>NC_081767.1:20577436-21177436 GCF_963082965.1 Carassius carassius | reverse complement strand
AGAGAACGCTAGTGTTGGGTCTTTTTTTCTAACTTTATTGTTAGAGGGTCAGTTTTTACAAATGTTTTTTTTTTTTTTTTATTGCTTTTTACAATGTCACAATTATTACTGACCAAAGCATGATTTTTTTTTCTGATATGTTGGAAATGGGCATCCATATTAGTTAGACCATCCAATTAGCAATTGTATCCATTTTGTTTAATGTTTTTAAACTTTTAAACCTGCCTTTTATTAGACATCAAACACTGAGAGCGTAGCTCTTGGCATAAGTTAAAAAAGCCAAAGTTCAAAGCCTGAATAGTTCAGTTCCATGAGATAACGGAACATCTCACATTTAACATCCTATTAACAGATGATGCAATTTGTAGCCATGAATGTGAATATGTGCCTCTGGACACATCTCTGTTGAGGAGCAGATGCACAGTGGACACTTAAAGATGAAATATTATAATAAACAGATAGAAAAGAGGGAACAAATCTACTACAGTTCTTCCATACAATGAGTCACAACAATTATTCTAAGATTCTATATTAACTTTATCCATGACTTTTAGACATTATATATATATATATATATATATATATATATATATATATATATATATATATATATATATATATATATATATATATGTGTGTGTGTGTGTGTGTGTGTGTGTGTGTGTGTGTGTGTGTGTGTGTGTGTGTGTGTGTGTGTGCGTGCGTGTGCATATGTATATGTACAATAAAGGATGCATATTACTCTGTCCCTCGTGCAGCTTTGGGGCTCTCTGATCACTATCTGGTTCATCTTATACCAACCTACAGGCAGAAACTCAAATCAGGTAAACCTGTATTAAGGACTGGGATTTACAAACCTGCTTTGACTGCACTGATTGGAGGTTTTTGAAGCTGCAGCCTCCAATCTGGACGAGCTCACAGATTCTGTAACTTCATACATCAGTTTCTGTGAGGATATATGCATCCCCACCAGGACATTCCTGTCAATCAATAATGATAAACAGTGGTTTACTGGGAAACTCAAACAGCTTTGTCACACCAAAGAGGATGCTTACAGAAGAGGGGATACCATTTTGTATAACCAGGCCAGGAACAGACTAAAAAAGGAGATCAGAGTGGCTAAAAAAAGCTACTCTGAAAAGCTGAAAAAAAAAAAAAAATGAAAGACCCGGTGACAGTCTGGACAGGCCTGAGGAGCATCACCAAGTACAAGACACCGACCCCGCAGTCTGTGGAAAAACAACAACTGACTAATAATCTGAATGTCTTTTACTGCCTATTCGAAAAGCCCAGTCTCACACCCCACACCCCACACCGATCTGAACTTCACACATTCACCCACCACCGCGAAACTCCCCTCCCCTCCCTCCCTCTCCCACCAGTCAACCTGTGCTTAAGGTCTGTGTTGAGGATGTGAACCAGGTCTTCGCAAAACAGAAGACTAGGAAAGCTTCAGGTCCAGATTGTGTTAAAAGTCTGTGCTGACCAGCTGTCCCCCATTTTCTCACAGATCTTCAACAGATCTCTGAAGCAGTGGGAAGTTTTCTTCTGCTTTATACACTCCACTATCATTCCAGTCCCCCCCCAAAAAACAAAAAACAAAAAATCACTGGACTTAATGATTAAAGACATGTCACTCTCATGTTTGTGGTCATGAAGTCATTTGAGAGACTGGTCTTGGCCTACCTGAAGGACATCACTGGACCCTTGCTGGATCTTCTTCAGTTTGTGCACAGAGCAAACAGGTCTGTGAATGATACAGTCAACATGGGACTGCATCACATCCTGCAACACCTCAACAGACCTGAGAATTATGCAAGGATCTTATTTGTGGACTTCAGTTTGCTTTCAATGCCTCGGCTCTCTGTGCCCACCTGCATCTGTCAGTGGATCACCAGCTTCCTGGCAGACAGGCAGCAGCTAGTGAGGATGGGAAAACATACATCTGCTTACAAACAAGAGGTTGAGCATCTGGCTGTCTGGTGCAGTCTTAACAATCCGGAGCCGAACTCGCTCAAAACATGGGAGATGTTAGTGGACTTCAGGAGAAACCCACCTACACTCTCCCCACTCACCATCATGAGCAGCACTGAGGCTGCACTAGAGTCATTCAAGTTCCTGGGCACCATTGTCTCTCAGGAGCTGAAGTGGGACAACCACATTGACTTCACTCTGAAAACTGCTGGGTTGAAAACAACCCAATTTGGGTTATTTTGGCAACCCAGCGTTGGGTCAAAAAGGGACGAACCCAACGCTGGGTTATTTTAACCCAACCAGTTGGGTTATCATGTTTAACCCAGCCTGCTTGGTTGCTTTTTTATGGTTTAAAATGACTAGATTGCAGGGTTTCAAAAACCAGAGCGGGTGTTTTTTATCACTGTATTTCAGAAGGAAAACTACTGTATTTAGAAAATGTTCAAATTCATTTCGCATGTAATGCTTTATAAGGCAGCGTTTGTGAGCTCAGCGCCACTTTGCAGCCGTTACCGTCGAAACCTACCTCTCCCGCTCTTAGCGCCTCCTGCTGGCAGAAAATTAACTTGCAGAGTGTCGCCACCAATTGAGTGTAAGACTGGGAAACATTGCATTACTATGCTAAAATGAACCCAAATTGAGCTAGGCATTAAACCTACAAATATTGTTCATTTAAAATATCACTTTTACACACAAATAATAATTATCAAAAGGAAAATATTTATTAAAAACAAGAGATGGCATTAACAGCTACAGAGTTCATAAAGCATTGAACATTTGTTGAATATAACTTAAGATCATATGGACTTGTTAAATTTTATATATTACATTTACATTACATGTATTCATTTAGCAGACGCTTTTATCCAAAGTGACTTACAGATGAGGACAGTGGAAGCAATCAAAAACAACAAAACGAGCAATGATATATAAGTGCTATAACAAGTCTCAGTTAGGTTAACACAGTACACGTAGCATGGGATTTTAAATAATATAATATAAAGAAAACAGATAGAATAAAAAAAGAATAGAGCAAGCTAGTGTTAGAGATCTTTTCACATACACACACACACACACACACACACACACACACACACACACACACACACACACACACACACACACACACACACACACACACACACACACACACACATACAATTGCATAATTAATGAAAAGAAAATAGAATATAAAAAGATTAGAAAGATAGTTAGATTTTTTTTAAGAATAGAATTAGAATAGTGAGTGTTAAAGTTAGAGGGTCAAATAAAGATGGAAGAGATGTGTTTTAAGCCGATTCTTGAAGATGGCTAAGGACTCAGCTGTCCGGATTGAGTTGGGGAGGTCATTCCACCAGGAGGGAACATTTAATTTAAAAGTCCGTAAAAGTGACTTTGTGCTTCTTTGGGATGGCACAATCATGCGACGTTCACTTGCAGAACGCAAGCTTCTAGAGGGTACATAAGTCTGAAGTAACAAATTTAGGTAAATGGGTGCAGAGCCAGTGGTAGTTTTGAAGGCAAACATCAGTGCCTTGAATTTTATGCGAGCAGCTATTGGAAGCCAGTGCAAATTGATAAACAGAGGTGTGACATGTATTCTTTTTGGCTCATTAAAAATTAATCTTGCTGCCGCGTTCTGAATTAATTGTAAAGGTTTGATACAATTGGCTGGAAGACCTGCCAAGAGGGCATTGCAATAGTCCAGCCTGGACAGAACAAGAGCTTGAACAAGGAGTTGTGCAGCATGTTCCGAAAGAAAGGGCTTGATCTTCTTGATGTTGAATAAAGCAAATCTGCAGGATCGGACAGTTTTAGCAATGTGGTCTGAGAAAGTCAGCTGATCATCAATCATAACTCCAAGGCTTCTAGCTGTTTTTGAAGGAGTTATGGTTGATGTGCCTAACTTGATGGTGAAATTGTGATGAAACGATGGGTTTGCTGGAATCACAAGCAGTTCTGTCTTGTTTTTATATATTGTATAAAAATATACAAAAACGCTATTATACAATAAATTTACAATTAGTTAGGTTCTTTACCAACTATTCTGGCATGACAGTACACAAATAAACCACAACATTAACTCTGATATTATAACATTTAACAGACGCATGTGTGTGTGTGTGTGTATGTGTGTGTGTGTGTGTGTGTGAAAGAATGTGAGCATGTGTATGAATGACAGAGTGTAAACTCTTCTACTAAACACGAAAGAAAAAGCATTTAACATTGTTTTTACAAGTGATGCACTTACAGTTTGTTTCATAGTCCATGAATACAGATCATGCTTCACTGTCAACTTTCATGATCTCTTTAGCATAATTGATGTAGTCATGAAGAAGCCCCATCAGCACATGTGACATCTTCATCATCATCCAGGGCAACGTCCCCCTTTAAAACCACTTCTACATCCGTTTAGGGGAAAGAAGATTCTCCTCTCTGACCAGCATTCATCCCAGTCACCACATGTTCTTCATCAGTGGCCTAAAAAGAGAAACACATTTGAAAAAATAAAACATTTAATTAAACTATCCATTTTCAGGTAGAGGTGTATTCACATCCGTGAGGACAGGTAAATAATCTGTGTTAAAGTTTCAAGACTTTGTGTGGTTGTGTAATGTCTGTCTATCACAGCGCTCTAGAGTGCTATAATGGCAGCACTAGTGTGAGGGCATGGAATATTGTTTGAATAAATATTGCTTTCAGAAAGCTTCTTTACTGAAACATTAAAACAGACATGACATTCACATACCTCACTAATGTTCATGTACGTGGAGGGCTGCTCTTCAAACGGTTAGTTCACCAAATAATAAAAATGGTCATAATTTACCCTCCCTCATGTTGTTCCAGACCCATACAAACTCTGCTCATTTTTGGAAAACGAATAAATATATTTAATATTCTCTTAATTTGTGTCCTCCATTGCTATTCTGGGAGACCAGTATTTTTTTTTTTACATACATGTTTGCTATCGTATAATTTAAGATTTATTCATATGTACTGTAAATATCGGAATGAATTACTTCTACAATAACTCTGTATTTAGGAGGCTTGAAAATACTGATTATCTAGACTATAAATGGATTAACAAAATTATGATAAAATGAAAAATAAATTCATTCCAACATATTCAAGTCTTATAGGTTTGGAATGACATGAGGGCAAGTAAATGATTTTTTTGTGTGAACCTTACTTTTAAGAGGGAAGACCAAGAATGATGACTCTCCAAATTAATGAAATGAGCATGTAATCATACTGTTGTTGCATCAAAATGTGAAGTAAACCGACAGGAGACAACAGAAACATTTATTTTCTAAAAATAACTTACATAAAATCTCAAAAGAATTATGCTCTCCCATGTCTCTTGCTTTTAACATCTACAAAAACAAAAAACAAGCATTATTTTACTCTTAGTAAAAAAAAAACTGATAACATGAAATTATGAAGTTTACTTGCCTTAAACTATCTTTCCCTGTCTTCCAAAGAAGCTGAGAAAATCTCCTCCTCCTCACACAAGCAGACTTGTGTGTCCTCAACTCCAAAGTTTATTTTAGTCTTAGTAAAAATAAAGATAACTTGATGTTATTCTGAAGTTTACACTCCTTCAACCCGTCTGTCCCTCTCTTCAGAAGTCTCACAGTCTGAGACTCCTCACACAAACAGCTTCTGTGTCTTTAACTCTCGGTGCAGACACAATGAAGACACGAGCTCGACAAGTCTGAAATATTACATGTAAAACATACTTTTAACAGCTACCACTTCAACAGCCTCAAAATAATTATGCTAGTCTTTACTACACAATGCCGTTTCCTTTAGGAGACAAACATATATTCAGTTTAATTGCGAAAAAAAAGACAAATTAACATGAGTGTAACCATGACCATGACATCTATTAACGCCTCAAAAAGTACAGATAATGTAAAATCTTATGTAAATATGACAAAATACATTCACGGACGTTATATTAAAAGTACCTCTTCCGTTCAGTAACGTTAAATGAGGCCGTTAAGAACTCCGTGTCTGAGGCGAAAACCGTGTCCGTTTAAAAAAAAAAAATATAACGTTAAGCTCCTTTGTTTCCGCCTTTCATACAACCGGGTAAACAATAAACGATAACTTTACATTCTGAATATTTTTACTTACCATAGTCTTTCACTCACTTCTCGCTTCTTTCACTCTGAGAAAATGGCGGCTGCTCGTCCTGGAGACGTACGATCTTGACGTGACGTGCGTGCTCTCCTTCACGTCCGCGTTCTCAACCCAGCCCCAGGAGACCAATTTTCAACTCAAACTTGGGTTAAAACCTCCCAAAGTCCTATCCAATGGCCTCAACCCAGCATTTGGGTTGAAAAAACAACCCAGCGTTTTTTAGAGTGTCCTATAGTAAAAAAGGCCCAATTAGGTAGACTACAGGAGACTACAACTATACATTCAGGACTGCTGAGAGGATTATTGGATTATTATTACTTTATACCTCCAGAGTGAGGAAAAGGGCATGAAAAATCACTCTGGACCTCTCACACATAGCACTCTTTCTCTTTTTACTGTTACCCTCTGGCTGGCGCTACAGAGAACTGAGCATCAAAACAGTCAGACATAAGAACAGCTTTTCCCCCAGGTCATATTTCACCTGAACAATACATAACACATCTCAGGACTGTACATCTGTAAATAATTTATCAAAACTTTTTATCTGTAAGTAACACATATACACACATTCTGTCTATTGATATTTTATTTTTGTCTATATTTTATTAACATACAGGTCCTTCTCAAAAAATTTGCATATTGTGATAAAGTTCATTATTTTCCATAATGTAATGATAAAAATTAAACTTTCATATATTTTAGATTCATTGCACACCAACTGAAATATTTCAGGTCTTTTATTGTTTTAATACTGATGATTTTGGCATACAGCTCATGAAAACCCAAAATTCCTGTCTCAAAAAATTAGCATATCATGAAAAGGTTCTCTAAACGAGCTATTAACCTAATCATCTGAATCAACTAATTAACTCTAAACACCTGCAAAAGATTCCTGAGGCTTTTAAAAACTCCCAGCCTGGTTCATTACTGAAAACCGCAATCATGGGTAAGACTGCCGACCTGACTGCTGTCCAGAAGGCCATTATTGACACCTTCAAGAGGGTAAGACACAGAAAGAAATTTCTGAACGAATAGGCTGTTCCCAGAGTGCTGTATCAAGGCACCTCATTGGGAAGTCTGTGGGAAGGAAAAAGTGTGGCAAAAAAACGCTGCACAACGAGAAGAGGTGACCGGACCCTGAGGAAGATTGTGGAGAAGGACCGATTCCAGACCTTGGGGGACCTGCGGAAGCAGTGGACTGTGGAGTAGAAACATCCAGAGTCACCAATGGGCTACAGGTGCCGCATTCCCCAGGTCAAGCCACTTTGGGCTACAGAGAAGCAGCACTGGACTGTTGCTCAGTGGTCCAAAGTACTTTTTTCGGATGAAAGCAAATTTTGCATGTCATTCGGCAATCAAGGTGCCAGAGTCTGGAGGAAGACTGGGGAGAAGGAAATGCCAAAATGCCTGAAATCCAGTGTCAAGTACCCACAGTCAGTGATGGTCTGGGGTTCCATGTCAGCTGCTGGTGTTGGTCCACTGTGTTTTATCAAGGGCAGGGTCAATGCAGCTAGCTATCAGGAGATTTTGGAGCACTTCATGCTTCCATCTGCTGAAAAGCTTTATGGAGATGAAGATTTCATTTTCAGCACGACCTGGCACCTGCTCACAGTGCCAAAACCTCTGGTAAATGGTTTACTGACCATGGTATTACTGTGCTCAATTGGCCTGCCAACTCTCCTGACGTGAACCCCATAGAGAATCTGTGGGATATTGTGAAGTGAAAGTTGAGAGACGCAAGACCCAACACCCTGGATGAGCTTAAGGCCGCTATCGAAGCATCCTGGGCCTCCATAACACCTCAGCAGTGCCACAGGCTGATTGCCTCCATGCCATGCTGCATTGAAGCAGTCATTTCTGCAAAAGGATTCCCGACCAAGTATTGAGTGCATAACTGAACATAATTATTTGAAGGTTGACTTTTTTTGTATTAAAAACACTTTTCTTTTATTGGTCGGATGAAATATGCAAATTTTTTGAGATAGGAATTTTGGGTTTTCATGAGCTGTATGCCAAAATCATCAGTATTAAAACAATAAAAGACCTGAAATATTTCAGTTGGTGTGCAATGAATCTAAAATATATGAACGTTTAATTTTTATCATTACATTATGGAAAATAATGAACTTTATCACAATATGCTAATTTTTGAGAAGGACCTGTATTATATTTATTGTCTTATATCTTTATTATTAGTGTTTTATTTCACTTCATTACCACATTAAATTATATGTATTTCTGCATTATGTACTGAAAGCTCCTGACTCCAAGACAAATTCCTTTTGTTTGTAAACAAACTTGGCAATAAAGCTCTTTCTGATTCTATTTCTGATTCTGATAAAAAGCCCAAATTCCGACAAAGTTATACTTATAAATGTATGAAATACTTAAGTAATTATGACATAAAAAGGTCATAATTATTACATTAAAAGCAAGCCAAGAGATAAGTCAATTATAAGACAAAAAGTCAAAATTATGACAAAGTAATATTTATATAAGTGTATATTACAAAAAGTCATAATGATGACATTTTTATTTTTGTTTGAAATTATGACGTTGTAATTGTATAAATCGATATAAGCTGTAATTATGGTATAAGAGTCGTAATTAAAAAAAATACTTTTATGTCAGGATTATTATTTTTTGTCATTCATGTTTCATCTTATAATTATCATTTGGTATGTCATCATTTTGCAGATTAGTAATTATGATTTTCGCATTGAGTGTAAATGAGCATCTATAAACTAGTCATGGCATAACAATTGAGCGAGAAATGAGGGTGAACGCAATGTAGTTAAATTTGACAAAATTATTATGGACCTATCACATTTCAGGACTTCATCACTTTAACAATGATGTTTTAGCGACATCTAGTGTCCAGCTTTAAAAGCACCTGCATTTTGCTGAAGCAACACTGCATTTATTTGATATTTATTTGTTATTATCCAAGCAATACAAACGGAGAAACTAATGAACGTTCACAAAAAAAAAAAAGAAAGAAAATTTATATATATATATATATATATATATATATATATATATATATATATATATATATATATATACAGTACAGACCAAAAGGCATCACTGAAGTCACACTGAAGGCATCAAGGGCTATTTGACCAAGAAGGAGAGTGATGGGGTGCTGCGCCAGATGACCTGGCCTCCACAGTCACCGGACCTGAACCCAATCGAGATGGTTTAGGGGTGAGCTGGACCGCAGACAGAAGGCAAAAGGGTCAACAAGTGCTAAGCATCTCTCGGGGAACTCCTTCAAGACTGTTGGAAGACCATTTCAGGTGACTACCTCGCGAAGCTCATCAAGAGAATGGCGAGTGTGCAAAGCAGTAATCAAAGCAAAAGGTAGCTAAAGAACCTAGAATATGACATAATATAAGTTGTTTCACACTTTTTTGTTATGTATATAATTCCATATATAATTCCACATGTGTTAATTCATAGTGTTAATGTGTTAATTCATAGTTTTGATACCTTCAGTGTGAATCTACAATATATATATATATACACACACACACAGCTGTATGCTGTAGGAATAAAAGGGTTACAATAAGCATATAAGAAGATCAGAATACCTGTCTTAGCTGAGGATACAGGAAGGGCAAAGTCAACCAGGTTCTCCATCAGACTTAGAGCCCTGTCAGCTCTCTGTCAGCCAGGCAGATAAACTTGCTGTTAAGGACATAATGTATGTTGTCACTTAAGGCATTTTTTAAATATCAATTTAGATAACTATTAAATGTCAATTAAAAGGCATCCAGTGCAAAAAAAGAGTTTTATATTTGACATTGACCTGAAAGCACAGCATCCATTGGCAGACATGTCAGAAGTAATTTATGAGACTTAATATGACTAGACAGTCTCCCCGACTTGAGCATCAGTATACACATTCGAAAACCAAACACCTCATTAACATCTCACCAGATAACTTATTTTGCAGAGTCTCACTAAAACAGATTTTATTGCGATGCAAAAACAGGTTATTAGGCTATTCATTTTGTTTTGTATATTCTACAGACTGATTTATTGCCAAACTAGAAACTAAACTGCAGTCTAATCAACCAGGAATGGTCCTTTACATTCATTAGAATTCATTAGCAACTTATCATTATATTTTTATTGTTATTTATTATTATTATTACACTCTAACCCAATTTAATAGGATAATGACTTTTATTAATAATACAGATTTCACTTGCGCTGGGGCTCCAGTACATGCAGAGCAGGTTGAATGCTCCACACTGCCAGCCCTACTCACACCTTTCTCATACAGCCCACACACAGAGCTTATAATGGGATGAGACTGCTTCATATGGATGTATGTCTTCTCAGTGGATTAGAGATCAACACCGACAGATCGAAGATTGCAGATTCAAATAAATACTTTCTGTAAGGAAAAACTTGTCACAACACTGAACAATACATTTTCTTTTTTAGCTTTGTACCTCAGGTTTTAATCCAAACCTAGTCATACTTTGCGAATTGGTATCAGTAATGATACAGTACCTTAAAATAACAAATAGGCTACAGCTAGTGTATAACATGCCAATAAACAGCACCGTCCCTAAAAAATAACAAATGTATGTATTTAAAAAAGTTACCAACACAAATACCTAAAAAAAGAAAAGAAAAACTGAGATAGTAGGAGGAAAGCAACTGCCATACTTTGAAACATTACCTGTTACTTCAAAATGTAACCTGTGTCCTTTTTCACTAATGTTGCACGTTGTCCGCTGCAGTCGGTTTTGTGATGCAATAAAATCTGCAACCACTAGATGTCAATATTCTCCAAGAAGCTGTTACTTTCGCAATAATTATCGACAAATGTCAGAACTTGTGCAATAATAGTTACTTTAATATTCAGACTAAAAATGAGAATTTGTGTTTTTTTTTCCTTTTTATTATTATTAGCTTTAGCTTATTTTTTTTAGTTTTTTTTTTTTTTTTTTTTTTTTTTGTAGTTCTAATTAAACAATTACAATTAAAATATTTCTGAACCAAAATATATTAGATTGATTTTACTGAAGAAAAAAAAAAGTTACATTTCAGGTGCCCGGTCACTTTTGACTGTGAAGACCATGAGTGCGACTCCCAAATAAGGAGCGCACAAAGGTTAAAAGTATCATGTAAACATTCATATTTCATTTTGGTTAAGGACATCAAAAGTGTCAATTTAGTTCAGCTCAATAATATTTAAATGCACTTTAAAATGAATACAGCATAATATAGTGATACCAATACTGATGAAGTCGTTGAAAACACCAAAGAAAACAGGTAACAAATTAATTCAAAAGAAAATTATCCTAAAAGTTGGTGTGGAAACAAAAACACTCAATAAGGAGTTCTCCATAGAGGCAAAAACCAATAAAGATACACAAAACAACAAAAACCAAAGAAGAGGTGGGTGATCAAAGAAAAAAATACTGTCATACCACAGGAATGAAATATAGATAGAAAGAGAAAAATTAAGAGCAGGATTTCAAAGACAGCCAGAAACTGCAGTGTTCTGCATCTTAGTCAGCTTTTATGCTGATCTGTTGTACCATGAGAGATTTTAAACATAGCATGAAATCAAAATTGACTACACACACACACACACACACACACACACACACACACACACACACACACACACACACACACACACACACACACACACACACACACTACTTTTAATAAATTAATCAATGGTAAACGTAAATACTTTTAAAATGTTTCAAACATATATATTTCCAATAAATGCTATTATCTAAACTTTCCATTTCTCAAAGGATCCTGAATAAAAATAGTAATCTGCACAGCAGGAAGTAATGAATAAAGCTGAAAAGTCAGAGTTTTCATGATTAAATTGCATTTTAAAAAAGTTATTTTATTTTGTAATAATACTTCACAATATTACTGTTGTACTGCATGTGCTTTATAAACATACATATGTATATAGAGACAATATTAGTTTCACATGTAGTTATATATTAAGATTGATCTGGCCATCCCTAAAAGCAGCCCAAAAGTTAAATCCTGTGATGGACATAAATGCATATTTATGAAATTATTGGTCAACTGAATGTTTATTTGAAGAACAATATAAGTGTAGCTTTTGGTTTTGTCTAAATGACTGAATTCAGGAAAGCACATAAAAACATTTATTGTAAAGCGTACAAAGAACTCTCCTCACAAACTTCTCCATCATCATCCCACTTCTAAATGGTGTTCATCAAGGACTATTATTAACACTATTGCAAGCAGACATCTTTAGTCCACTAATTTAAGTGGTGTTCCAAATCCATTAGTGCAAATGTGCCCACCTCTATTTGCCACTTCCAATTAAGTCAGTGAAAACTATTCATGTTTTCTCAACCATGAACTGTAGGTAAACAGTGTATTCCAACAGCAGAATTTTTAAGAACAAATCTAAAAATCTTACCTTGCTCTACAGTCAGTATAAGATTACACACAATTAAGATATAATGGTACACTATTTGAAAAATAAAATAAAAATAAATGTTATTTAACCATAAATGGCTGTTGCAGTTAGCAGAAATCACTGTAAAACCAAATATTGTAACAAATTCCAAGCATGTAGCTTTTCAAATCGATCACTTGTGGATTATTGCAATGTTTTATCAGCTGTTTGGAGTTCTGATGCCACCCATTCACAGAGTAGCCATTGGTGATTAATTTCTCAACATATGTTCAGATGAACAAACAAAATCATCTATATCTTTTTCCAAAATGAAGCTTTTTGAATATTAATATCATTGCAGTGAGAATCTGCAATGTATAGTATTTGCCTGTCAGTCTAATTATTGTATATATGAATGTATAAAAAAAAGAAAGAAAATTCCCTGGAAAATATGTGTCACAGCAGGGATCCAATGAGGCACGGAGATAGAACCAATTGCAGATAAGTCTTTATTCAAGGGTTAATCCAAAAGAATAACAGTCCAGGCAGGGGTCGAAACCAAAACATCCATCCAAACATAAACAGAACAAGAACAAGAACAAGAAGACAAGGCACGGGCAAGACAGATTGACGGACATGAATTCACAACGACTCCGTGACACATACGAAGACAGAACGGGTTATATACACAAGGAGAGACAAATGCTAATGGGAAACTGACAGGGTGTGATGATAGGTAATTAGTGACAGCTGGGTGCAATAATTAAGCAGGGACGTGAGGAATGTGATTAATGAAGTGAAAGACACCGTGGGAAAAGAGGACATCTAGTGGACACCCAGGGAACACAACCCAGACACTGTGACAGTACCCACCCTCTACGGAGCGGCTCCCAGACGCTCCACGACAAGACACAACACAGAGACAAGGAGGGAGGCGGACAGGTGGAGGCTCAGGGGGAGGGACGGAGGGCCAGAAAGGAAACATAGGAAACAGGCACCAGAAGTGTAAACACAAAACAGGGAGACCAGGAGGGAGGAGGACCGGAGGAGGTCCAGGGGGAGGGACAGAGGGCCAGGCTAACAGAGGGGAACCGACAGAAAACACAAAGAAAACGAAAAACCTAAGTCCATGAAGGACTTCACATGGCGCCCACCAGGGCGGAACAGAAGACCACTACAACCGTGTGGTCAAGGCGGAAACCCTCCAGGGCGGAGCAGAAGACCACCACAGCCGTGTGGTCAGGGTGGAGCCCCCCAGGGCGGAGCAGAAGACCACCACACCCCTGTGGTCAAGGCGGAAGCCCTCCAGGGCGGGGCAGACGACCACCACAACCCTGTGGTCAAGGCGGAAGCCCCCCAGGGCGGAGCAGAAGACCACCACACCCCTGTGGTCAAGGCGGAAGCCCCCCAGGGCGGAGCAGAAGACCACCACAACCTTGTGGTCGAGGCCAGAGTTCCCCAGGGCGGAGCAGAAGCCCACCACTTCCATGCGGCCGGATCAACGGGAGGACGAGACCCTGGTAATTCCATGGTGTCTCTACTGGACTCCAGAAGATCGGTGCTGACCTGGCTCTCCTCATGAAGATTATTGGTGACTTGCATCTGTTCATGAAGGTCCCCGGTGACTTGACTCAGTCCTTGAAGATCACTGGTGACTAGCCCTGACTCTGGAGGATTAGCGGTGACTAGCCCTGACTCTGGAGGATCAGCGGTGACTAGCCCTGACTCTTGAGGATCAGCGGTGACTAGCCCTGACTCTTGAGGATCAGCGGTGACTAGCCCTGACTCTGGAGGATCAGCGGTGACTAGCCCTGACTCTGGAGGATCAGCGGTGACTAGCCCTGACTCTGGAGGATCAGCGTTGACTAGCCCTGACTCTGGAGAGTTCACTTGGACCTGACTCGACTCTGGAGAGTTCACTGGCACCTGACTCGACTCTGGAGGGTTCACTGGCACCTGACTCGACTCTGGAGGGTTCACTGGCACCTGACTCGACTCTGGAGGGTTCACTGGCACCTGACTCGACTCTGGAGGGTTCACTGGCACCTGACTCGACTCTGGAGGGTCAACTGGCACCTGACTCGACTCTGGAGGGTCAACTGGCACCTGACTCGACTCTGGAGGGTCAACTGGCACCTGACTCGACTCTGGAGGGTCAACTGGCACCTGACTCGACTCTGGAGGGTCAACTGGCACCTGACTCGACTCTGGAGGGTCAACTGGAACCTGACTCGACTCTGGAGGGTCAACTGGAACCTGACTCGACTCCGGAGGGTCAGCTGGGACTCTCATCCTGTGCAGCGGTGCTGGGCAAGCAGCCATCTTGGGCCATGACTCTGGACAGGTGGCCATCTTGTACTGTGGTGCTGGGCTGGTGGCCATCTGGGGTTGTGGCGCTGAACCGGTGGCCAATGTGGGCATTGGCGCTGGGCTGGCGGCCATCTTGTACTGTGGCGCTGGACCGGTGGCCAATTTGGGCATTGGCGCTGGGTTAGCGGCCATCTTGTGCTGTGGCGCTGGACTGACGGCCATCTTGTGCTGTGGCGCTGGACTGACGGCCATCTTGGGCTGGGGCGCTGGAACGGTGGCCAATTTGGGCATTGGCGCTGGGTTAGCGGCCATCTTGTGCTGTGGCGCTTGGCTGGTAGCCATCCTGGGCAGTGGTGCTGGACTGACGGGTTAGGGATTAATGATTGATGATGTGATTAATGAAGTGAAAGACACCGTGGGAAAAGAGGACATCTAGTGGACACCCAGGGAACACAACCCAGACAATGTGACAATATGAATCACAGCTGCAGTCAAAGAAATTTAATCTGATCATGTCTGCAAGCCTATTAATAGATCAGTACTCTGCCATTGAATAATAATTAAGATAATATATGGTTTCTCCCTGGAGCAAATTCCCCCCTGAGCTTGCTTCCCATGAGCGTAGAGAGCTGATGTGACTCACTAAACTCCTGTATATACTGTATCCTCTGAAGCTCTTGTGAAGTAAACACAGCAGGGGCTAAGAGGTGCCATCCTGCTTCTGTCTCACATCTGAAAATACTGACAGCCACTGGAGAATCAAGTTTTGTGGTATGATTGATGCACACACTCATGTCAACTGACATATCAGGAATCTTACACTACATTACACTGCAATTATCATTTAGTCTGAGTAGGGATGGAAATCATAAAGAATAAATGATTCCTATAATCAATTTGAAGCTCATATTCAGATCTGTGCCCTTCAGAACCAAGTCCCCATCCTACATTTTTTCTTTTTTTATAAACCAATACTCTTAGATGCACATCACAAGTACAGAACACAATGTAAGCTGTATGTGACTGATTCACTAAAAAGAACCACCTCGTAAATACATTCGTCTGGGAATCAGACAACATGTCGCCATCTTGGAATTACAAGGTTCTATCTGCATTCTGAGCTGTTTTTAGATATTGAGCTTCAAAGTTGTTATATTCCATATAGCAAAACCGATATGTGGAACAAGTCTCTTTCATACATGAAAATGACAGAGAATCTAAATGTATTCTAAATGTACAATATCACAATATTCTCAAATGTATAAATTTCAGGCCATATGCAGATAGAAACTTCTAATTCTAAAAAAGCACTTTCCGCTGCCCTGAGTGCACCTGCGCCGTGCACTTTACACTTTGCATTTAGATCGTTAAAATAGCGCCCTTTGTGTTCCTTGAAAATTATTGCTCCAAGTTAAAAGATCTTAAATCTTAAAATAACTGATTCATAAGAGTGAATCGTTCGGTACTACATGTTGGCTGTTGGTCTATGATGAAAACTTTAATGCAGCTTTAAACCTTTGGTTTCTTGGTTCTCAACCCTAGATGCAACCCAAGAGTTCACACCACCGTAACTGCATTGAAATGTTCAGTAAACCGGTCCTCCATCTAGTCCTCCAACATCCTCCATCCACAGATTGGATGACTGCATAAAAAATAAAATAAAATTAGATGTTCTTCTACAGACATCAGAGCATCAGTTAGGATGAACCACACAACAAGACAGGGAAAGGTGAAAGTGAAGTTGTCTATGGTATTGAAAAATAATGATATGTTCTCAAATAGAACACACGTAACATGTGGAGAAACACATATATCAGTCAGCGGGGGATCTGTCATCACCATATCAGAAGAAGCCCATATGACACATCAATCCTTCTGGAATTCTTCAGTACATTGCATGACCTTTCATTCCTACCACATGAGACACAACAGAACTCCAGACCATACTCCCTATGGGGTAATATCTGCCCCCACTTTTTCATCATCATCATCCACAAGAGGTTCCCCTCCTACCCACTAACACAAATTATCTTCCTGCCATGATTTTCCCTCTACCTCAGTGTGGCTGGAGAATTTTTCTCTATTTGGTGTTGGAGAGCTTAAGATCTGCACTCTTATCAGCAAGACTTGAGGCATGCAGGAAAGATTCCTCCAGAGTGTCAAAAATATGCCTTTCATTCTGGGTGCTACATCCCCCATTGAGCAGAAAACATAAGCTGGTATATGGATGAAAACATCTGGCCCAAATCAAATAAGATTTTCATAAAACTACTACATTTCTTTTCTTATATATATATATATATATTTATATATATATTTTTTATTAAAACAGGTTTATTTTATTTATTTATTTAATAAAATGCACGTTATACAAGAATTTGAATTGTATATTTTGAAGCAGGTGGTCAGCCAAGGACTATCCACTGTAATTACCATAAAAAAAAATTAGTAAATTTAATTAATCATTTTTTTTCAGTGTACCGATATACTTGGTCTGGTACCACAATATAAAATACTAGCTCTTTTTAGGATATTTTTCCCCCACAAAGCAACTAATAATTGTACATATAGATATAGTGTAAATGTCTATAAAATTGCAAGTTTACAAAAAACTAGTGGCATGAGAACAAATGCTTTCACAGCTGGAAATCCACAAGTTATCATTTTTGAAAATGGTACTTTCACAGCTTACAAAGACTATTCAGCAGTTTTGTGCATAAATGGCAGACAGGTGCTGTAAGTGGAAGGATAGCTTTTGATACAAAGAGCCAATTTGGTTCTTGCAAATTAACAAACTTGGGTCTTGAGTAGTAGCTATCAGATGTTATACAGAAATAATTATTCCTTTGGACTGACCAAAAATACAGAATTATTGAAAAGCCCACCAAAAAATAAATAAATAAAATGGGGGAAAAGCACCTTAGATTTCAAGAGATGCTGCAAGAGAAACTCAGCTGAATGATGCAGTAATTAATTAATTAAATAAATAAATAAATAAACAAAATGTGTAAATGCTTAACATGAAAATGATAACTAAGAACTAATGCACTGCTGAATGATTTGCATCATATTGCGTAATTGCTTTATATTATTTTAGCAGTCTATTTGCTTTTAAAAACACTGAAATAATGAACACTCTTCTTTATGTCACAATTAATATTTTCAGCAGGTTGTAACCCTCTCCTTGGTGATAATGACAAAGAATAGTCACCTCATGATGAGCAGAACTAATCAGAGCTGGCAGGCATTTTTTTCTCATTGTTAAATCTGTTTCCACACAAACTGTGTCACACATGCCCATCTTAACTGTTTGTCTGTCTACA
Organism: Carassius carassius; assembly: GCF_963082965.1. NCBI lineage: Eukaryota > Metazoa > Chordata > Actinopteri > Cypriniformes > Cyprinidae > Carassius > Carassius carassius. The sequence goes on along the minus strand of NC_081767.1, from coordinate 21,159,262 downwards.
TCCAAATCACAAATACATTCATACATATTTTGTCAGTGTCACAATATAACTACACTGAATAATGTTTCACAGTTCAAAAGCCCAATTTTGCTGTCGTTTCTGTCCACTATGAAAAGTTTTTTTTCACTGCATTCTTTAGAATTTATTCTAATGTCATAGCAGACAGTTGAACTTCTATTTAATTAAAAGTGGAAAATGCAATATATTCTTTGATTTCTTGTTGAACTATTGAGAAGACATTTGTTATATTCTGGGCATGGGTGTGCACTTCTGCCTTGAAAGAAGACAGTCAGCTGGATCACATATCAGGTCAGAGATAGAAGTAGACAGCCCAGATGCACAACAACAAGAGACAAGCACATCTCTAGTTTGAGAAATGCCTCACAGGTCCTCAGCTGGCAGAATCAGTACACACCAAACAACAACTATTCACATAACCATCTGAAATCTGCAATAAAGAGCAAAAACTTTGATTTGACAAAAGTGTCTCCTGTGAAAAAAAAGTGTGCGTAATATTATTGTTTGTGCACTTGTAGTGTACTTTATATCTTAAAATTGCATTAAAAATCTGTACTAGCAGATATCTAATTTTGTCCAGATATATAACAATGTCCAAAAGTCAACAAGGTCAGTAAGCTTTAAAGAAGCTTTACAAGTTCTTTATATGTTCAATTGTAAAGTTCTTAAGTATACTTTTAACTTTATTAACTATATGTAATTTGACTTTATATTTAAAGTTAATATATGTTAAATGTACTAAATTGCAACATCATCATTACAAATGTGTAATTACAGACATATTTAAATTCATGGCATACAAGTCACAGTGGAAAGTTAGAAGGTTAGTTTACCATAAATACTTGTCAGTACATTCAACAGTACACTTTAACCATTACAAAACAAAATAAGTATTTATGAAATTACATATAATGTACAAGGATATTTCACACAAAAATGAAGATTCTGTCATCATTCTGTCATCTGAAGATATTTTGGAGAATAATGCTATCCAAACAGTTGGCAGGAGCCTTTGACTTCTATAGTATTATTTTCCATAGTTTGTAAGTCAGTGGCTACCATCAGTTGGTCTTGTGTGCCATATAGTTCCGTTCACTTTAGAGAGGAGGTCCCGTCTCCAGGGGATCGGCCATGGCTTCACGACAGGTACGAGAGCCATGGTTGACTCCTCCACAGAGGGGCTACCAGGAGGACCTTGTGGACATCCTCCCTAATTTGATGATGACCTGGGGGATCAAAGGGATGGGGGGAAAAGAATAAAGGAGGAGCCTGGGCCATTCGTGGGCCAGAGCATCCTTGACTTTGAAAAATAGATTGGGCAATGAGAATTGTCTTCGAAGGTGAAGAGGTCAACCTTTGCCCTCCAAAAGACATCCCAAATCCTTTGAATATCCTTCTGAAGGGAGGTTGCTCTGGGGCAACATGTCTGCACCTGTGTTCAGAACACCCTGCCCATGCGCTGACCTCAATGACAGCCGGTGGCGCTGGGCCCACTCTAGGACGCTTTTCTCTAGAATGAATAGGGGTTTTTCAGGAGAGCCCGTCTTGGTGATTTATGAAGGACACCACTGTCATGTTGTCCGACCAGACTAGGATGTGGTTCCCTGCCAGGAGTGGTAAGAAACTAGAGAGCTTGACATACAGCCTGCATTTCCAGGCCATGCCTCGGCCTGTGTGGCGAGAGGTTGTATTGGTTCTGGCACTGAGTCGCTGTAAGGAACTGTGGTGCTCATAAATAGGGGAAAAATACTCTCTTTTTGAGTATGTTTGTGTTTTATTAAATCCATCATCTAGTCAGCTGCGTGAGGGCTCCTCAGGTGCAGATCACTTCAGCCTGAGTTCCTCGACAGCCTGAGACAGGACGTCCGTCCCCCCAGCAACTCACTCCAGCCCACCGCCTCCAGCGTCCACAGTGGCAGATTCCTTTGCCCTGCTCAACGGCATGGGTCGATAGAACTTCGGCACCGCGTCCCTCCTTCCTCCCGGGTTTCGGCACCAATGTAATGCTGTAATAACTTCATAACCATGGGAAGAAGGAGGCGGGAACCGGCAAACATTCAAATGAAACTTTAATAATAAAATAAACACAAAACAGTATGACAGCCCCTCACATACGACTACCACGCACAAACACAAAAACCAAACACAAAATAAGGCCTGGTCCTCTCTCATCCTCCACTGTCATAGCTCCTCTTTTGTATCCTTGTATCCTTTTGTATCTCCTCCGTGGGACTCGAGACCAGTGAGTGGCGCAGGTGTCGCTCATTTCAAATCACTCCACTGGCCTCGCTCCATTCCCACGGCTCTCGGCCCCGCTCCACTTGTCACAATAGCGTCACGCTGTCTAGTCTCTGTTTCCCTGGGTGTCCACTAGGGGGCTCACTTCCCCTTAGGCACTTCACCGTAGGCACTACAATTCCCACTAGCCTTGTCCCTTCATCACTGTAATTGCACTCCTGCTAATTGCACCAGGTGCCTTACTTTAATTGTCATTAGCCTCCTTATATTTACCAGTCTTTTCCTGTTGTCTGCATGGAGTCCTTACCTTTAGTTTCCTTTCGTGATCCTGTCTTCTCGTCCTCCGAGTTTCCTTGTATTCCGAGTTCCCGTTCTGTTTCCTTTCCTGTTCTTTGTTTGTTTGTTTTTGGACTACATTCTGGTTTTGACCCTGGCTTGTTTTTGACCACGATTTGGATTACCCCAATAAAACATACCTGCTACTGGATCTCTCTCTCTCCCTGTGTTTCACTGGGTCACGATCATCACAGAAGAACTCCATCCGTTTAGATCCAGCGGTATGTCTTTTCATGTTTCCCCCCAAGCCAGAATGGTGGAGCAGAGGGCTAAGTATTTAAAATTAACTACCTTCCGCCAAGAGGGCAATGAGGTGGTTGCCATGGCACAGGTGTTCTGGTCCCTGGCCGAGGGCATGGGATATAATGATGCGGCCCTAAAGGACTATTTTAACAGCGGGCTGGATGACCCGGTTCCTCAAAAGGAAATGGCTCAGTTAGACACATTTGGGTTCTGGGAATTTGTGTGCTACTTGCAGCATCGGCTTCCATGGGATGCCCCAGCCACTCCTGTCTCTTCCGTTGGGATGGCCGCCAGCCCAGCGCCACTTCACAAGAAGTCTGCCAACCCAGCTTCACAGCACAAGGTGGTCTTCAGCCCAGCGCCACTGCCCAAGATGGCCGCTAGCCCAGCGCCACAGCACAAGGTGGTTGCCAGCCCAGCGTCGTGACGCAAGATGGCCGCCAGCCCAGCGCCATGATGCAAGATGGCCACCAGCCCATCGCCACTGCCCAAGATGGCCGCCGCCCCATCGCCACTGCCCAAGATGGCCGCCGGCCCATTGCCACTGCCCAAGATGGCCGCCAGTCCAGGATCACTGCCCAAGATGGCCACCGGTCCAGAGTCATGGCACAAAATGGCTGCTTGCCCAGCTCCTCTGCACAGAATGACAGCCACAGTTGACCTTCCAGAGTCGAATCAGGTTCCCGTTGACCTCCCAGAGACGAGTCAGGTTCCCGTTGACCTTCCAGAGTCGAGTCAGGTTCCTGTTGACCCTCCAGAGTCGAGCCAGGTTCCCGTTGACCCTCCAGAGTCGAGTCAGGTGCTCGTGGACCTTCCAGAGTCAGGGCTAGTTACCGTTGACCTTCCAGAGTCAGGGCTAGTCACGTTGACCTTCCAGAGTCAGGCTAGTCACCGTTGACCTTCCAGAGTCAGGGCTAGTCACCGTTGACCTTCCAGAGTCAGGGCTAGTCACCGTTGACCTTCCGGAGTCAGGGCTAGTCACCGTTGACCTTCCGGAGTCAGGGCTAGTCACCGTTGACCTTCCGGAGTTAGGGCTAGTCACCGTTGACCTTCCGGACTCAAGCCAAGTCACCGGTGAAATTGATGGACAAAGGCAAGTCACCAATGATCTTCATGAACAAAGGCAAGTCACCAATGGTCTTCATGAACAAAGGCAAGTCACCATTGATCTTCATGAACAAATGCAAGTCACCAATGATCTTCATGAACAAATGCAAGTCACCAATGTTCTTAATGAGCAGAGTCAAGTCAGCATTGATCTTCTGGAATCCAGTCTAAACACCATGGGATTACCAGAGTCTCTCCACATCTCTGTGGAACTACCAGAGCCGCTCCACGTCTCTGCTGAACTACTAGAGCCTCTCTTCGGCTCGGCTGATCTACCAGAGTCTCTCCTCGCCTCTGCGGAACTTCCAGAACTTTCTGAGCGCCCGACTGATCCTGTCGTGGCCACGGAGGCTACCCTTAACTTGTTCATGTTTTCTGTTTCAGACTTGCCTAACCAGACTTGCTCTCCTGTTAATGCGACCACACAGATGTGGTGGTCTTCTGCGCCGCCCTGGGGGGCTTCTGTTTCGACCACACGGAGGTGGTGGTCTTCTGCGCCATCCTGGTGGGCTTTTGTCTCGACTACACGGGTGTGGTGGTCTTCTGCGCCGCCCTGGTGGGCTTCTGTCTCGACCACATGGAGATGGTGGTCTTCTGCTCCGCCCTGGTGGGCTTCTGTCTCGAACCACACGGATGTGGTGGTCTTCTGCTCCCCCCTGGTGGGCTTCACGTTAGGTCCTTCCTGGACTTGTGTTTTACGGTTGTTTTGTTTTTGTTCTTCTGTCTGTTTTCCACCTATGGACCTGGCCCTCCGTCCCACACCCTGATCCTCCGCCGGTCCACCTCCCTCCTGGGCTCCTTGTTTTTGTGTTTGCAATTCTTGTCTCTGTTTCCCCATTTTACCTGGTCCTCTTGTCTCTGTTTCCCCATTTTACCTGGCCTTCCGTCCCTCCCCCTGGTCCTCCGCCGCTTCACCTCCCTCCTGGTCTCTTTGTGTCTTTGGTCTCTTCTTGGGTTTGGGTGGAGCATCTGGCAGCTGCTCCGTGGAGGAGGGGGTAATGTCACAGCTTGTCAGCAGCTTGTGAGTGTTTTGCCTTGTTTTCTTATCAGACTAGTGTGTGATCGTCATTGCTAGGAAAGTTTTTGGTTTAAATTGTGTGTGTCTTACCCTGGTTAATACGTGCTGAAAGTGGCGCTTGGTTTTGCGTTTGCCTATCGCAGGACTGCCTGGTTTCGATCTGCTAAATAGTGAGGCGTGGCCAAAGCCAGTGAAAGTACTTAATTAGCTGTTTAGAAAGCACTTGTCAGAAGAAACAGTCGAGCTACAGAGAAGGACAGCAGCTTGTGAGTGTTTTGCCTTGTTTTCTCATCAGACTAGTGTGTGATCATCATTGCTAGGAAAGTTTTTGGTTTAAATTGTGTGTGTCTTACCCTGGTTAATACATGCTGAAAGTGGCGCTTGGTTTTGCGTTTGCCTATCGCAGGACTGCCTGGTTTCGATCTGCTAAATAGTGAGGCGTGGCCAAAGCCAGTGAAAGTACTTAATTAGCTGTTTAGAAAGCACTTGTCAGAAGAAACAGTCGAGCTACAGAGAAGGACAGCAGCTTGTAAGTGTTTTGCCTTCCCAGACAGCAAGCAATTTTGGCCCAGATCCGCCCCACATTTGGCCCGCGTGAAATCCATGTGGGCCACATATGGGCCAGATATGGGCCGAAACTGCTTGTTGTCTGGGTTGTTTTCTCATAAGACTAGTGTGTGATCGTCAGTGCTAGGAAAGTTTTTGGTTTAAATTGTGTGTGTCTTACCCTGATTAATACGTGCTGAAAGTGGCGCTTGGTTTTGCGTTTGCCTATCGCGGGACTGCCTGGTTTCGATCTGCTAAATAATGAGGCGTGGCCAAAGCCAGTGAAAGTACTTAATTAGCTGTTTAGAAAGCACTTGTCAGAAGAAACAGTCGAGCTACAGAGAAGGACAGCAGCTTGTGAGTGTTTTGCCTTGTTTTCTCATCAGACTAGTGTGTGATCGTCATTGCTTGGAAAGTTTTTGGTTTAAATTGTGTATGTCTTACCCTGGTTAATACGTGCTGAAAGTGGCGCTTGGTGTTGAGTTTGCCTATCGCGGGACTGCCTGGTTTCGATCTGCTAAATAGTGAGGCGTGGCCAAAGCCAGTGAAAGTACTTAATTAGCTGTTTAGAAAGCACTTGTCAGAAGAAACAGTCGAGCTACAGAGAAGGACAGCAGCTTGTGAGTGTTTTGCCTTGTTTTCTCATCAGACTAGTGTGTGATCGTCATTGCTTGGAAAGTTTTTGGTTTAAATTGTGTATGTCTTACCCTGGTTAATACGTGCTGAAAGTGGCGCTTGGTGTTGAGTTTGCCTATCGCAGGACTGCCTGGTTTCGATCTGCTAAATAGTGAGGCGTGGCCAAAGCCAGTGAAAGTACTTAATTAGCTGTTTAGAAAGCACTTGTCAGAAGAAACAGTCGAGCTACAGAGAAGGACAACAGCTTGTGAGTGTTTTGCCTTGTTTTCTCATCAGACTAGTGTGTGATCGTCATTGCTAGGAAAGTTTTTGGTTTAAATTGTGTGTGTCTTACCCTGGTTAATACGTGCTGAAAGTGGCGCTTGGTTTTGCGTTTGCCTATCACGGGACTGCCTGGTTTCGATCTGCTAAATAGTGAGGCGTGGCCAGCTGACTTCAATCACAGATAATCAGGCTAATACAAAAGCGCTAAGTTTCACCGCGGCAGCCCTCGTGAAGACCGACGATTGTAAAGACAATCGACTCTACCTGCGCGACTCCACCGAGCAAGGCCACCGACAGGGCGCTTGAGTATTGCTTTTTTTCCTCTTTCTTCACTTTTTGTATACCTTGTTCTCAAATATCGTACACTTGTAGTCACTATGTGCTTTCAGATCTCTACTATCACTACTAACACTCAGAGATCACGCTATGTACGTCGCAGGAAGGCCTGTTTGACAAACATACGGCCTGTTCCTCTGACCTCTACTACTACGCTCTCTATTCCAGTTGGTCTCTGGAACTGCCAGTCTGCAGTTAACAAAGCAGACTTCATTTCTTCTCTTGCTACTCATTCCGGGCTCAACCTCATGGCACTGACAGAGACTTGGATCAAACCTGAAGATACTGCCACCCCTGCAGCCCTCTCCAATAATTTCACTTGTTCCCACACTCCTCGTACCACTGGGAGGGGTGGAGGGACAGGTCTCCTTATATCAAAAGAATGGAAATTTGATGTTCAGCCATCACCTACAGGTACTGGTTCATTTGAATCACATGCCATTACTGTAACCCACCCTGTTAAAATCCACTTTGTGGTCATTTATCGTCCCCCAGGTCAATTGGGAAACTTCTTGGAGGAGATGGATGTGCTGCTATCAAACTTTCCTGAAGATGGTACTCCTCTGGTACTGCTTGGTGACTTCAACATCCACCTAGATAAACCCCAGGCTGCTGACTTCAAAACTCTGCTCACCTCATTTGATCTCAAGCTAGTGTCTACTACAGCGACTCACAAATCAGGCAACCAACTGGACCTCATCTACACGCGCTGTTGCTCTGTGGACAATTCTTCAGTTGCTCCACTGCACACCTCAGACCACTTCCTCATTACTGCTAATCTAGCACTTACTCCTGAAGTGCCTCACACTCCAACGCAGGTCACCTTTCGACGGAACCTACGCTCACTCTCTCCATCTCGCCTATCTTCTGTGGTTTCATCCTTTCTTCCTGCACTCTCTCAGTTCTCTGCTCTGGACACGAACAGCGCTACGGACACTCTTTGCTCCACTTTAACATCTTGCTTGGACAACTTTTGCCCACTGTTGTCTAGACCAGCACGCACTGCCCCATCTGCCCCCTGGCTGTCTGAGGTTCTCCGTGAACATCGCTCTAAACTCAGGGCTGCAGAGAGGAAATGGCAGAAATCAAGAAACTCTACAGACCTCAGTGTGTATCAGTCTCTCCTCTCTTCCTTCTCTGCAAATGTCTTCACGGCTAAAACATCCTACTACCACAACAAAATTAACAGCTGTTGTGACGCTCGGACACTCTTCAAGACTTTCTCTTCTCTTCTTAATTCGCCGCCACCACCTCCTCCATCGACTCTTACAGCGGACGACTTTGCAGTTTTCTTCACAAATAAGACAAGATCCATCAGCGGCCAATTCTCCACACCGCAGACTGAGGACAACTTCACAATGACTGACGCACACTCTTTCTCCTCCTTCTCCCCACTCTCAGAGATGGACGTCTCCAAACTTCTCCTGTCCAATCATCCTACTACTTGTCCACTTGATCCGATCCCCACTCACCTCCTTCAAGCGATCTCTTCTTCAGTCATACCTTCGCTTACTCACGTTATCAACTCCTCTCTTCACTCTAGAAAATTTCCCTCAGCATTCAAGCAGGCTCGGGTAAGCCCACTGCTCAAGAAACCATCTCTAAATCCAGCGCTTCTTGAAAACTACAGACCGGTATCCCTTCTTCCATTCATTGCAAAAACACTTGAGCGAGCTGTGTTCAACCAGTTTTCTATGTTCCTTGTACAGAACAACCTCCTGGACAGCAACCAATCTGGCTTCAAAGGTGGCCACTCAACTGAGACTGCTCTGCTCTCGGTTACTGAAGCCCTGCGACTATCAAGAGCAGCTTCAAAATCCTCGGTACTCATCTTACTGGACCTTTCTGCTGCTTTTGACACTGCTAATCACCAGATTCTCCTGTCCACCCTCAGAAAGATGGGCATATCTGGAACAGCACTCCTGTGGGTTAAGTCCTACCTCTCTGACAGATCCTTCAGTGTGTCTTGGAGGAGTGATGTTTCAAAGTCACACCACCTTGCTACTGGGTTTCCTCAAGGCTCAGTACCTGGACCACTTCTCTTCTCAATCTACATGACATCATTAGGATCTGTCATTCAGAAGCATGGCTTTTCTTATCACTGCTATGCTGATGACACCCAACTCTACCTCTCATTCCAACCAGATGACCCGACGGTAGCTGCTCGCATTTCAGCCTGTCTGAGTGACATCTCTAGCTGGATGAATGACCATCACCTTCAGCTTAACCTTACGAAGACAGAACTCCTGGTGATTTCAGCTAACCCATTGCTTCATCACAACTTCTCTATACAGCTGGGCTCATCAACCATTACTCCTTCGAGGACAGCTAGAAACCTAGGAGTTGTGATGGATCATCAGTTAAGCTTCACAGACCACATTGCTACAACTACCCGGTCCTGCAGGTTTGCCTTATACAACATTAGGAAGATTAGACCCTTCCTGTCAGAGCAAGCAACCCAACTTCTTGTCCAAGCTCTTGTTCTCTCCAGACTGGACTATTGTAATGCTCTCCTGGCGGGCCTTCCTGCATGTACTGTCAAGCCTCTGCAATTGATCCAGAATGCAGCAGCGAGGGTTGTCTTCAATGAGCCAAAAAAAGCTCACGTTACTCCTCTCCTCATCAGGTTACACTGGCTACCAGTAGCTGCTCGCATCAAATTCAAGGTACTGATGCTAGCCTACAAGACGACCACTGGCACGGCACCAACTTACCTAAACTCATTGGTTAAATCTTATGTGCCCTCCAGAAGTTTGCGCTCTGCAAGTGATCGACGCCTTGTGGTACCATCCCAAAGAAGTTCAAAATCACTCTCACGGACCTTTTCCTGGACTGTGCCCAGCTGGTGGAATGACCTCCCAATCTCAATTCGTACAGCTGAGTCTTTACTCATTTTCAAGTAATTTAATTGTCTTTTAATTTAAAAAAAAACAAACAAAAAAAAAAAAACCTACCTATGCGTTCTATACTAGACTAACTGAGACTTGTCATGGCACTTGTATACTGTTGTTGTTCTCTTGTTGACCTGACTGCTTCTATTGTTCTCATTTGTAAGTCGCTTTGGATAAAAGCGTCTGCTAAATGATTAAATGTAATGTAAATGTAAATGTCACGCTGTCTAGTCTCTGTTTCCCTGGGTGTCCACTAGGGGGCTCACTTCCCCTTAGGCACTTCACCGTAGGCAATACAATTCCCACTAGCCTTGTCGCTTCATCACTGTATTTGCTCTCCTGCTAATTGCACCAGCTGCCTTCACTTAATTGTCATTAGCCTCCCTATATTTACCAGTCTTTTCTTGTTGTCTGCATGGAGTCCTTACCTTTCGTTTCCTTTCGTGATCCTGTCTTCTCGTCCTCCGAGTTTCCGTTCTGTTTCCTTTCCTGTACTTTGTTTGTTTGTTTTTGGACTACATTCTGGTTTTGACCCTGGCTTGTTTTTGACCACGATTTGGATTACCCCAATAAAACATACCTGCTATTGGATCTCTCTCTCTCCCTGTGTTTCACTGGGTCATGATCGTCACAAATAGGACTTAAACAGAGGTGGAAAGAGTACAAAAATATTCTACTCAAGTAAAAGTACCATTACATTAATGAAATTTTACTTAAGTACAAGTAAAAGTACCAGTCTAAAAATCTACTCAAGTAAAAGTAAAAAGTAGCTCATTTAAACTTTACTCAGAGTAAAAATTACTTAGTTACATTTTAACAGTGGGAGGGAGTCAAAATGGGACAGGCCAAGGGTGTCAAACTCAGTTCCTGGAGGGCCACAGTCCTGCACAGTTTAGATATAACCCTAATTAAACACACCTGATCCAGCTAATCTAATCATTTAGGTTTATTTGAAAACTACATGATATGTGTGCTGGAGCAGGGTTAGAACTAAACTCTGCAGGGCTACGGCCCTCCAGGAACTGAGTTTGACACCCCTGGGATAGGCCTATTAATCTCAAACTAGTTGTTTTTAATTAAAGGAATCAGTTATTTAGAATAATAAAACATTTGGGCTGTTACCAGGCAAATCAGTATCAACAAACTCATCTTTTAATGCAGAGGAAATGCAGAAGATTCATTGGAAGTGGCATTTAGATGTATTACACTGTTTAGTGCAGGACAAGAATGCATTTAACCTGCAGTTACAAATGCATGAATAATGTTTTGATATACAAGACATAAAATGTTGAATACTCATTTGAAATGATAAGAAATTAATTATTAAAAAAAATCAAAAGATACTTTAAATGTGAAATTAAAATGGCCAGTATGTGTCAGCAAGTCACTGTTAATAAGTGATTCATTGCGACTGAACCGAATCATTTAAACGGTTGATTCATTCAGGAACGAAACACTGTCACGTTGCTCAGAGACGCAAAACTGTGCTTTGGTGGCTGTGTTTGGAATTATTTTCTGTTGTAGAAATAGAGCTAAAAAAGGCAATATGGTGTCTAAAACGCAAGTCTCTTAATTAACTTGTTTACTGAACTGTTATATATATGTATGTATTTCTGCCCCTATATCTTCAATTTTGTGATCATTCTAAATGCATTTTAGGAGACTGAATCACACAGTGAAAGAACGCACTATAAATGCGCGCGCACGTCATTAAAACAAAAATAGCACACTCCTCACCACGGTCTTTTTAGCTAATTTGTGCAAAACCTCTTGCTAAAATGTCAAAGCTTCATTTTAACCACCAATGCAACGATGCAATTATTTAGCTTACCTCTACATTCTTGCGAAGGGTTGATGTCGAGATTTTATAAGCTGCTAGTTTGGTCTTCCTAGGCAAGTACAGCTCACACTGCATAATAGAGCATACATATGGCCAGGGGTTCACTTCATTTCCTTCGAGTTCAACTTCAGAATATGACGGGGTTTCGTTTTCAGCGGTGTCTGCACCACTAACACCTGTTTTGTCCGTCTGCATCTTTCTTGTGATTTTAGCGCCAGTTTGCCCTCCTGCCCATTATGCCGTAGTTTCCAGGGAGCGATTTATTTTTATTATTTTTATTTTTTTACTCAGTAATTAATGTGTTTTAAAATGTAGCGAAGTACAATACTTCAAACAAAATATACTTAAGTAAAAGTAAAATTACAGATTTAAAAAATTACTTTAAAAAGTATTAGTACACAGAAAAGCTACTCAATTACAGTAACGTGAGTAAATGTAATTCGTTACTTTCCACCTCTGGACTTAAATGACAATTCTTAATTGAAAAAATTACACAAAAAGTCAAACTTAAGGAAAAGAAAGAAATATGTAACCAATTATTAATTATAATGGATATTACATTCAGTCATGCAAACAATGCTGATGACAATTCCATGGACTACAATTATCTTTTAATACCATAGAAACATGAAACCATTTCACACTTTCAGTATGAATTTAATGTAAAATTGGCAGGAGCATGGGGATTTGGTGACACACCTCTGGGAAGTGATACAGAAAACATTTGAGTTTTTTTTATCTTATTATATTTATATTTTGCTCAACTTCCATAGTGACTCTTTGTGATGTATGTTGGATGCTGCTACAAGACTCTAAACTCACAGTGTCTGCACTTTTTTGCCCCTTTGTCCTGAAACCAGCAATCCAGGTCTGTTGCTGTCTGAGCCTATCATTTTGGATCTAAACAGCAGTGATGTGCAGGGTGGAAAACCAGGTTTTTTTCTGGCAACTGTTTTTATGCTACACCCTGTCATACATTTATACATTGTATATTTTGACATGCATGGATTTCTGATACCAAGTAGTCCTATTCTAAATATTCTCCACTCAGATCCCCTCTTTGAAAGAATTTTTTGCTTTCCAACCTTGGACTTACAGCTGTAACTTGGGTCTTCTACCCCAGAGCATTTTAGTGCATCAAGACCTCTCCAAGGACCATGCTCTTAGTATGTTTTACTGCAGTCTGAACCATCCTGTAACCATTATTCGGAAACACTTTATACAGTATACTGCTACTCTGCTAAATCTTCAGTGGAAAGTCTTGCTACTTTATACACAGTGTTTTGTCATGACTCCAGCTCTGTACTGACAGTTTAGCTTAGGTGCACACATTTTGTTAAACTCTGGGCCATTTATTTGTCATATTTTTGCAGCCTTAAAATTCTCAGCCTACTGCAATGCAAAATGTTAACAGTCCATTCTTTTCATATTTAATTCTCTGCAGGACAGATAAAAAACTATAAATAATATTGGATATTGGAAAATATATTTTTTTATAATTTTATATATATATATATATATATATATATATATATATATATATATATATATATATATATACACACTCACCAATGGATCCTCAGAAGTCAGAAAGAGAGTCCAAACATCTGATAAAACATCACAATAATCCACAAGAAATCCACACTACTCCAGTCCACCAATTAACATCTTGTGAAGTGAAAAGCTGTGTTTGTCCATCAAGGTGTTTAAATAGTTGCTTCAATCCAAAATACAAGTCCATAATCCATAATGTTTCATCCAGTGAAACTGTCCATCCCCTGTTGTCCTCCACCATCAAAATCCACTGGCATAGTTGTTTAGAACAAATAAACAAACTGTAAACATTACTTGACCTGTGCATATTTCTCTCCTGATTAAGACAAGATTAAAGTTTCACTAGAGAAAGCAATATTATTGATAGAGGACACGTAATTTAGACAGAAGCAATGGTTTGAAGTTAAAATAAATAAAAAAATAAAAAAATAAAAACATCTGGAATCGTGGATTACTTGTGGATTATTGTGTTGTTTTTATTAGCTGTTCGGACTCTCATTTTGACAGCACCCATTCACTGCAGAGGATCCAATGATGAGCAAGTGATGTAATGCTAAATTTCTCTAAATCAGTTCCTATTAAAAAACAAACTCATCTACATACTGGATGGCCTGTGGGTAAGTAAATCTTCACCAAATGTACATTTTTCTGTGATCTTTACCTTAAAAACAATATAACATTCTATAACTGTTGGTAACACCACTGGCATTCTGTATAGATACTGTAGTTTTTTAAAATCTCTATCCATATATATGTTGTTGATAGGAAAATGGAAGGCAAATGAGGTAAATATAAGATCAGCAACTGATCCAATGGATTTAGATTTGGATTTAAACTTGTTTCACCATACAAGCAGGCAGAAGAATATGTCAAAGTTTGTGTGCTTCCTGCTAAGGCCACGGCACTGACCTCATTTTCTTTCTTTTTTTTTAGCAAGATTCTGCCTCCTCCAGTCAGGGGCCAAAAGCCAAAAGTTATTTGGAAATCTTAAAAGATCAAAAAATAGAAAAATATCCCCAGTAAATTGTAGATGATGGGGAAAAAAGCATATGGATTTCATTGACGTTGCTGTATAAGATCTGACACAACTAACCTTGATAATTCCTCTGGGCGTGTAATAAACAGTCCAAGTAAAAAAAAAAAAGTAACTCTTGGTGTAACATCTCCCAACTGCCAAAAGTGTCTTGGGAGAACATAAAAGCATCCCTGATTTCAATACCCTTAATACAATCATGTTGATAATTTCATTACAAATGACTTTATAACAAGATTAAATTGACAAAAGTATTCAAATGGCCCATTTGGCTTTTTCCCTGTTAACATCTTGTTTCTAATCGTCCTCTCCATCTGGCAGGAGGCAGCAATATAATCTTGATTCTTTAAAAGTGTCACTGTCACATTGTTGAATGGATTCATTTAAACAGGACTTTTATATTATAAAGTGGTCATCAAGTTTCATGCAACATACCAGCTGAATTATTCATCAAAACTAAATTTGAACAAAAAATGATCAGTATTTTGTTGTTAAAATTTAATATGAAAATAATTAAAACTTTTATAATTATTTAAATAATTAAAATAATGACATCAAAGATAGACATGGATTCAAAACGAGTCTCCTACCTTTAGTTGTTTTACATATGCACAGCTTACAATGGTTACACTGCATTATTTTGGTAAAAAACAAAAACAAAGAGTTGAATGAGATGCATGGAGACATCAGATAGCCAAGAAAAGATTGGAAAAACATTGGCTTTTGATGATGTAATGGACTCCCCAGGATCACAAATAAATACAATTAGCAGCATTGATAGAATATGGTTGCAGTATAGAAATTACAAGTATAGCTCCTGCTTGTTATTCTGACACCTTCTCATAATACACACCACAGTAGAGGGAACCATAACCAGTGTTGGGGGTAATGCATTACAAGTAACGTGAGTTACGTAATCAGATTACTTTTTTCAAGTAACTAGTAAAGTAACGCATTACTTTTTAATTTACAAGAAAATATCTGAGTTACTTTTTCAAAAAAGTAACGCCAGTTACTTTGTATTTTTCATTTTCATTTTTTGACTGACAAGCCTCCTGTTTCCATATTGGGAGAAATCGGAAGTATGGAGGCGTTGTGTGCGCTGTGTGAACATGATGTTACTGTAGTTCTAGACTAAATGTGAATGTGCATTAATTCATCCCACTCACAAAAAAACAAAAAACAAAACAGATTTAGTATTCATCCAAATTAATCAAAACAGTGAAATGCAAACTCAGAATATGACGCAAACCTGCAATAACTAAATATATTAAATAACACAAATGTATCTATTCCCATTTTATTAACAGTGTATTTGATGCTGACCTTTAATGATCCAGTTCAACCATACTAATAATTAAAAAATGACTTTAGATAAACTAACAATTGTGCTTCATTGTTTTTTTTTATTGCTGAAGAGTGTTGAACCTTCTTCTCCTGTGTTATACTGTACAGACGTGAATTTACTTTTCCTTCAGCCTGAGGTTTATTCATTACACTTTTTTGTGTGAAAGGGCTTTTACATTTGCTATAAATAGAACTTCTTATATTAAAAACAATCAAGCCCTGCTCATATTTAAAAAGTAACGTGAAAGTAACGCAAAAGTAATGTAACACATTACTTTCCATAAAAAGTAACTAAGTAACGTATTTAGTTACTTTTTTAGGGAGTAACGCAATATTGTAAGGCATTACTTTTAAAAGTAACTTTCCCCAACACTGACCATAACATAAAAGGTCATATTTACAATTAAGTGATATATTTTATCATTATAGATGTACAATACTAATATATACATACATATATTTATTTATTTATGTCATTTTATTTTATTTTTTTAAAGAATGCTCAGTAGGACTACACTAACATTCAAGTGATGCACAACCAATTTCTTCTGAACATTTTGTATCATGGTTAATCAGCAAAAAATGTGTTTATATACAATATATATATATATAGGTGGCAGGTGTATTTCATAACCCAAACACCATCACTTGATCATGTATGAAACAGTCCGGTGTCAAAAAAGTAGATTTTAGTGATTTATGCTTTACTTGGGGCCCAACATGGCACATTCCGCTTTAACCAAATCCACTGGCTACTTTTTTCTGCCGCCTCTGAGATCTCTCTGATGGTCTTCCATAAGGCCTGACCATGGATTCAGAGTTCTTTCAGTAGTCTGATAACTGATGACACCACAAATCCTCTACAACCCACTTCAACTGAATAAACTTTGCTGTTTCAGCCAGGCTGCTTTATTTCTGCAACAAGCTCTGCACGGCACAGTTTCTTTTGCTCATAGGCCTCCTGAATCAGATTTTCCTAAGGGACAGTGAGCTCTATGATATATACCACTATAAGTGAAGCTCACCAGAGTACCAAGTCTGGCCCTAGATAGTGAGGCCTGACAGCAGATTAGCTGTTGTCTGATGTCTGCCAAAATTTTCCAGTCACAGGCCAGGCAAAATTGTCCTTATTCTGACTTGGTGGAAGAATTTTTAGGTGTTATTTGCCCTTCTCTGACAAACAATGTTGCCTTCGGGAGACTGCTTGTCCTGGGAGGTTAGGCGTTGGTCGTGCTCCGCTTGCTCTCCAAAGCTGATGTTAGGATTATAAGGAGCTAATTATGTCTCCAGCTGTACCTCCCTTGTGTCAGGCTGGTCTTGCAGCCTGTCATGATGTATTTGAGAGTTGCTGTAGTTGGACAAAGGGCAAAGTTTGGATCTTCGCCATACCACTGTTGGCAATTCATTGGTGATGGAAGCATATCGTTTGTTGCTCTGATGATAAAGCTGATCTTATTTGCTTCCATTTCCCATAGATCCTGCCAGCTGATTTTTCTTCTCTCCACACCTTCCAACCACATCCATTGCCCCTGTTTAGCAAGAGAGACAGCTTTTGCTTTCCTCACAGCCTTCTCCTGTCGATGCAACTCCTCCACCACCAGTGTTCTCCGGTTTGAAGTTGTGGGCTTTCGTCAGGTTTATTAATTTGCTTTCAAGCCAAAACCTCCTGTTCCCTGCTGGACCTGCCCCCCAATGTCTTTGTGCTTCATGGCTGATATAGCTTGCTTTATTTCAATGGTTGGTGTCCACTTTTAGCCAGCTACCAAGGGAGGTGCAGCAGAATTGATGGTTTTGTTCCTGGAGGCATTCAGTGTCACCTGTAGTCTTACTTTAGATTAATGGTTTTCAACTCCAGTCCTTGCGCCCCCCCGCTCTGCATATTTTATCTGTTTCTCTTATCACTTTAGACATTTGTTCTATTTGACCATAAGTGCCCTGCGAAGGTGACATCACCGGATATCCACCATGATTCCAGTTCGAAGCGAGCATGTATTCCATTCAAAGGCCAAAGTATGGAAGACGAGAATTTAATTTTTATTGTTTTTATTATTTGTCTGTGTGTGAAGATACTGCCGGCAGCAGCACAGCACAAATCCATGAATTAATGTTCCAGAGCAAAGTAAACTTCAACGGATTTCTCCTGCTCAGGGTGTAGGGAGCAGTGAACACTGTGTAGGGATCATGTCAATTGGAAAACAGTTCATTCAGTGTCCACGTTAGTGTAAGATGAGACGGTAACGTTATGCTGAAAATGTTGAATGCGACGGCTCCGACATCCATTTGCCAAACAAGCCAGGCAGCAACTAAGTTAACGTTACAGTTTGTTACATTTAACAAAACATAATTTACAAAGGAAGAGTAAGAACCATTCTCAAAATCCTAAATCCGACATTAAAATGAGATTTTGACCGAGAATCTCTGTGAATAATGGCGCCACTCAAGCACTGGTTTCGCGCCGATTGTCGACTGAGCTTCTTGTACCCACAATGCATATATATATATATATATAATATATATGTAACCCCCTTATCAGGGAGGGTTATATAAATATAAAACAGCTTGATGCAAAGTTTTCACGTATAATGTCTGATTTATAATAGCCATATAGGTTATTAGTGAAAGTAAGTCAACATAACCATATTTTGTTAAGATTAGTCCTTTTAAATGTTTTACTATGCATCTTCTACAAACAGCTTGTATAAGTGCGTTTCCCCTAGTCATGCCCAGTTACCCCAACCACATGCTTCAGTCCAGCAGCGATCCAAGCCCTCAAGGAACATGGAAGATTACTTTTGCTACCGGTGTGGAGAAGACGGACACATCTCTACAAAGTGTCAAGCACTCGAAAATGCCACACAGGTGATCACAAAATTAATCCATTCATTCCGGAAAGCAAGAGGAATGAGGAGTGATCCAAACAACAGCAGCCCGTCTGGAGAGCAAGCCTGTTTTTCTAAAAACAGTCATGTGCACAGCAGTGAGCCAAATGGTCTGCCCAAGGGACTAGTTGGGCCCGCCTCGACCGTGGAGGTAAAGATTGGTGGCCATCCGTGCCATGCTTTGTGGGACAGTGGGTCTCAAGTTACCATTGTCTTTGACTCCTGGTATTCCCAAAACCTACCTGATGTACCCATCCATCCCCTTGCTGGATTATCCATTTGGGGTCTCAGCTCATGCAGTTATCCCTACAAAGGATACATTGTCATAGATGTTACCTTCCCTGTAACTCTCACTGGTGCTGAAGAGACCATATCCATCCTTGCCTTGGTCTGCCCAGACCCCCAAGGACCGACACAATTCCCAGTAATCATTGGAACCAATGCCAGCTTCTTTCAACGACTGACAGCATATAATGGGACTACTAGTGGAAAAAAACAGTGCCCATTCGCTGAGAATTCAGACACCCCCAGTCCGTAATAAAACAATAAAACAATAAAACGAGGGGAGCGGTATGCCTTATGCAAAGTTGAGTCTGACAAACCCTTGAGGAAAGATATCTTCCTCATTGAAGCCTCCACTGTAGATCCACTTCCTGCAGGACTGTTTGTTTCCCCTGTAGTAATGCCTTCATCAGCTGTGGATGTGAATAACTTCAGAGTCCTAATTCACAATGAGACGAGCAAAGATCTCTCAATTCCGGTTGGTACTGTTGTTGCCCATGTATTCCCTACAGACACAGTTACAGTGGCTCATGACATTCCAGAATCCAAAGGACCCCTTAATCCGGAGTTATTCAACTTTGGGGAGGCCCTTATACCTGCTGGCTGGGAGAAGAGATTACGTTTGAAGTTAGCGGAGTGGAGTAATGTGTTCTCCACCGAGGAATGGGACGTAGGCTTAGCCAAAGATGTCACTCACCAGATCAGACTGAGTGATCCTCGCCCCTTCCGAGAACGTTCACGGCGCATTGCCCCAGCCGACATTGATGACGTAAGACGCCACCTTAAAGATCTTCTAGCGGCAGGCATCATCCAAGAGTCCCGAAGTCCGTATGCATCACCGATCGTGATAGCTCGGAAAAAAAATGGTGCCGTACGGATGTGCATCGATTATCGGACCTTAAACAGCCGCACTATACCAGATCAATACGTCACTCCCAGGATTGATGATGCCCTAGACTGTTTGACTGGTAGCCGATGGTTTTCAGTCCTAGACCTGCGAAGCGGCTATTATCAAATAGCTATGTCCGCTGAGGACCGAGAAAAGACTGCCTTTATATGTCCGCTGGGGTTCTACCAATTTCAACGAATGCCACAAGGTATCACTGGGGCCCCAGCGACATTTCAGAGGCTCATGGAGAGGGTGGTAGGTGACATGCACCTCCTACAGGTAATCGTCTACCTTGATGACCTTATAGTCTTCGGCAGAACACTCGAAGAACACGAGGAACGACTAATGAAGGTACTGGATCGCCTGGAGGAATGGGGGTTAAAAGTCTCTATCGACAAGTGTCAGTTTTGTCAGCAACAGGTCAAATATGTGGGGCATATTGTTTCAGCTGCAGGAATAGCTCCAGATCCAGAGAAAGTGTCAGCCGTAACTCAGTGGAAAGAACCTACAGACCTGAAATCCCTACGGTCTTTCCTAGGATTTTGCGGTTTCTATCGCCGTTTCATTAAGGGGTACTCCTCTGTAGTAAGACCTTTGACGGAGCTCACGAAAGGCTACCCACCTGTAAAAGGATCAGGAAAGAGGAATGGAAAGAACTACTACAAGGAGACTGACCCCTTTGGAGCACGATGGGACAAGTCCTGTGGAGAAGCCTTCAAAGCCATTATACACTGCCTAACCAATGCACCAGTACTGGCCTTCGCTGATAACTCCCTGCCTTATGTACTCCACGTTGATGCTAGTCTGAGTGGCCTTGGTGCTGTGTTGAACCAGGAGGATCCTGAGGGACTTCGACCCATCGCCTTTGCTAGCAGAAAGTTGAGTACTTCGGAGCAGCGTTACCACATTCACCAGTTAGAATTCCTGGCATTGAAGTGGGCTGTCGTTGATAAGTTTCACGACTACCTATATGGAGCTCAATTTGTTGTGAGAACCGATAACAATCCACTTTCCTATGTACTGACTAGTGCGAAGCTGAATGCCCTGGCTGCCTACAACTTCAGCCTGCAATACAAGCCTGGAAAACATAACACTGACGCAGATGTGCTATCCCGATATCCTACCAACCCTGCTGTGTCTGCCTCTTGGACTGAAATTCCACAGTCTGGGGTCAAAGCAATTTGCCAGTTGGCCAGTTATTCTGGGAATGACGAATCCGTCCGGATGGTGGACCATTTAGGAGTTTCACCTGATAGCATACCTTCTGCTTACTCTTGCCCGATTTCACTTGAAATGTGTCATATGGAGCAGTTGTCCCATGAAGACCTGAAGATGTCACAAGAAAAGGACCCTGTTATCGGAGTGGTGAAACATGACATTGAAGTTGGCAAGGTGCTTACCCCTCAGAAGAGCTCCGATCCAGTGCTAAATCTCCTACAGCGTCAAGGCCCAAAACTGGTCGTTCGAAATCAGTTGCTATACAGAGTTTCCCAAAGCCCCTGTGGAAAAGAGAGAGTTCAGCTGGTTCTGACAGCCAAATATCATCAGACCGTCCTGCACTCTCTACATGATGATTCTGGTCACCTTGGGGTGGATCGGACAACGGAGCTAATAAGAGATCGATTTTACTGGCCCCGCATGGCCCTCGACATTGAGCAGTACATAAAGACTTGTGATTCTTGTATTACCAGAAAGACATTACCTCAAAAGTCTGCTCCCCTGAGCCACATTACCAGTAATGGTCCGCTAGACTTGGTATGCATCGATTTCTTGTCTCTGGAGACAGACACCAAGGGTATTGCCAATATACTAGTAGTAACTGATCACTTCACTCGATACGCTCAGGCGTTTCCTACCAAAGACCAGCGAGCAGTCACTGTGGCCAAAGTTCTGGTGGAAAAATTCTTCGTACACTATGGACTGCCGTCACGCATTAACTCTGATCAGGGACGCGATTTCGAATGCCAACTGATAAGAGAACTCTTGGGAATCCTTGGAATCCGAAAATCGAGGACGACACCCTATCACCCCCAAGGTGATCCACAACCAGAACGCTTTAATCGTACCTTACTCTCCATGCTCGGTACTCTGGATCCGGCTAATAAGAGTAAGTGGAGTCAATACATCCCTCAGCTTGTACATGCTTATAATTGTACAAAGAATGAGGCAACGGGCTATTCTCCTTATTGTCTTCTCTTCGGGCGGGAGGCTCGACTGCCCATCGATGTGTGTTTCGGTACCTCCCCTGGTAATCAGAAAGGAGTTAATCATTTGCAGTACGTAGAGAAAATGAAGAAAGATCTTCAGCAGGCATATCAGTTAGCGGCTGAGACTTCCCTGAAGGTTCATCAACGAAACAAGAGGCTTTATGATCAAAGAGTGAAACCACAAACCTTGGAAAGGGGAGACCGAGTCCTCATCAGAAACCTTGCCTGCACAGGAAAACATAAACTTCAAAACCGCTGGAACTCTTTACCTTATGTGGTCATTGAGAAGTTTAAAGACTTACCAGTCTATAAACTGGAGCCAGAGAGAGGAATGGGTGGAATAAGGACCCTTCACAGAGACCACCTGTTACCCATTGGAGACAAGGTGAGGTTCTCAAAGCCTGGGGACTTGAACCAACTGGTACAGCCACCTGTAACAAGAGCACAAATGGTTAAAAGAAGACAAAGAAAACAGAACGAATATAATGTTGATCAGATTGACTGTGACAGCCAAGAATTTTCGGAGAGTGAGAATGATGATCGCTGCTATTACAGCCCAGCAAGGATCAGCTACCAAAGGCCAATATCACCTCAACGTGACTTGGAACCTGTAATTGAACCTCCTGTAGTTGTACCAGAGCTTATTCAGGAGTGTGCAGGGAGAGAGGATCCACCAGAAAATGAACCCCAAGAGATCCTTAATCCGTTTCCTGAAGTTGAGAATGCTCAGAATTTAGAAGGGGGAGAAGAGGACACAATGAATGTACCCCCTGATGAACCAGTACCACTGGTGTGTCGTAAATCCCAGAGAGAAGTAAGACCAGTGATTAAGCTGTGTTATGATGAACTAGGACATCCAGCGGATAGGCCATTAACTTTGGTCCATCGAGGGATGGTCGTTCACATTGAAGAGCTGTCCAAAGCAAAGAAGGTCTGCCACACTGTATGGTGCCACCCAATGGCCCAATGCCCCCAGTGTGTTCCTACAAACCCCTGTCCTACTGTCCGAAGAGTAATTCAGTCCTAAAAAATTTCTAGTCTCATGAGGGCATGAGAAGTTAGAAGGGGGAGGGTGTAACCCCCTTATCAGGGAGGGTTATATAAATATAAAACAGCTTGATGCAAAGTTTTCACGTATAATGTCTGATTTATAATAGCCATATAGGTTATTAGTGAAAGTAAGTTAACATAACCATATTTTGTTAAGATTAGTCCTTTTAAATGTTTTACTATGCATCTTCTACAAAGAGCTTGTATAAGTGCGTTTCCCCTTTAAGAGAATGAGTGAAACTTTAAGGGTTGGTTGATATGTACGTGAACAAAAACGTGGATTTTGCTATCAGGTTAGATCGATTCCTGTTTGATTGGACATTTAGTAGTTAATGCCCACCTCCAATATACGTGAGTCTGATGTGATTGCTTTATCCGGAGATTGGAGGAAAAAAAAGACGAGAGGAGAGGCGTTATTAGAATAGGTGTGCAAAAAGGTTGGTTCTAATCGAAATCTACCGTTTTAATAACACAAAAAGAAACTTGAGTTAAGCCTTCATATTTTTCCAGATACGTTTTTTGTTTAGTTAAGTGTCTGATTGAACACAGGAAATGTGTTTGCCTGTTTTATTTTGATTCATTTTCGAGTGAAAACGTTGAGGCCTGTGTGAATATACAGCGATTTCAGTTAGAAAGATTGTCACGTTAGTCTTATTTTATACTATTCATCGTGCTGTTACAAGTAAAACAGTCGACGTGGGAAGAGTAAGAGGAGATCAGATAGCCCTGTTGAGCCACCGGAAGCGCTCACAGGTCCTCTGATAACGAGGGACTGTACAGCTGCAACCGGATAGCACGCCCAGCCACCGGGAGTGTTGGGTGTTCCTCCGGCATCGAGGGAGCGACGGCTGTTAGTGGAGTTGGTGCGAGCCGAGTTTGACGGAAATCAGGGACCGCGTATGGACTTACAGGTACTGCTTATGGGTCTTATTTTAGCTCACTGAAGAGAGAAGAGGCCAGTTTGCATTTTAAAGGCCACTACACACCCAAGCAACGAATCAGGCCTGCATCGGGGTTGGGTTTGAGTGTGTTTATGGTGTGAGTGGGCCCACTGTTTAACTATTGTTTTTTTTCTGTATATTAAGTTTACGGTTACAGTTCGTAAAACGCTGAAACGTGTTACTGGGATTACTAGTGTTATATCAGTGCTCTAAGTAGTAAGCGAATTAAGTGGATTTATTATTCACTGATAATTCTCAGTTTGTGCTGCAAAGAGTGTACATATAGTGTCAAATAAGAGAAACTAAAAAGTGTTGAGACTTGTAAACTTGGGTATATTTCCCTAAGGGATTTTCTAAGTATCCTAATCCATGTATTACTGGTTTATCAGTATTGAATATTAATACCTGTACTTATTCAAATTGAAATTACCTATTGGTTATTGCTAATATATATCATCTGAATATTTATATCTGATATTTATACCATCCTATTAATATATAAATATATAAATATAATTATATATTGTATTTTCCTTATTATTATTATTATTATTATTATTATTTATATATATATATATATTTTTGTTTGTTAAATAAATAGTTTCTTTTGGATAGGTGTTTCAGATTAGTTATTTAGGAAACCAATAACTCTCTTCAAAACTTGGTATCAAAAATGGGGGCTTAAATTATAGTTGAGAGACACTAATAAAAGGAACCCGGTGCTCCACCCATTAGAACTTAGGTCAGGACACACCTAGGAGGCAGGGGGCGCTACACACACACACACACATATATATATATATATATATATATATATATATATATATATGTCAGGAGAGAGCAGGCAGGATTCAGATGCGGGTAAACTCAAGGCTTTATTCAAACAGAGGAGACAGAGAAGATGAGTCACGGTTCACAGGTTTCACTCGTAGTGAGAGGATGAGTAGCAGATGAGTCACGTTTCACAGGTTTCACTCGCAGTGACAGGATGAGCAGCAGATGAGTCAAAGCAGATGAGTAATGTTCCACAGAAGTACGTATAACCGCTGAACCGGAGGGATGACAGCTGGAAGCTAATAGGAGCTCTGGGCTTGTAAGAAAAAGGGCAGAGAAATCAGCTAAACACACTGGAGCCTGAGGACAAGACACGACAAGGTGAGTACAAAGAGCTGCTAGATGATCGGAGCTATTGGTACGAGTAACAACAGTCTGACAATAGACAGAGAAACACAGGGAATAATAAAGGGGAAAAATTAGAAGGACATAGAGAACAGGTGGCGAACAATAAAGGTTAACAACGGGGAAACAAGGGAGGCGGGGAAAACACAAACAGGCAGACGCGGTGAGCTGTCAAACCATCCCAACACACACGCACACACACCAAAAAGGCAGGTGATTAGCCCCGAGACCCAACAGTACCCCCCCTCCCAGGAGCGTCACCTGGCGCTCTAGGAAGAGGCCTACCTCAATGCCGCCGGAAGTCCTCAATCAACGAGCAGTCCAGAATGTCCCGGGACGGCACCCAACACCTCTCCTCTGGACCATACCCCTCCCAGTCCTCAAGATACTGAAACCCCCTGCCGCGGCGCCGCTCATCGAGTAATCTCTTAACCGTATAGGTAGGAGATCCATCCACAAGATGAGGGGGTGGGGGGTGGGGCGACTGCAAGCAGGATTAAGGGGGGAAGAGAACACCGGCTTGACCCTGGAAACATGAAACACCGGGTGAACCCGACCAAGAGTAGGAGGGAGCTTGAGCCTGATCGCCACCGGACTAACCACCTTGGTGATGCGGAATGGCCCAATGAATCTGGGTGCCAGCTTACGAGAAGGCGCCCGGAGAGGCAGATCCTTGGTAGAAAGCCAAACCCGTTGACAACACACATAGGCAGGAGGAGAAGACCTGCGACGATCAGCTGCAGCCTTGGTTCTGCCAGAGGTTTGGATCAAAATCCTCCTGACTTTCTCCCAGGTGCGACGGCAGCGCTGTACGAAAGCCAGGGCGGATGGAACCACTGCGTCGGGTTCCTGTGATGGGAACAGAGGTGGATTATAACCAACAGCACACTCAAAAGGGGACATGCCTGACGCGGCTGCAGGAAGGGTGTTATGAGCGTATTCTGCCCAGGAGAGCTGCTGGCACCAGGAACTCGGATTGTTGGATGCTAGACAGCGGAGCATTCTTCCTAGATCCTGGTTGGCCCGCTCACACTGCCCATTGGTCTGGGGATGAAAACCAGAAGACAGACTTGCAGAGGCCCCAATCTGTCTACAAAATTCCCTCCAGAACCGGGAGATGAACTGGGGACCCCTATCTGAAACCACATCCACCGGTAACCCATGGAGACGGAAGACGTGATCCACCACCAGTTGGGGCGGTCTCCCGGGCGGAAGGCAGCTTGGGCAGGGGAATAAAATGAACCGCTTTGGAAAAGCGATCCACCACCGTGAGAACTACAGTGTTTCCCTTCGATGGAGGAAGCCCAGAGACGAAATCAAGGGCAATGTGTGACCAAGGACGGGAATGGATAGGGAGAGGATGCAGTAGACCATCAGGAGGGCGATTGACAGGCTTACTTTGGGCACATGTGGGGCAGGCCAACACAAACTGTCTAACATCTGCGGCCATAGCAGGCCACCAGAAACGCTGTCGGATGGCAGACAACGTTCTCCGAATACCTGGATGGCAGACTAACCTGGATGAGTGACCCCACTCAAGGACCTCAGAGCGCAGCGCAGCCGGCACCGGCAACCTGCCCGCCGGGCACTCTCCCCGCACCTGCACCCCTCGACCGGCCTCCTCAACTCGCTGCTCGATACCCCACGAAAGAGCCCCTACCACCACCCCCTCAGGAAGGATGGCCTCGGCCGCAAACTCCCCCCCCCGGAGCACCGAACAGGCGAGAGAGGGCATCGGGCTTGGTGTTCTAAGATCCCGACCGGTACGAGAGGGTGAAGTTGAATCTGGCAAAGAAGAGCGCCCAGCGGGCCTGACGCGAGCTCAGCCTCTTGGCCGAACGGATGTATTCCAGGTTCTTGTGATCCGTCCAGACCAAGAAGGGCTGCGCTGACCCCTCCAACCAATGACGCCACTCACCCAAGGCCAATCGTACCGCTAGCAGTTCTCTGTTGCCGATGTCATAGTTACGTTCTGCAGGGCTGAGACGACGAGAGAAGAATGCACAAGGATGAACCTTCCCATCATGGAGGGAACGCTGAGATAGAACTGCGCCAATCCCAACGTCCGAAGCATCAACCTTGACAATGAACTGGGCCTCCGGATCTGGAACCATCAGAACAGGTGCAGAGACAAAACGGGACTTTAAAATGTCAAAGGCTACCTGCGCCTCCCGGTTCCATCTGAAGGACACCTTAGTGGAGGTTAAGGCTGTCAGCGGTGCAGCGATCTGACCAAAATTCCGGCTGTATCACCGGTAGAAGTTGGCAAAACCCAGGAAACGCTGCAGAGCCTTCCGGGAGTCAGGGACCGGCCACTGGGCGACAGCTTCAATCTTAGCGGGATCAGGCTTGATCCCCTCCATAGAAATAATGTGGCCAAGGAACGTAACTGACTCAGCGTGGAATTCGCACTTCTCCGCCTTGACAAACAACTGGTTCTCTAGTAACCGCTGGAGAACCCGTCTGACATGCTGGGTGTGTAATTGGAGAGAAGAGGAGAAAATCAAAATATCATCCAAATACACAAAGACAAATTGATTAATCATGTCACCCAACACGCTGTTGATGAGTCCCTGGAAAACGGCTGGAGCATTGGTAAAACCAAACGGAAGAACCAAGTACTCGTAGTGTCCCGAAGGGGTGTTAAATGCCGTCTTCCACTCATCCCCCTCCCGAATGCGCACTAAGTGGTAGGCGTTGCGCAGGTCTAACTTGGTGAAGACCCGAGCTCCCTGCAATAATTCAAAAGCAGAAGACATTAAAGGTAGGGGGTACCTGTTCTTGATAGTAATGTCATTCAAACCTCTGTAATCAATACAGGGGCGCAGGGAGCCATCCTTCTTCTGAACAAAGAAAAACCCTGCACCAGCGGGAGAGGAGGAATGGCGGATGAGCCCAGCCTGAAGTGACTCACGTATGTACTTGTCCATGGCCTCTCTCTCAGGACCTGAAAGGGAATATAAGCGACCCTTAGGCGGAGAAGAGCCCGGGAGGAGATCAATGGCACAGTCGTAGGGGCGATGCGGAGGTAGCGAAGTGGACCGGTCCTTACTGAAATACGCCCGAAGATCATGGTACTCCGCCGGAACACCAGTCAGGTCAGAGGGATCCTCCTGAGGAACACAAGACACAGAGACAGGACAAAAAGCAGCACCAAAACATGAAACGTGACAAGACTGACTCCAGGCTAAAACAGAATTACTGACCCAATCAATGTGGGGATTGTGCTTGTGCAATCATGGGTGTCCCAGAATTAAAGGAGCCTTAGGGGAATCAATAATAAACAGTTCAATCCGCTCATGATGGCTGCCAGCAATATGAAGATCTATCTTGGGAGTGACGTGGGTGATTGTGGTAAGGGGACGGCCAGCTAATGAACATGCTGATACGGGACTAACCAAAGGAATAAGCGGTATTCTCCAACGTTGAGCAGAGGCAGCATCAAGGAAGTTCCCCTCAGCCCCTGAGTCCACAAGGGCGAGTCCAGTGTGTAAACGACTCTGAAAGGAGAGTTGGAACGGCAGCTGAGTGCGTGCTGCAGGAGAGCTTGAGCTGAGAACCGTGCCCACCAGGACTCTCCGCCTCATTGGTGGGCCCTGGCTTTTAACGGGCACTGAAGGGTGAAGTGGCCTCCCTTGCCGCAGTATAGACACGCCCCCGACGACAGATGCTCCTGCTTCTGCCGTGGTGTAAGCCGTAGACGACCCAACTGCATGGGCTCCTCCTCCGAGGGCTGTCGACCGGCTGAACTGGCTGAAGAGGACTCTAGGTGGCGCCACGGGGCGGGTGTTTGCCGTTGTTTGCGGCGCCGGCTGAGACGACCCTCAATACGGAGCACGAGATTAATGAGTTTATCCAATTCCCGCGGAAGCTCTATGGCTGCGAGTTCATCAGAAATGGCGAAATCCAACCCCTCAAGAAAACGAGCGCGCAGCGCGCTCTCATTCCAGCCGCATGCCGCAGCTAAAGTCTGGAACTGGATGGCATAGTCAGTGACGGAGCTCCTCCCCTGTGACAGTCGTGATAACTGGGCCGCCGCCTCGTCACCCAGAGCAGAGCGATCAAACAGTTTGGCCATCTCTAGACTGAAATCCGCGAAGGTGGCACAACAGGGAGCCCGCGATCTCCATACGCCGATTCCCCATTCGCGGGCACGGCCCGAGAGGAGTGTAAGGACGTAAGCCACCTTGGTCTCTTCATTTGCGTAACGCCGGGGCTGCAGAGAAAACACCAGCGAGCACTGGGAGAGAAACGCTTGACAGGCGTTAGGATCGCCATCGTAGACCGGCGGGTTGTTGGCATGGGGTTCGGACTCGTGTGACATACCGGTGTGAGGAACGGGTCCACGGCTCGTTGCCTCTCGCTGAAGATCGTCCACCCGTGTGAGGAGTTCGGAGACTCGGGCACTGAGAACGTCCACATCCTGCGCGGTGGTGTTGAGCTGGGTGGCATGCTGCCCTAACAAAACTCCCTGTTGAACGAGAGCCGAGCGAAGCGGATCAGATCCCGCTGAATCCATAATCTGGTCAGACTGTTCTGTCAGGAGAGAGCAGGCAGGATTCAGATGCGGGTAAACTCAAGGCTTTATTCAAACAGAGGAGACAGAGAAGATGAGTCACGGTTCACAGGTTTCACTCGTAGTGAGAGGATGAGTAGCAGATGAGTCACGTTTCACAGGTTTCACTCGCAGTGACAGGATGAGCAGCAGATGAGTCAAAGCAGATGAGTAATGTTCCACAGAAGTACGTATAACCGCCGAACCGGAGGGATGACAGCTGGAAGCTACTAGGAGCTCTGGGCTTGTAAGAACAAGGGCAGAGAAATCAGCTAAACACACTGGAGCCTGAGGACAAGACACGACAAGGTGAGTACAAAGAGCTGCTAGATGATCGGAGCTATTGGTATGAGTAACAACAGTCTGACAATAGACAGAGAAACACAGGGAATAATAAAGGGGAAAAATTTGAAGGAAATAGAGAACAGGTGGCGAACAATAAAGGTTAACAACGGGGAAACAAGGGAGGCGGGGAAAACACAAACAGGCAGACGCGGTGAGCTGTCAAACCATCCCAACACACACGCACACACACCAAAAAGGCAGGTGATTAGCCCCGAGACCCGACATATATATATAGTGCAAATTGTAGCAAGTAAAAATATCATGGGCACATTTCCACCTTTATCAGCATAATTTCTTTTATTGGGCTGGGCGCTAAAACAATGTAAAGAGTGTGTGCAAATGAATGCTGCTATAAGGCTGTAATTACATATTAACAGTCATACACAGCACACCTCTTGAAATGTTAGTTCATATCTATTGGTGATGTAGTTTGATAACAAGCTGGTGTTTTTCATCATGCTGCTTTGTGAACCCTATGCTGCAATGGTAGTAGTAAATAATCCACTGTAGAGCTGCCATTCCTGTCATTCATAGCCCCTGCTTCCGATTGTGTTTGTAATGTTGCTTGTTAGAGCAGGAAGCAGTACATTTAACATTTTAGTCTTCTTACAGTTTATTTTTCCTGCTTGTTAGCTCGGTGAGCAGTGCACTTCAAACAACAGTTCAGGCTGCGCTCCTCTTTGACCCCACCATTACAAGCCAAGATGAAAAATATAGCACCCAAAGCATTAACTCTATTACACTCTCCAAGTTGTCTGGGTAGGTAGACCTCACCTTCTGCATCATCAGCACCTTCTGACAAGGCTTGGTAAATCCTCTTGTGTCTGTGTACCTGTCACTTGTGATAATCAGCCAGAAAAATGTCTGTGTGTTAATTTCTGTGACACATTCTCTCTTCATTACTTATTATTGTTCTGCTGTGGTGCAAGATCAAATTGTAAAAAAAATATTATTATTTTTTTCTCTCACCCATCTTAATGAACCACGAAGAAATGTATAACTTTGAAATCTAACAGAATGACATGGCAGAAATGTATGGAAGTTGCTTAAACATCATACTACAAATATATTTTTTTAAATATTTGATTGTGAGGTTAAAATAAATAGTTTGCAATTACAAGAAATTTGCAATTACAAGAAACACAGTTTCAACTGCTAGATAAAAGTCACATTGTGATATATAAAGACATATTCAGAAATAAAGTTGCATTTGTGAGATTAGAAGTCACTATTATGAGAGATAAAGTATCAATGGAAAAATATATTTTAAAATTGAAATAGAAAAAAAGAACCATATATATGTCAGGGACCAGTCAAGCCCAGTCCCATCCATCTCACAACGATCACGTTCACCGGAATACTAATCACTCGCACCTGGTCATCATTAGCAACCTCATCACAAGAGCAGTATAAAACACTCATCACAGCTCCAGTTCAGCGTCAAGCCTCCAACAGGAACGGACCATCGAATGCTATGTCGCTATCATCTGATGCACCGCAGATCCTTTGACGTAAAGTATACTTACCTTTTAAACACTAACCTCTGTGTCATTATTCTACTGTCTCCAGGATTCCAGAGCACTACCCCGTGGCCTGAAATCCAGTGATTTCCCAAATCTCCTGTGTTTGCCTGATATCCTTCGTCTCTAAGAGCTATCTGTGAAAGAGAAAAGGATTAGCGAACTGTGACTGAGTGGCATTGACAACTCCGTAAAAGACTTACCTTCCTTCACAATGGAAGCCCATTTCTATTTACAATTTATACAATTATACAATTATAATTACAATTATAATACAATTTAAAAATAAATAAATTTGCAGTTATAAGTTGTAACTGCTAAAGTCAGATTGCACATTTCAAAATAAACATAAATTTTTTTGATGTAATTGTCATCCTAAAATAATAAATTATTCACAATTATTAGAAATGCATTTGTATTTACAAGAAATTTGGTTGCAACTGCTAGATAAAAAGTCACACTGTGACAAATAAAGTTGTATTGTTAGTCATAAATTTGTATTTGCAAAATACGAGAAATAAAGATAATACGCTGTCAAAAATACGCTGTCAAAAAACTTTGCAACACCGGTTCTTTAGAGTGGAAAAAGGTTCTTCAGATTATTCGAATGTTCTTCACACTAAGAAAAATGGTTCACTAAAAAGTTTTTTGAAGAAACAAAATGTCTCTTCTATGGCATCACTATGAAACTCCTGTTGTTGGAATCTTTATTTTTTAAAAGTGAACTGTACTGTAAGTTGCCTTTTGAGATATAAAGCTGCAGATATCCACATAAATATCTTAAGAAATGAAAAAATAAATAAAATAAAACTACAAAAAAAAAAATGTGCTTTTTTTGAATCATGCTTAAGCCAGTTGTCTCAGGTATTATATTCAGCACCTCACCATGGTGCCAAACCTCTATTAGTGTTTTCATAATAGAAAAGGTGCATCATAGATGGACTTGATCAACATATGATTTATGTGCCTGGATGCCACATCCACACTTTGACCTGCTCCACACCTGTCTGCGTGAGTTTGTCAGTGTACCTCAAAATGCATAATATGGAGGTGCATCTAACGAGGGCCATCTGACACGTTCAACCTTCTCGACTGCTCTTCACTTCCTCCTGTGGTCCATTTTCATAATACCAACAAGACAGAATCAGGCTGCATATATATATCCAGCATTCCTCTAGCATTGGTCATAACAAAAATTTAGCTGAAGTGAAAATATTAATAACAACAGGTTGCATTATACTTTATTTTAAGGTGTCCTTGTTACAGTGTAATTATACATATAAATACTGAGTAATATTAATTAACTACATGTACTTACTATACGGATTAGGATTAGGGTTTGGTTTAGGGTTTCTTGCATGTAATTATGCATAATTTATTGTTATTATAATAGTAAGTACATGTAATGTGTATAACAAGGACACCTTAAAATAAAGTGTTACCACAATTAGTACTTCATATAAACTGTTATATATATATATATATATATATATATATATATATATATATATATATATATATTATAACAACATGAGGTAATTAATAATGCATATAGAACAAAATTCCAGATGCCTTGGTTTCATAAAATGCAAAGATATCGTGTTAAACAGTCTCAATATCATTCTCAGAATCTCACTGAAATGGAAAGACAAACACTTGAGGATAATTGCTAAAAGCTATGAAAGTACAGCTTGAAAAAAAAGAAAGAAAAACTGCTTCATAATTTAACCATCACATCTGTGCCCAACTCTGCACACTGTGAGCTTCACAAACAGCAATTAAAGGTAGTCGATGCCATTCAGGAAGCTATTTGTTTCTAAAATAAGCACAAATTTCACATAGAAAACTCACGGTAAAAATCTCAGGCTGCTAACAAGTGCTCCTTGTTCTTTAAACCCAGACCTGCCTGGAGGGGTTCTCCTATTTATGCTACACCATATGCTTATCAGCCTAATGTTCTACCTACCAGTGCACTTGAACGCCTGTATTACCCCTTTGTGAATGTGTTTATATTTGCGCTTATATTTGTGCACATTGGATATTTTTGGTTCCTTGGACACAGGAGCTTATAAAACTGTGCAGTTTACAAAAGCACCCATTTTTATTGCAGGTAATCTTTCAATATTCTACCAGAAGATGGCAGTTCAAAAGTCTGTCATTCAAATTCTCAGCTGGCTCAATTGCTCTCTAAGTAAGTTTGCGGTGTATATTATACCTGTGGAGATAAGTTCTCCTGTTCTCCCCAGTGATAGGATGTCTATACCTGAGTGTGTTTGGGGAGGAGGGGTTGTGTGTTTGTTTATACATGGCAAGATTTAATGAGAGGAGACAGAGGAGAGCCGTATTTGTTGCAGTGTTGATGTGCCAGACATCTCAGCTCCCTGTAGCAGGGAAATGGGGCCAACTCAGGCCGGAGCTCAGATATGTCTGTAACACCCTCTGAAGCTGAATTGAGCTTGACTTCTGCCACAGCATCCTCTCCTGTCTCCAGGTCTGGGTGGGTAGGAAAGACCTTAAGGTCACTATGAAATTAATTTCCCATGTAGCAGCAGTTTTGACACCTTCTCTTTAAATCAAAGCCTCAGTGAAATCAATTACTGTCATGCTAATGCTTAGATTTATTTTAATCAGAAGAGCATGCTGTACTTATTGCATAATCAATTGTGGCGATTATTCTGGGTGCGAGTGTTGAGACCTGCTTGGGGCTTCATCATAATAGTGAAGTGCAATGCAAAGCCCACACCATGCCTCAGTGAGTAAATTATAATTAAAATATGGTTATACAATTAATTAAAGAGTTATAATTATGAAATAGAGCTGCAAATCGTCCCATATGGTCAAAGACATAATTAAATAATTTACTTTCAGACTATAGGAACATTAGCCTAATCCCATTATGATAAGAAACATTTTGACTGAATAAATTAAATAAAATATATTAAATTAGTAATCAGTTCAGTTTATTAAAATTATTTAAATTAATATAAATACAGTTTATTACATGCTTGTTCATCCAACTTTATTTTTTATTAATTTCAATTAAAGTACATTCTCAAAGGCCAGCTGGAGTTCTCTGAATTTTTTAATGTAGGGTCACACACTCTTTTTCAGCATTGTAAGTGAAACTGGTGTCTGTATTATATATATACACTCACAGGCAACTTTATTAGGTACACCAGTTCAATTGCTTGGTAACACAAAATTGCTAATCAACCAATCACATGGCAGCACCTCAATGCATTAAGGCATCTAGATGTGGTGAAGTCGAATTGCTGAAGTTCAAACCGAGCATCAGAATGGGGAAGAAAGGGAATTTAAGTGTCTCTGAATGTAGAATGGTTGTTGGAGCCAGACGGTTTATCTGAGTATTTCAAAAACTGCTGATCTACTGGGATTTTCATGCACAACCATCTCTGGGTTTACAGAGAATGGTCCGAAAAAGAGAACATATTCAGGGAGCGGCAGTTGTGTGGACAAAAATGCCTTGTTGATGTCAAAGATCAGAGGAGAATGGGCAGACTGGTTAGAGATGATAGAAAGGCAACAGTAACTCAAATAACCGATTGTTATAACCAAGGTATGCAGAATACCATCTCTGAATGCACAACACATCGAATCCTGAATCAGATGGGCTACAGCAGCAGAAGACCCCACTGGGCGATGTTCCTGTCAGCTAAGATCAGGAAACGGAGGCTACAATTCACACTGGCTCACCAAAATTGGACAATAGAAGATTGGAAAAATGTTGCCTGGTCTGATGAGTCTCGATTTCTGCTGCGACATTCAGATGATAGGGTCAGAATTTGGTGTAAAGAACATGAAAGCATGGATCCATCCTGCCTTGTCTCAATGGTTCAGGCTGGTGGTGGTGGTGTGGGTGATATTTTCTTGGCACACTTCGGCCCCAAATGAACATTGTTTAAATGTCCATCCCTTTACGACTACAGTATACCCATCTTCTGATGGCTACTTCCAGCAGGATAATGCACCATGTCACAAAGCTCAAATCATCTCAGACTGGTTTCTTGAACATAACATTGAGTTCACTTTACTCAAATGGCCTCCACAGTCACCAGATCTCAATCCAATAGAGCAGCTTTGGGATGTGGTGGAATGGGAGATTCGCATCATGGATAAGCAGCCGACAAATCTGCAGCAACAGCGTGATGCTTGTCATGTCAATATAGACCAAAATCGCTGAGAAATGTTTCCAACACCTTAATGTTTCCTGAGGTGTACTTATATTGTTAGTATGATTTTTACATTTAAAATTTAGAAATAAAAGGCATTTTTATATCCTGGTTTTAGTCCTCTGGCTTGAATGCTCTGTTTGAAGGGGCGTGTCTGCTGTGAGACTCAGAGTAAACGCCAACTGTTGTGATTGGCTGACATCTTAGCATTCGAAATGCACATTACATCTGTAGCCATTCTCAAATACTTTTACTATGTTTTTTTTCTTACTATTAAAGCTGTCGAGATTAACGAATCATGGAAGTGTTGATTATAGCATTATTTTTTTTATATTTTCCCATCTCATTTATCACTGCAGTGATGAGCATTGAGTAGACAGAGTCTTTTTATCACGTGAATGCAGTGATCTCGTCATTGCAACGTATTTTCTCTCACAAAATTCTTTCACCCCAACTAACAGCAAACACATGAATACATGACATGAATACAGTAAGAGCTTCGTCGTGCAGCATAACAGCATCATTCATTATAACGGCAGTTTGGGCAAGTGTGCAGATATAGCCTACTTGCGATGTGTGATTGACAGCTCAGAACAATATAAAGGTGTTCTTTGATCGCTCTCTAGTTTAATCACAATTTAAATAACAGATTTGTTTCATGCTACTAAGAGAAACAACGTGAAGTTGATCGTTTAGTCACTGGCTAACTCACTGATGCATAAACAGTATTAATCGA
The DNA here is from genome assembly GCF_963082965.1 of Carassius carassius. NCBI lineage: Eukaryota > Metazoa > Chordata > Actinopteri > Cypriniformes > Cyprinidae > Carassius > Carassius carassius. Next base: position 21,123,082 of record NC_081767.1, on the reverse strand, counting down.
TTTAGAAAGAAAGTGTGTGTGAACTTGAATGATTAGCTACACATCAGAAATCACTGATCACAGATCAGGCATTAATGAACACTGTTACTCACTGTTTGGAGACTAAGGTCTCTGCAGAGCAAAAGTGGGTGTTTATCACCTTGTGGGTGTTTTCAAACTGCTGGGTGTTTCTAAATCATGCAATCGACATGAACCCCCTTACCCAACCCCACCCTTAAACCTAACATTACTATGACGTTAGCCAATCAGGTATCATGGTGTAAAAACACCCTGATCTGGTAACTCCCATTACTTTCCTGCAGATACCTATACTTGACTGCTTGTGGTGGTGCTGTCGAATACATATCGTAAAAGTGTGTTTGTAACGCCTGTGCTGACATTCCGACTGAATTAAATGTAAATGTTTGGGCGCCGGGAAGGCAAAGCAGAGAAAGGGGAGGTGACCTTTCCCCTTATGATGACATAACGGGAAGATTCCAGATCGGTGCATCTGAGCTCTCGTTTTCTCAAAGGCAGAGCAGGACCCAGGGCATGGTTTACACCTATCAAAATTTCTAGCCACCGGGGGACCATAAACAGGCTAGAGAAACTCATATTAATATTAAAAAACCTCATAAAGTGAAATTTTCATGCCATGGGACCTTTAACATAATAATTATGGCTGACTTTTCCATTTGTTGAGATGGCATGGTTAGATTCATATGGTAAATATCAAATATTATGTTGGGTGTCCATATTAGAGATAATAACCATGTTTAGAATGAAACCATCATATTTAAAAACATATTAATCATATCATTTAATAAAATATAATTAGTTGTTACTACTGTGAATATATATTTATTTATTATTGGATCTCTTTCAATACTTTCAGAATATTTGCTTATTAAAATGATTTTGTTTCTGTATTTTAAAATATATATTTTTATATTAAAATATTTTAATAACAGTATATTTATTGAACAAAAATTTATATTTTATTTTTCAAAATAAGCAGAAAATAGTACAAACTTTGTTTTAGTGATTGTTTTTTAACAAGTATTAAATTAGACATTATAAAAAACAACAACAAAAAAAAACATTATTTTAGCTGATTTATTTGTACCAATACCATGTGCCGCCTTTTACTGTACCCCATGCTGGTGAGCTTTGTACCCCATGTGTAGGGTAAAGACCCCTTTTGCCACCTCATTCATTTATAAGATTTTTAAACAAAATAAACAACTTGAATTATTTATTTTCACACAAAATAAGTTGCTCCATTAATGTTCAATACAATATTTTTTCTTCAATTATACATTTTAGGCACAGTGAATAGCACATTTTTTCTTAAGGTGGGCATTTAGCCCAGTTGTACCCCTATATATAATAGACACCCAGATAAGGTGAGTTCAGCAAAGTGATCAAGTAAAGTGGGACAAATAGTTTCATTAAACAAATAGATAGTTTTAATTGTTTTATAAAAAATATAAAGGCTTCAAAGACCTTTGTACTATTTGGATTGGTTTTATGTAGGCTAAAATGAAAAATGAAAAAAAAAAAAGTCATTATATATAATGAAATGTTGTTTCATTTATATATTTGCAATTTGCATTTAGGGGGCTGTGGCATCACAGAAAATGGCTGAGAGACAAATCAGTCTGACTTTCAGGAGAATTCACTTTTTAAAGGATTTTCTGTATAGGTAATTTCTTGAGATTTACACCTTTAAAATAACTACAGTGACTATTTAGGAGTTTTATCAAACCTAGAACGCTTACTGTTGATATAGCAACCTTCCCAGGTGATCTCAAGTTTGACTTGTGTACATTTATTTGGCACAGCGTGAATGTAGGCTAACAAATTTGTAATCTAAACTTTGTGTTTACTAAAATTCATTTTGAAATGCCAGTGAAACAGTATGCATAATTAAAACTCTTCAGTATAAGAACTTTTAGTTTTTTCGGTAACACTTTAGAATACTGTTCTGTCATTAATGAATAACAAGGAACAAATTACTAATTCACTATTAACATTGTAGTAACTATTACCTATCAAGAATCTCTGATTAATGATTTAGTAAGTAATAATGCTTAGTTGAAACTACAATTACTTGGATCAGTATTGTAAAGTGAAAATCATTATAACTCCCTAATATTGACTGACACTACATCCTTCTGAAAAAAACTACTAGTTATTTGGATCAGTATTCTAAAGTCAAGATCATGGTAACCCACTAGTAATGTTACCAAATCTACCGAAAATAATTACCTTACAAAACCCTCAAAGCTTACAGTGATTTCAGTCATCACTAGGGGTTATCATGATCTTCACTTTAGAATACTGATCCAAATAATTAATAATTCCTTCTGAAGAATTTGGTAATACATTCACTTACAATTAATTATACATTATGTATTATTCATATAAATTAGGGGGTATGAAAAAAAAGTTACTGATTAGCTAGTGAACTACCACATTCGATTAATCTGAGTTTCTTGTTAGATACTAGTTGCTAGAGTGCTAATATTTCGTTACTCCTGTTCTTGAGTATAATTATTAATTATTGATTGAACCGTATTCTAAAGTGTTACTGTACGGTTTTTTCCTTCGGCGTAAAGGATTCAAATCCGCCGAGAAACCCTACATGACCTACATGATGACCGTTCAGATCGTCACGCGCGACAAGCGGGCGCGGGCGTTGTCAAGTGACGCGCGAGGGAATTAAGTGCATGGTCCGTGGATGCGTGTTGCGCCAGAGTGAGGCAGACACGCGGACACACACTTCACTCTCCGACTGGAATAGAAAGCACTGAAGATGATGTAGAAGAGACGAACCGAATAGTAGCCTATTTTTGAAACTTCTACAGACTATTTCCGTTAAATTCAACTGTAATTTCTCTGAAAATGTAGAGATTGGTGCCTTTTTAGTTACAAATCAGACTGAATAACTTCTCTCACCAAGAAGAATGTCATCTTGCGAACAGGTGTCTTGCTAGATGTGACAGACTAGCTACTTATTTGTCTGGACAAGTGTTTGAAGAGAACTGCATTTGAATTTTAAGATCGGATTTTAGCAATAATGGATACGAATTGACCAAGGTTTATAATCACCGAGATGTACAAACAACTTACAGTATTTCAAGGTCATTGGACTTCTTCTAACGCTCTAAGAGGTAAGTCTGAAAATTATTTTAATCAAAGACACTGAAATTAGAGAATTAACCCGTTTTTTTTTTTAACTTTCATTGCATTTTCTAAAGCCAGCAATATGTTGTAAAGGGCATAGAAGCTATTTTAACTTAATTTTATTTTTTTTACAAAAACAAAGAAAAGGCCACTAACAAATCGATTTAAGTGTAAAATTCTAAAGTAGAAAATTGAAAATTGTATTTTCTTGTAAAACAAGCTCAACTAGCCTTATCTTTATTTACAAATTAATTTCAGTGTACATTACATGAAAATACAGTGTTTTAGCAGTGCATTTTAAAGATCATAAAGTAATCAGTATCAAACTTGCCTTATGATTAAAGTCTAATTTGTTTTCATTCATAAGTATTTTTTGTAATTGTGAAATGCATCCTACTGTCTTTAAACACTTGATTATCAGTTTTTTATTAAGATTTGTTTTTGTTTTTTTTAGATCAAACTATAGTACTATTAAATAAAGGAGCTTTTCTAGGTCACCTACTATCAGAGTCTCCTCCCCCGAATCATGATGAATCGTCTGTGAGCCTCATTGTGCAGCAGGTAGCTGACTGAATGCAGCAAACACACACTTTCGCTCTTCAGTGATGAATGACAGCTCTCCAACATCTGAGAACATCATGTTTCACCAGCTGACTGCAGATGTTCTGAACGGTAGCTGTGACTATACCTTGCCCACGTGTAACAATAACACAGGTGAAGCGGCATTGCAGCTGCCCACCTTTTCCGTGGCAGCAAAAGTGAGGGTGATAATTACCTTCACTCTTTGCGCAGTGTCAGCTGTGTGCAACCTCTCTGTGTTGTGGGCTGCCAGCACCAACAACAAGCGCAAATCCCATGTAAGAATTTTAATCATAAACCTCACCGTTGCCGACTTGCTGGTGACTTTCATCGTGATGCCAGTGGATGCGGCTTGGAACATCACGGTTCAGTGGTTGGCGGGAGATCTGGCTTGCAGATTGCTAATGTTTCTGAAGCTTGTGGCAATGTACTCCTGCGCCTTCGTGACTGTGGTCATAAGCCTGGACAGGCAGTCGGCCATTCTCAACCCTCTGGCCATCAATAAGGCTAAGAAGAAGAACAAAATAATGCTGAGCGTGGCCTGGGTGATGAGTGTTGTTCTCTCTGTCCCTCAGGTGAGGAGCTGCTTGAGTGGTTTTTCATGTTTTTCATAGTGTCTTATCTCTGTATGCTGCATTACTTGAATTCACCAGAACCCCCATAGAGTCTAGAGTTACACACCCTGAATCAAGTAGAGAGATAAAAATGAAAATGACAGGAGGTTTAACGACTTGCCTTCTTGAGCTCAGACTTGAAATATTCTGATTTTCATATTTAATCTAATTTTCAACCACAAATTCATTCACTCTACATGGAAAATGTATTTGACAAGTGTGCTATACAGTTTTTAAAATTGACGGTTCACCCAAAATGAAAAACTAAAGCTTTAATTTGCTTTCATCTGTAAAATAAAAAAAAGAAGTAATTCAACAGAATGTCCAAATTACCCCTTTCTTTACAATGCATGTGTGCAATGTTTTAAAATGCATCTTTTCTGACAATCTTCTTTCATCTCATCTTATTTATCTCATTTACATAATATGGCATTTCAAACCATACTTTATGTCACTGTTGTAATTCTACACATACATCACAATGCACCTAATTTGAATATGCACATACTGAAATCTTCATAACAGACATGAAAGTCATGGTGGCAGGAAACATTCTTAGTGAACCCTTAGTGTCCCTCACACAAAGGTACCATATACAATTGCATGGACTGCTATGTTACTGCTACTTATATGTTATGGTTTTACTTCTTGTCATTTTTGGAACTTGATCAGCTCAGATCACATATTCTAGACCCCATAATTCTAGACCCCAACTAGTCACCATTCCTTCGCATGTCCTACTAGCTATTTCTCCATCCATTCATTCTCAATCACTTGTATTCATCAGCTGTAAGTCGGTTTGGATAAAAGGATGTATTGAAAACTAAACAGCATGAACATTCTGTATACGGTCTCATTTGTGTCTCAAAGAAGAAGAAAGTCATTACAGCTTCGTAATGATATCAGGGTGGGTAAATGATGACAGAATTTTAATTTTTTGGTAAAGTATCCCTTTAATGTATTACTGGAACTGTCTTTCAGATCATACTGAAAACAATATGTTTTAAATTAGTAACTTATTTCGTATTCAGTATTATCCCTAGATCTGTTGTAAAATTAGAATCAGAGCTAGAAAGTGTTGTAAAATTCATAGACGTAGGATTAGTTCAGCAATTACAGTACACCCTCTCATCAGCCCTTTAATTTCACCTCAGATTTAACATAATGACTGGCGCTTACTGAGACAAATTACTCAACATTACACACACACACACACACACACACACAAAGATAAATTATGCAGTTAGAAGTCAATCAGATGTTTTTACATTTTACATGTTTTCTTATAAATGAGCATCAAATGACCCTCAAACCCAATATAGGATAAAACACTGTATGACCTTCAATTACAAAAGATGAAATGCTAAAGATGAAAGCAGCAAGACTTACTTGAATGAGTGTTAAAAAGGGTTGATCCTCAATCAGAAGAGGCATGCACATTTCACAAAACTGCAGTTGAAGAAATAAATGTATATTGCTCCTCCTTATGAAGAGCGTTTAAAATCAGTCTGCTTTAGGTTTAGAAAAGGCTGATGACAGGTCAGCCAGGTAAAAGAATGAAGGTATATTTCTAGCACCAGAACTCTACAGTAATAACACATTGTTGTGACATAGCAGACTGTTTAAATAGAGGATACAAGGTCACGATGGGTTATAGCAGATATTTTGTTTTCATTTGTTTATCCATTTGTTTTTGTGAATCACATGTGACGCATAAACAGACAGATGGCTTCAGCCTGTATGTTAATGTTGGCTCTGTCAATCTTTATTTGTCATTTTGGAATCTCCGTCTGTCATCTTAATATTTATGAAATGTTCTGCAAAAGACTGATCCTGGGAACACTGAGCCTTTCGCACGAGGGGATATATGCCACATCTAATTTGCACAGCTGACAGTGTTCACTTGATTAGTTGGCTGTAGATGTGTATAACATTTAGCATTTAACAGTCACTTACAGTTCAGGGCAGAAAAGGCCAAATTTCTATATATATTGTCATTATTAATCTGTTCCAATAAAGAAACAAACTCATCTACATCTTTGATGGCCTCATGGTAAATAAATATAAAGTGAATTTTCATTTTTGGGTGAACTATTTAAAGGTTAGTTTATATTAGGCATTTAATGATGTTAAAAAAGTAATTGTGATTGTAAACTGCTGACCTGCTGAATTCCCCAACAGATGTTCTTGTTTCACAACGTGACTATCACAGTGCCGGCCAATTTCACTCAGTGCACCACTCGAGGGAGCTTTGTCAAACATTGGCAGGAGACCATCTACAATATGTTTACTTTCACTTGCCTCTTCCTAATACCTCTGGCCATCATGATCTGCTGCTACACAAGGATTTTGGTGGAGATCTCTCGAAGGATGACCAAAGGAAACAGTAGGTGACATTTCATTTGAAAGAAGGCTAATGTTACACACTGTATCAATGAGCCCTATCACATATGAATCAATGTGTTCAAAATGTTAAACATTGAAATTGTCATGTTTTGATTACTAAAATTTTCTGCCAAAATCATCAATATTCTGCCAAAATAAAAGCTTGATGATTTAAAATGTTAAACATTTCTGAAAGTGAAGAATTTAAGGCATACATATTAGTATTGTAACTTTCTAATTATTGAATCTATTTGATTATCTGCATACTTGCATGTCATGTTATTAACCAACATCAGAGAACCATGAACGGGAATATGTCATCAAGTTATTGAAATATGAACATAAAATCTCAGTGTTCTTCAAGTAAATATTTTACACCTGAAGGTTTTGGCTGAGAAAACTCCTGAACTCCTGCCCTGGTTAAATATTGCTCCAGTCAAAGTAGAAGTCTGAATCAGCGAGTCGTTAACTGCTGCAACCGAATTAGTCAAATGCACAGATGAATCTTTCAGTGTAATTTGTGAGCCAATTTAATAGTTTTGTCATTTGTGCACTGGCTCAGCAGAATTATGTCTAAAGAATGATTCAGTCACAAATCTGACATAACTCTTAAGGTTACTCCATTCACTTTAAGTAGCAATGAATTAACTAAAAAGTAAGTTTACCAAAATGAAATTGCTGAGAGAGAGAGAAGAAAAATCGAATAAGTACAGGTATTTGAAAAAGGAATACCCCCCACCCCACACTAAAATACTGTGGAACATAAAAAAAAAGAAATTTTGAAAAATTGTTTCAATTATTTAGTCTGTAAGAGAGTCAGTAAGGTCCAGTTATGTCTGACTTTCGTAAAAAGAATTCGTAAATTACAATTGAAGAAATCTTCAGAATATCTGCTTTTGAGCTCCACAGAAAAAAAAGTTCATGTCAAGGAATGACATGAGGTTGAGTTAATGATGACAGAATTTGCATTTGTGGGTAAACTATCGCTTTAAGTAAACTAACAGTAAAAATACTTGTAAAAATGCAAATTTTACTGCACATTTATTAATTTTTTTTCTTGATTTTACAGTATCTTCAAAGGAGGTCCACTTACGGCGTTTCAACAGCAACATCCCGAAGGCCCGTATGAGGACTTTGAAGATGAGTATAGTCATTGTAACGTCTTTCATAGTTTGTTGGACGCCATACTACTTGCTGGGTCTCTGGTACTGGTTCCTTCCTGAGGATTTAGAAGAGACTGTTTCTCACTCACTGACTCACATACTGTTTATTTTCGGACTCTTCAATGCAATTCTGGATCCCATCACTTATGGCCTCTTCACCATCCATTTCCGCAAAGGACTGAAGCACTACTGTCACAACGCGGTCGTACTCACAGAGTCAGCAAATAATTCTATCATGACGGGCTCATTGAAATGCTCACCATCCCCATTTCGCATGAAAAGAGTGACCCAGACGAGTCCAGGAGCTGCCCCGGAGCAGAATACGGTGGGTGGGGAAGATAAGAAGCCAGCTGACAGTGAAAACAAGGAATAGTGGCAACCCTACTGATCCAGCCTTGAAAGTATCATTTGATTAAAGATATGGATGTGACAAGGTAGGCCTTGTACTGGCTGTCTAGCTGCTCACAAGAACAGTAAGACAACAACAAACTCCTGCCTGTTCTCCTCAAAAGCATTAGAAAAATTCTAATTGAACCCAAGTGTGTAGCATCTTTTAATTAATTCACTGATGAGCTGCCTCAGTTACTCAGTTATATTAAATACCCATCTATTTTCCTGATACAGGCAATTAAGTTTTGTAATCATTTGCTCTTTACTAAATATGCCAATCACTTGGTTGTTGTTGTTTTTTTTTTTGTTTTTTTTCTGCAGATTAATTAGACCATTTCTACTTGTGGCTTTTGTTTAAAATGTCATTTACACCAAGGTTTTTTTTTTTTTTTTTACGTCTCATACAAATCCCAGTAGATCAGAACCTCCACCTGCTCTACATCACCTGCATGGCATCACTCTTGAATTACTGAATAAATTAGTTTAATCTACAAACAAATAAGATGTGTGGATTTAGCGTTTTGAGATATGACTACTGCAAATTCATGTTCACTGGCTATTTAATAATTTTCATGTGCCAATTTCAAATGTTCAGCCTTACCTTTGAGATGGTATTGTTTGATGTGTAGAGTTTTTATTGGATGGATTCAGAAACACTTACCAGCCCAAAAAGATCTTGGATTTAAAGTCTGTGCTAAATGGCAGCCTGATATCATTAGAATCCATATTTATGGCATTTACACATACATTTTTGTATGTTTGGATGTAGGCTGAAATGTACAATATGGATGTATTGACAGCATATAAAATGTAAATGTGTGTACATATGCGCAGCATTTGAATTCTAAAAATCTTTATGAATACTTTAGATTTTGTTTTATATATGTACATTTACAGTTATTATAATTATACAAATTTTGAAGCCCACCCCACCCCAACCAAAGACCTAATACCTGTAATAGATAAATGCACAGTGACAATAATTTTAGTCTCAATTTACTGTTGTACACACTACTGTTCAAAAGTTTAATACTTATATTCAGCAAAGATGCGTTAAATTGGCCAAAAAGGACAGTAAAAACATTTATAATGTTGCAAAAGATTTCTATTTCAATTAAATGCAGTTATTTTAACTTTTATTTCATTTAAAAAATGATTTTAACATTAATAATAATAAGAAATGTTACTTGAGCTCAGAATCAGCATATTATAATGATTTCTGAACAATCATGTGACAATGAAAACTGGAGTAATGACTGCTGAAAAATAAATATAAAAATATTAATATATATATATATATATATATATATATATATATATATATATATATATTAATTGTAATACTATTTCTCAATGTTACTGTCTTAACTGTATTTTTTATTAAATAAATGCAGCCTTGGTGAGTATAAAATGAGATAAAAATGAGAAAACATAATATTATTAACAATGTGTATGTCACGTTTCCTTATTTGGTCATCTTCCTTTACTTGTTTTAGTTAATTGATTGATCCTCACCTGTCTCCTGTTCCCTCATTACCTTCTGTGTGTATTAATACCCGTTCTGTTCAGTTCCTCCTCGTCCGTGATTGTCGATGTTGATTGTTGTTGAATGTGAATGTATGCTAAATGTAATCTTGTTAATATAGTCTGTACCCCCTTTGTCATCAGTAAACTCTTTATTTGTTCCAGATCCTCTTCTCTCCCTTTGTTTTACGTTTAGCACTACCTCATCTGTAACAGAATCATGGACCCAAACAGTATAGTTTATTTTTAGCGGCGTTTTTTCTTTCATTCATTTTTTGCTTTGTTTTTCTCCTCTCCCGGAATGGCCATCCCAGCAGTCCGTCTCCTGTGCCTGGACTAACTGGACCGTTCGCTGGAGGACCACACCAGGGACTTTTTAGATCTGGCGTGCCTTACTCACTTCCCCGACCGCTTGCTCTCTAACTTCTTCTACACCGGCCTGAGCGAGCGGAGTAAGGCACGCCTACCAGCGAACGGTCCCCGAGAGGATTTCGCCGCTTTTGTGGAGTGGGTGCTGGAGAAAAATGGATCTTCGTGGACCATCAGCACCGCCGAAGAGGATATCTCCAGCCCCACTCCCGACCCAGAGACCAGCCAGCCACCATCAAGCCACACGGAGCCAGAGCCCACCGCAGCCGCAAAGCCCGAGCCAAAGCAGGACCTTGAGAGCGCGACTGACCAGGTGTGTGAGCCGGCAACACCGTGCATTGTGGGAGTCCTCGTGGAGATCGAGGGCGTGGAGGAACGCCCTGCCCACACTTCCGTGACCAGAGGTGGGTAGTAACGAGTTACATTTACTTCGTTACATTTACTTGAGTAATTTTTTGGGGTAACTAATACTTTTCGGAGTATATTTAAAGTTGGGTACTTTATACTCTTACTTGAGTAAATTTTGGGGGGAAAATCTGTACTTTTACTTCGTTACTGTGGGCGACGCTCCTCTCCTTACTTTATCTTAATGCAGTAAATGTTATGAATGCTTCAGTTTATTCCAAACGCGCCATCTACTTTTCTCTGGGCAATGAGCGATGCCCATTCGTGAATGATTCATTCTTTTGAGTCAATTCTGTTCAAAGGCTTGATCAAACCAATTGGCAAACGAGTGAATTGGTTCATGAATCAGTTTGAATGATTCGTTCAGTTCCCTGCTGCACGCGCTGAGCATCTGAAGCGGTTCACTCAGAGTTTTAACGTTTAAGAACATCAGCAGCGTTGAAAACGTGGCTATGGAACTGCACTGAAATGAAAGCAAATCTGCAAAGGCTATTCGCTTGCGATGGAGATCCTTATTAGATGAACACCGCGTGTGCTGTCTACTGTTCAACAGGTATAACTTGGGCTACATTACAGTACACGATACCACTGTGACATTAGTTTGTTGTACGGTGTGTGGCTTATAACAGAGGGGAGTCAAGTTGAATGCAGCTTCCAAAAGACAAAAAATAGCCGATTAAGATTTTATTAATTTTAATACATATCATCAGCTGCTAAATTCAGATCTGTGATTGCTTGCTGGCGCTGAGCCAGAGATCGATGTGTTTTTACAGCGCTGCGCATTATAACCAATCACACATGATTCTTTTGAGCTTATTAAAGCATTGGCCAATCAGAGGCGTTCCGATGAGTCGTCGGTGAAAAGCCGTTGCTTCCTTCACTCGCTCACTGACTGGAGACCGCTTTCTGGCGAATTCTCTCATCAGAAACAACAAAGTGCAGATGTGTGTACGAATCTGTAAATAAAATATTGATTTCACAGTGTTAACAGTTTCAGTGATTTAATGGGAGTTTCTGAGAGTGATTGAAATCTAGACTGTCAGTGAAAATGATCTTTAATAATGTAAATGTTATTTGCTCTCTTTCTGAACAATGAAAGATTAGTAGCAATATTTATATCACATTAACTTTCAATGTTAAATTCACATTTAATATAAAGTCAGTCGTATTAAAAATATGTTATGGCATGACACCTATATCTGTTACTTAAGTAAACAGACAGGGTTTTATAATAAATTACATAAATTGGAGTAAAGGCTGATGAAATATATACATTTATACACACACACATACATTACATACATTTTATCTATATATCTAAATAAAAATAGGCTCAGTATATATGACCAAAAGTAACTAGTAACTAACTACTTGAGTAGATTTTTTTTTATCCGATACTCTTTTACTCTTACTCAAGTAACTATTCAAGACTAGTACTTTTACTTTTACTTGAGTACAGTTTTTGGGTACTCTACCCACCTCTGTCCGTGACTGAGGGTGAGCTGTATCCGGTCTCGGGAAATATGGAGCAACTTCTGGATCTAATGGACTGGTCTATGGAGGTAATCCCTAATCTTCCTGTTTCTCCGCTGGTTCCGCCCAGCCCTGAGTTTTCTGTTTCTCCGCTGGTTCCGCCCAGCCCTGAGTTTTCTGTTTCTCCGCTGGTTCCGCCCAGCTTTGAATTTTCTGTCTCTCCGCTGGTTCCGCCCAGCTATGAATTTTCTGTCTCTCCGCTGGTTCCGCCCAGCTCTGAATTTCCTACGTCTCCGCTGGTTCCGCCCAGCTCTGAATTTCCTATGTCTCCTGTACTCCCTCCCAGCCTCCCTCTCCCACCTCCTCCTAGACCTGCCAGTTCCCCTGCTCCACTTCCGCTGGTTCCGTCCAGCCCTGATCCTCCTGTGTTTACTCCCATCCTTCCTCTCTCTCCTCCTCCTAGACCAGCCCGTTCATCGACCTCATCCCTGCTGGTGCCAGTCAGTCCCGCAGCTCACCCTCAGTCCGCGCCATCTGGGCACGATGGTTCGCCGCTTGACTGCCAGTCTCCAGCTCCGCCTTGGCATGTTAAGGCCCTGTCTCCGCCTCCAGCCTCCCAGCCCTGGACTCCTCCTCGGTCCTTCGACCCAGCGGCTCCGCCTTGGCTCTTAGCTCCCTCGTCTCCACCGTGGCCTGTCATCCCACCTGCTCCACCGGGCTCCCTCGTCCCTTCGGCTCCACCTTGGTCAGTCGTCGACCATCCGCCGCCTCGGGACTCCACTCCTCTGGTTCCACCTCGTCACTCCATCCCTCCGGCTCTGTCAGGCTCCTCCTTCCCTCTGGTTCCACCATCATCCTCCGTCACTCCGGCTCCACAGCGGTCTTCCAGGACCCCGCCTCCGCCTTGGTCGCCAGAGCCTTCTGCTCCACCTAGGCCCTCCGGATCCTCGACGTCACCCTGGCTCTGCGGCTGTGCTGCTCCATCTTGGGCTCCTCACCCACCGGTACAGTCTCCTCCTGTCGGCCCCCTGGTGTCGTCGGCCGCTTCTCCACCGTGGCTCCTCCCGCCGTTGACTCGACCGTGGATCTCCGTCCTGACTGGTCTCTGGTGGACCATCTGGCTCCTCCTGCTCCGGGCTCCTCCCTGGCTCCTCCCATCTACTCCGCCCTGGTCCCTGCCTCCATGCTCCCTCGTCACCTGCTCCTGGCCTACTCCTCGCCCGCCTCCAGAACCCCCACCCTCCCTCCGCTGGTATTCCTCTTGCGGTGCGAGGACGCACCGTTCCGGGAGGGGGCGAACTGTCACGTTTCCTTATTTGGTCATCTTCCTTTTCTTGTTTTAGTTAATTGATTGATCCTCACCTGTCTCCTGTTCCCTCATTACCTTCTGTTTGTATTAATACCGTTCTTTTCAGTTCCTCCTCGTCCGTGATTGTTGATCGTTGTTGAATGTGAATGTATGCTAAATGTAATCTTGTTAATATAGTCTGTACCCCCTTTGTCATCCGTAAACTCTTTATTTGTTCCAGATCCTCTTCTCTCCCTTTGTTTTACGTTTAGCACTACCTCATCTGTAACAGTGTATTTGACAATGTGTATTTAACAACTGTTTCTTCATCCTAGAAAATATTTCAAAATTACAATACAGCATCTGAAATCACACTGAAAAGAAAACAGATATAAATAAAATTAAAATAAACCAGTTAATTCAATATTTGATGAATCTAAAAGGACTTAACACCTCCCCGTTCATACATAGAATGCTTTCATTTTACATGCTGTCAGTGGTCAATAATGTACATTTGAGTGTCTATTCAACATACACATATATAATGTATGTGTGCTAGTATGTAAACCACACTTTACATTATAAATACCAACAAATTTATGAAGTAACTTTGGACTGAGGCCAACACATACCATCATGTCCCTTGCAACTGCAACAAGGAGAACTATTAACTTTAAAATTATATTTGATAGATGAGTATCTCATGAATGTGTTTACATCATATTTCTCAGGGAAGGTGCTTCTTTTGTCACAGAGTATTGAAGTCCAACTGGAGACTGACAAACTGTAAAGCTTTCCTAATTTTATTGTTAGGTGAATACTATAATCTCTGTTGATGTTACGTTATGTGCTCAGACAGTGCTTGAACCATGTCTATAATCAACAGCTCCATGATCATTGCAGTATGTTTGAGAATGTATTTTTGAGAGAGCACTAGTTGTGCTTCTTGTGATTGCCATTTTACTACAGGGTGTACTTAGGCCTTAATGACCTAGATTTTCAACTTCAGTAAATGTAATAGCCCTGAGAGAAAGATTACTGAGGAGGAAAATGAAAGGGGGAGTGAGTCTTTTCTGTCAGTCTGTCATGGGTGAAGAGAATATATATCTAAAGTATACACATACATATGTACGTACATATTATCTATCCATTAAGTGAACCACAGCTGCACTTTAACATTCTCAGATGGAAAATGTTAGGTATGCATTGAGGCTACAACGGTGCCTGATGGTTTAGGGTTTAAAATGTATTAAGGTATTGTTTGCCTGATTTTCTCATTGTCACTATACCCATTATACTATATATATATATGTAGATATGGTGTTTATATGAAATGTTGACATTAATCTAACGAAGAGTTTACAGTGTTAAAACCTTTTTAAATGCATGAAGAAGAAAAGAAAAACTTATATTTCTCATTGCATGATATACGATGACATTGTATTGTGTGTCAATTTGTTGTCTGTTCTGGGTTATGTGGAGCAGTAATAAACATATTGCTTTCATTTATATTTGCAAACCACATTAATGACAATTATCACTTTCCTGAGAATACATAAAACCAGTTGCTAAATGTAGGCTATTGAAACCCAAAAAGCTGAGAATAAACCTACAATTATAAAAAAAATATAAATTTTGCCACTTTTACTGCAATTATGAAGTTCCTGCAATGAAACCCAAAAAGCTGAGAACTACAAATGCAAAAGCATAAATATTGTCACTTCTACTGTCCAAGTACATTCACTATTTTACACTTTCTCTTCAAATTCTTTGAGATGCGGCTTCTTTGCAGCATTTTAGCCATGAACACTAACTCAGTTTGGGTGATAATGGGCTCTTGAGTTCTTTTATATTCCCGGTGTCATTATTTTTATCCCTTAAAACTCATTGATAAGTACAGTATACAGGTGCTGGTCATATAATTAGAATATCATCAAAGATTTCAGTCTAGTTATGTAGGCTAACACAATCATGGGGAAGACTGCTGATTTGACAGTTGTCCAAAACATGACCATTGACACCAGGACACAAAAGGTCATTGCAAAAGGGGCTGGCTGTTCACAGAGCTCTGTGTCCAAGCACATTAATAGAGAGGTGAAGGGAAGGAAAAGAAGTGAACAAGCAATGGGGATAACTGCACCCTGGAGAGGATTGTGAAACAAAACCCATTCAAAAAGATGGGGGAGATGCACAAAGAGTGGACTGCAGCTGGAGTCAGTGTTTCAAGAACCACTATGCACAGATGTATTCAAGACATGGGTTTCAGCTGTCGCATTCCTTGTGTCAAGCCACTCTTGAACAACAGACAGCATCAGAAGCATCTCGCTTCAAAAAGGACTGGACTGCTACTGAGTGGGCCAAAGTTATGTTCTCTGATGAAAGTAAATTTAGCATTTACTTTGGAAATCAGGGTCCCAGAGTCTGGAGGAAGAGAGAAGAGGCACACAATCCATGTTGCTTGAGGTCCAGTGTAAAGTTTCCACAGCCGGTAATGGTTTGCGGTGCCATGTCATCTGCTGGTGTTGGTCCACTGTGTTTTCTGAGGTCCAAGGTCAACACAGCCGTATACCAGGAAGTTTTAGAGAACTTCATGGTTCCTGCTGCTGACCAACTTTATGGAGATGCAGATTTCATTTTCCAACAGGATTTGGCCCCTGCACACAGTGCCAAAGCTCCCAGTACCTGGTTTAAGGACCATGGTATCGCTGTTCTTAATTGGCCAGCAAACTCGCCTGACCTTAACCCCATAGAAAATCTATGGGGTATTGTGAAGAGGAAGATGCAATATGCCAGACCCAAGAATGC
The DNA here is from genome assembly GCF_963082965.1 of Carassius carassius. Lineage (NCBI taxonomy): Eukaryota > Metazoa > Chordata > Actinopteri > Cypriniformes > Cyprinidae > Carassius > Carassius carassius. Next base: position 21,106,919 of record NC_081767.1, on the reverse strand, counting down.
AGAAGAGCTGAAGGCCACTATCAGAGCAACCTTGGCTCTCATAACACCTGAGCAGTGCCACAGACTGATCAACTCCATGCCATGCCGCATTAATGCAGTAATGCAGGTAAAAGGAGCCCCAACTAAGTATTGAGTGCTGTACATGTGTCCTCCTCCACACAATCACGACGCACACCCTCACCTGAGTACTAATCACCACCACCTGATCCGCATTACCTTCATCCACCTCAGCACCACAAAAGCCACACACACGCACTCAGTCATTGTCCGGTCACGTTCGCGACAAGATCATTCCTGCGCTAACTATTAGGACTAACTCCTCTTTACCTTCTCTCCAAGGATAACCTCCGAAGTCTCTTCTTCCATCTTCTCTCCAAGGATTACCTCCAAGATCCTCCCAAAGACCCCACGGTGCGTGTGTGTGGTACCCTCCTTCCCGGCACGGATCCCAGCACCCATCCACTCCTTACTTCCCGCTCCTCTGCTTGTGTCCATTTAATAAACTACATCTTTCATCTGTTACTCCTCTGTCTCCGAGTGATCCGTAACAGATGACCGGACCAGCACCGAGAGACACAAGCATGAGCCTCACGGATCCCTTCCAGGAATTGGTAGATGCACTCCGCCGTACACTTATGTCAGCACCTGCATCACCACCACCAGCGAGCACTTCCGCGGATCCTATCATCCCTCCTTCACCTGCCGTGCACGCCAGTCCCATGGCACGGCCAGCGCCCTACTCTGGTTCGGCGGAGGAATGCAGCGGATTCTTGCTTCAGTGTTCACTGGTCCTGGAGATGCAACCGCTCTCGTACCCTACGGATCGAGCCAAGGTAGCTTTCATTATTTCCCAGTTACAAGGCAAGGCTTTACAATGGGCAGACTCTCTCTGGACCCAGAACAATCCTGTATCTCCGGCTGTCCAGTTCCCGTGGAACGTCCCTCCGAATCACTACCAGTCTACACCACCTCTATTGAAAGCCCTGTCGTCAACCAATCCATCTCCATACCCCAGTGCTATGCCCCCTTCAGTGATGTTTTCTGCCCAGCGGGCCTCCAAGCTGCCTCCACACCGGCCATGGGACTGTGCCATAGATCTGCTGCCGGGTGAACCAGTGCCTAGGGGACGGATCTATCCCCTATCCGTTCCCGAGGAGAAGGCCATGGAGGATTACATCAGGGAGGCGCTGGCTCAAGGATACATCCGCCCATCTACCTCCCCTGCTGCTTCGAGTTTCTTCTTCGTGGCCAAGAAGGATGGAGGTTTGCGGCCATGTATCGACTACAGAGCCCTGAATAAAATTACTCAGAAGTTTCGCTATCCTCTTCCCCTCGTCCCACCGGCCCTAGAACATCTCCGTGGTGCCACTGTATTCTCCAAGTTGGACCTCCGCAGCGCGTATAACCTCATCCGGATACGCGAGGGGGACGAGTGGAAGACCGCCTTCATCACCCCTACTGGCCACTACGAGTACTGCGTGATGCCGTATGGGCTAGTAAACGCCCCCTCTGTATTCCAGGATTTCATGCATGAGGTGCTCCGGGATTTCCTCCATCAATTCGTCCTAGTGTATATCGATGACATCCTGATATATTCCCGGAGCCAGGCCGAACATTGACGCCACGTTGCGGAGGTCCTGCAACGCCTGAGGGACTTCCAGCTCTACCTAAAAGCAGAGAAGTGCTCATTCCATCAGCCCTCAGTGCAGTTCCTTGGCTATACCATCGACCGCAGTGGCATCCAGATGGACGAGAGGAAGGTAAGCGCCGTCCGGGATTGGCCCGTTCCTACCACCATCAAGGAACTACAGCGATTCCTGGGCTTCGCAAACTTCTACAGACGATTCATTCAGAACTTTAGTACCATCACCAGTCCTCTAACCAACCTCCTTCGTCAGAAGCCCAAGTCCCTGTCTTGGACTCCAGCCACCACCGAAGCCTTCCAGGCCCTGAAGCTGGCCTTTACGACCGCCCCACTCCTCGTGCATCCTAACCCAGATTTACCATTCGTCGTGGAGGTGGACACCTCTACCACCGGAGTGGGTGCGGTCCTGTCTCAGCAGCAGGGGACGCCCAGCCGCCTCCATCCATGTGCCTTCTTCTCCAGGAAGCTCAACCCGGCGGAGGTGAACTACGACATTGGCAACAGGGAGCTACTTGCCATCAAGCTTGCCCTGGAGGAGTGGAGACATTGGCTGGAGGGAGCCAAACACCCCTTTCAATGTCCTCACTGACCATAAAAACCTGGAATACCTTAGGGCAGCCAAGAGACTCAACCCCAGACAAGCCCGCTGGGCGCTATTCTTCACCCGCTTCCAATTCTCCATCACGTACCGCCCTGGGGCAAAGAATGTCAAGGCCGATGCTCTGTCCAGATGTTACTCACCCGAAGAGAGGTCTGAGAACCCCGAACCCATCCTCCCAGACAAAGTTATTGTTGCCCCTATCACTTGGTCTGCCGAAACCCTACCTCCAGCCGAAACTCCTGCCAACGCTCCGCCGGGTTGCCCACCAGGGCACCAGTACATCCCCAGGACACGTCGCACTCCTCTCATCCACGCCACCCATACATCACTTGGCACTGGTCACCCGGGGGTCAATGAAACCCTCTCGTTGCTACGGGAACGCTTCTGGTGGCCCTACATGGCCTCGGATGTCAGAAGGTACGTGAGTGGATGTAACAGCTGCGCCATGTCCAAGAGTCGTCGCCATCTACCATCTGGCAAACTCCATCCTCTGCCCGTCCCCAACCGCCCGTGGTCACACCTGGGAGTGGATTTCATGACCGACCTTCCTCCCACTGACAATAACACATGTATTCTGATTGTTGTGGATAGATTTTCTAAAGCATGTCGTCTTCTTCCTCTGAAGGGTCTCCCCACTGCCATGGAAACGGCAGAACTGATGTTTAACCATGTCTTCAGGTACTTCGGCATCCCAGAGGACATAGTGTCGGATCGGGGCCCCCAATTCATCTCCCGGGTATGGAAAGCATTTCCTTCCAGTGCGTACTCGGCTACCAGCCACCCCTGTTTCCCTGGTCTGGAGAGCCCTCTGACGTTCCCGCGGTCGACTATTGGTTCAGGGAGAGCGAGAGGGTCTGGGACGCGGCCCATCACCAACTTCTACGGGCACTCCGTAGACGCAGGACGGCAGCCGACCTTCGCCGTTCCGAGGCCCCCCAGTACCAACCCGGTCAGAAGGTCTGGCTGTCTACCCGGGACATCCGCCTGCGTCTACCCTGCTGCAAGCTTAGTCCCAGATTCATTGGCCCGTTCACTATCACTCAGCAGATCAATCCGGTCACCTACAAACTGCAACTTCCTCCCGAGTACCGGATTTACCCCACATTCCATGTCTCACTCCTGAAACCTCACCATCCTTCTGTTCTTCCCTCCACAGAACCTGGCGAGACGGAAGCCCCCCCTCCTCTCCTCCTAGATGACGGCGCAGCCTACTCGGTCAAGGACATCCTGGACTCCCGGCGGCGTGGTGGGCAGCTTGAGTATCTAGTGGACTGGGAAGGCTACGGTCCAGAGGAACGCTCCTGGGTCCCACGCAACGACATCTTGGACCCCTCCTTGCTGGATACCTTCCACTCAAGACACCCCAACCGACCAGCTCCCAGGGGTAGAGGACGCCCACCACGACGTCGGGGTCCCCGGCCCTCAGGAGCGGTCCCTGGGGAGGGGGGTACTGTCACAAACACGCCAGGTTCCTCCTCCACACAATCACGACGCACACCCTCACCTGAGTACTAATCACCACCACCTGATCTGCATCACCTTCATCCACCTCAGCACCACAAAAGCCACACACACGCACTCAGTCATTGTCCGGTCACGTTCGCGACAAGATCATTCCTGCGCTAACTATTAGGACTAACTCCTCTTTACCTTCTCTCCAAGGATAACCTCCGAAGTCTCTTCTTCCGTCTTCTCTCCAAGAATTACCTCCAAGATCCTCCCAAAGACCCCATGGTGCGTGTGTGTGGTACCCTCCTTCCCGGCACGGATCCCAGCACCCATCCACTCCTTACTTCCCCCTCTTCTGCTTGTGTCCATTTAATAAACTACATCATTCATCTGTTACTCCTCTGTCTCCGAGTGATCCGTAACAACATGTTCAAACCTTTAATTTTCATACCTGTTATTTGGCCAAGATTTCTTAAAATCCTTTCTTGTACTGGTTATATTCTTATTTTCTGAGATACTTAATTTGGGATTTTCCCTAGTTGTCAGTTATAATCATTAAAATTTAAATAAATGAACATTTGAAATATATCAGTCAGTTTGTAATGAATAAATATAATATACAGTTTTCACTTTTTTTATGGAATTAGTGAAATAAATCGACTTTCTGATATTCTAATTATATGACCAGCACCTGTATGCAGATTATGAATATGCAAATTAAACCCCACCTCCTCTTAATATCAACAGCTCAAACTACCTGCACCACTTTCATCTTTATTGTCAGTACATAACACAGTGCAGACTTGTATTAAATTCCTTCTTGCTACACTTCATCCGCTCTGGTTAACTGAGTAAAATATTGGATTATTTCAGCCATGTATGTTTGAGACAGAAGCTGAAACTATATTCTGAAGAACAAGAGGAAGAGTGAATTATCGGTTATCTTCAAGGTGACTGTAGAATAATGCATTTTATGTATCACTTTCTACAACTTTGGATAGCCTACATTAACCACATTGATATGATTTACCTTTGGTTTGACTGCATTATCAAACAGCTTATTATGTGCTACTAATGTTGCACAAATCTTGTTCCTGTTTGCCATCTCAGACAAATAATGAAATGAAAAGCCCCAACCCACATGTTGACAAGGTTGATTATATGTTTATGATGGTTGGAAACATTTTTGAGACTTTCTTTGATACACTGAAGTTTTAAGGAGAAAATGCTTAGCCAATGGCAATGGATTGCACATTATGCCAGATTACCAAAGTTAATTTTCACCACAGGGGGTCTTCAATTATTAAAATATTAAGGGTTTTAATAAGTTGATGTTTATAGGTTTTGCAGGACCAGTGTATCAGTTTTTTTCCTGATGAACCAGAGAATAAAAACCTTTAAATGTTCTCCTATGACATCATGAACCCCCACCACCCCCATGTCTTATGGCATCAGATGCTGTATTCATGTGATATCAAGAATGCCTTGAAGCTTTGTTCATTGACAGTATGAGTAAGGACTGACAGCTGGGCTTTAACAGTGTAGGTGTAGATCTTTATCGCTTATGTGGGTAACACTGACACAGCTGATATAGATTAATTTTCATTACTGAAAAGACAATAAGACATGAAAGTTACAGTACATGGAAATGTGCTAACAATGCACAACCAACTGTCATAGAAATTTGGATGGCGAATTGGATAGGCATCCTGAATCTCTCTACTGATCATCACAAACTTATGTAAGCAAATCAATGTGGATAAATATGGATAAAGACAATGTGGATAAATGCATCAGCTACACGATTACAACAAAGAATTTAAGATGGTCTAAAAATACAACAGAATACAATAATTCAAGGTTCCTCATGAGAGTTTTTCCATACCACTTCCACTTTTGGCTTGTATAGTTGGCAATGTAAGGCACCTTTCTTTGTAAAGCTGCTTTGGAGCTATCTGTAATGTGAAGACACCATGCAAATAAGTTTAAATTGAACTGTATTATTAATTTCTTCCTTTTCCATGGCAGACATATCTGAACATCAAACTAGCAGAAGCTAAGGAGTTGATGTTAAAGGGCAAACTTCTAAAACATTAAATAACTTTAAAATTCATTATTTTAAAGCCTTTTCTGGTATAAAAATAAGAAAACAAAATTGTCAAAGTCTTATCAAAACGGATAGTGCAGGCTTCGAAATCTTGGATTAGCCACATGTTAGATCATATTTGTGTTTTGGGGGAAAACGACTGTTTCTCTTCTCAGTATAGAAAGCCAAATAGCCTTAATTATAGAATGACCCAGATACAAGTTTTAAGTTGGTTTTGGTGTGAAGCCTTTGAAGGTGTCCTATGGGAAGGATTCACACAGATGGCAACTTACTTGACTTTTTAAAGATACCTATCTGACTAAAGTTTAGCAATGTGCATGAACATGTAATCTTCAGCTGTGCTTTTTTTAAGAATGATATTCTAATTATTCCTCCTTATGAAAGCGCTCTTATGACCAAATAAAAGCAGCGGTAACACTTTATGATAAGTGTGACCAGATTCAAGAGCGAATGCTTAAACAGTTTATTGGAACGATCCCAAACACAAGGGAAAAAACAAGCAATAGCAGAGCTCGCCGAGGGTTGGTGGTCTCTGTATTGCAGAGTTCAAAATGGGCAGCCACACAGAAGTAAATCCGGGAAAAATATGGGAAGATCGGAAGACTTTTTACTCTCTCCAGTCCAGGGCTTGATGTCGTTGTTTTTGTGTTTGTATAATTCTTTTTTCTTTACCTTAAATATAGTTATGTCTGTTTTTCTTGATTAAATATTAAAAGTTTCAAATTTGATTATGTGTTTCACCTCCCCATTCATGTTGCTGCCCCTTGAGCCAAGGGGTTGTAACAATAGCACAGATGACATCGTGATTCCATGAACTGTAAAAGTTCCTCTCTTTTTACGCGCATCTTCTGGCACTCTCCGTCAACCTTACCTGTAGATTGTAATCATCAATAAGGGAATGATCCAATATGTCCCTGGCAGGAACCCAACTTCTCTTCTCTGGACCGTAACCTTCCCAGTCCACCAAGTACTGGAATCTGCGTCCCTTCCAACTAGAGTCTAGAATGCGATTTACCAAGTAAGTAGGTTCCCCATCTATGAGATTAAGATTAAGTGGTGAATGAAAAACGGGCTTTAATTTAGAAACATGGAATATGAGATGAACTCTCCAGTATGCCAGAGGGAGTTTGAGGTGGACTGCCACTAGTCTAAGAATCTTAGTGACAGGAAATGGGCCAATAAATTTGGGAGCAAATTTATTACATGCAGGGTGGAGTGGAATGTTTTTGGTAGAAAGCCACACCTTTTGACCCATGACATTGCCGACCGGTGGCAATCAGCCTTAGCCTCAGTGCGTGCTCCCAACCAGAGAAAAGTCTCTCGGGCTCTTCTTCAGGTGTTATGACACCTCTGGACAAAAGCGTGAGCAGAGGGGACCGCGACTTAGGACTCCAGACTGGGAAAAATGGGTGGCTGGTAACCTAAGCTACATTCAAAAGGCGAAACTGGACGACACTGGTAATGAGTTATGTGTGTACTCAACCGACAAGAGTTGCTGGATCCAGGAAGTTGGTTTCAGCGAGACCAAACATCGCAACATCTTCTCTAGATCCTGGTTGGCTCGCTTTGGCCTAAGGGAGAAAACCAGAAGACAGACTTACACTCACCCCCAATAATCAACAAAACTCTCTCCAAAAATTTGATACAAACTGGGGCCCCCTGTCAGAAACCACATCTACCGGGAGGCCATGAACACGAAAGACATGATCTACAACAGTAACCGCTGTCTCCTTGGCAGATGGTAATTTAGGCAAGGGGATAAAATGAGCTGCCTTCGAGAACCAGTCCACTATGTTCAAATCAACCGTATTGCCCTGGGAGGGCGGGAGAGCAGTTACGAAATCGAGTGCGATGTCGGACCAGGGTCTTGAAGGGACAGACAGTGGTTGGAGCAACTCCTCTGGTGGGTGATTTGAAGTCTTACCCTGAGCACAGACTGAACAGGCTAAAACATAATCTCGGATGTCACAAGCCATAGAACGCCACCAGAACCGTTATTTAACCAGGAGTCTATTACGACTGATTCCTGGGTGGCAAGCCACTCAACCACTCCTCATGGTTGATCCATGCGGGCATTGTTTGAGGTAAAAAAAACCTTGCAGTCCTGAAGCTTCTGCTGAATCCATATTGGTCAGAGCCTTCTGTCACAAACCACGAGGCAAGATTCAAGAGTGATGATTAAACAGTTTATTAGAACGATGCCAAATACAAGGGAAAAAAACAAGCAACAGCAGAGTTTGCCGAGGGCTGGTGGTCTCCGTTAGCCTGACTACATCAGACTTTGTACTTCCGCTCAATTTCAGTTCGCCTCTGTACTCAGTCTGAGATAGCAAACCATCTCCCAGTTTTCCTCCAGCTCCAAACCAGCGGGCCAATCAACGAACAGAGGTCGGGTTGAGATCTGTGACGTAGACGAATCGCCGAATTTAAGATCATAGTTTAGGTTAGGGAAATCGAAAACAACAGCGGACATGGAAACATTATTAGACACAAAAGTACATGGACCGCTGTCCTTTCCTCACTACTCCCTCCATATAAATAACTGGACTTTTCAGATGTCAGAAGATCAACTGGACACATAAACCAAGGCAAGGAATCGGTTCATAAACAGTACAGATTGATTTCAGGAGGGACCCTAATATTCCGACCGTCTTGGCATAAAAAGCATGATTGTCACCTCTATCAAGACTTTCAGTTACCAGGGGATTGTAATTTAACTGAATGTGAACTCTGGCTGGAAGGAAGGAAAGCTCAACATAAGATGTAGTTTCTGTGACTTATCAAAAAATGCTATCTGCTGAAGGATTTAGTGGCCTAATGTGCCTCATCCTTTCATTGACAAGACTGTTTTCCTGTTGCCTTCCAGTCAACTAGAAACTATATGAATTCAGACCCAGAAAGTAAGCAATACATAAAAAAAGAATATAGAAAATACTTTTTATGTAGCCTATACATACTAATATATGTAAATATACAAATATATACTACCATTCAAAAGTTTGGGGACAGTCAGATCATTTTAAAATAAATTTTAACAAACTTTCTATTCATTAAAGAATAATTGAGAAAAAGAATCTAATAATAAGTGCTAAATAAATGCTAATAATAAGAAATGTTTATTGATCACCAAATCAGCATAATAAAATTATTTTTAATAGATCATGTGTCACTGAAGACTGGAGTAATGACTGCTGAAAATGAAGCATTATTAAATGTAATATAAATATATATATATATATATATATATATATATATATATATATATATATATATATATATATATATATATGTACAATTTTTATTTTTATTTTGAATTGTAATTTTTTTTAACATATTTTTCACAAAACAAGAACAAAATCTTACCTTTGCATGATATATATTTTCTGTCCTTCTGCATACACACACACACACACACACACACACACACACACACACACACACACACAACCTTATTAATATCTGAGCCAGATATCCATCACATTCAATTCTTGGAGCAAGTGGTCAATTTATCCTACCTATCACTTTTCTCATCACCTTGGGCTCAAAGGATAAGAAGGCCATTCGATGCAGGAATGTGTTTGTAAGGGCACTTGAAAAGAAAGAAAAGGTACAAGGGAAATGATGAATATAATGTATATAAAAATGACTCAACAGAACTAAAATTATGAAAACCTTATCTTAAATCTTATCTTAAATCTTATCTTATCTTATCTTATCTTATCTTATCTTATCTTATCTTATCTTGTTTTGTATAAACCCTTTATATAGGTCTACTCCAACCCTCCCTGTTGTATGCCTCTCATTCATTGGAAGATCATGTTAGTACGTACAGTATTGGTGGTTAAATATTATGAGCATGCTCGCCAACTGAATCAAATCAAGCAAATCACATAACATTCTGGCAAGATTTTCTCAAAGTTATGAAGAAACATTATTTCAGTAACATTAATGAAAATTGTATTCAGCGTTATCTTGCACTCATCAAAGTTACAAATTATTTCCTTCAATCATCCGAGTAGTGCTTATTTGACAATAAACCACAACATTCTCTTTGAATGGTTTGAAAATGATGTTGGCATTTGTGGAACTGCACTGGCATAATTCAAATCATAATTACCTGACCATTATCAATTTGTAGCTGTAAATGAAGAGGTATCATGTCGATTACAAGTTCAGTATGGAGTACCGCAAGGCTCAGTACTAGGACTAGGAAAGTACTAGGAAAGACTAGTATAAGGAAACACAGAGTTAGTTTTAATTTTAGTTTTAACATATAGTATATTTTTATTAGAAACATTGTATATGTTAGTAAAATAGCCTGGAAGGCACTATGAACAAAATCAGAAATCTTTAGGCTATATTGAATGCTCAAAACATTGTCAGCCATTGAAGGCCAATAAAAGCAATAAAAGATACTAATCATCATTTACTCTATCTGCTAAAATGCTATAAATAAAGGGGCCCTAAATAACAATTAAATCTGCTACCATGGTGCTTTGATGAACTATTGCAATTATATGGAAGATACTGTAAAAAACTGAAGTCTGACATTAGAAGAAGAGGTCTGACATGAGAGTCTGCATCATAGCATCTACTTTGTACAGCCCTGGCAGAAAATAAAGAAATTTGATTAGAAATTCTACAGAGAAGACACTCTATACTGATACTTTATACTGCTGAGGAGAACACAATTGACTCGTCTCAAGGCTTTATTTTTTATCAGACAATGCTGCAAGTAAGCAGCTGACAGAATGCAGAAGCTAAGCAGCACTCTTTTCTTTACAAGAAAAGAAAAGAGGCTTACTGAAGAGGCTTTGAAAATAGCCTTTAAAAACTGTTCTCAGAGTAACGTAAACAGCAGAAAAATTCTGATTCAGAGCAGGGTTCAGGAACAGAGATGAGCAAAGTATCAGATACGGTGTATGCAATTTTTAAATTCAAATGACAATATGCGTTACCTGAGCAGAAATGATTAATCCAAATCAGGACGCCCTGCAGGCTTTCATTCAGCTTATGCTCTACATTCACTTGTGTTTTGTACATGAAATATTTGTGTAACCGGTTTCTTGACTGATTATTTAAAAGGGGATTTCACAGTCTATTCTTTGCTTTTGACATGAGGAAAACTAACTAATATTTTGAATGACACAAACTCACTGAGCTGGAAATGTACATACAGTAGCTTTTCTGTTTGTAAGAATATGCAATAAAAATAAAATCAATTGTTCCATTAATTTCTGACTGCAATTAACCCTCTCATGCATGAAATATTAAATCACAAAGCTAAAATACTTGTTTTGTAATGTTTTCTTCTTTTATAAAATAAAAACAACCATTCAATTTCCATATTTTGCATCAGAGTTATGTATTTTGACAGAAACACATCTGTCCAAAGCAGTGTATATCATTAAAGATGTATATCCATGTTACATTTGTAATGTAAATATAAGCCTATTTGAATGTAAGCAAAGACTTTCAGATTGTATTAATATCTGTAATTAAGAAACCGAAGAAAGGCATGTCACCACATGCACGACATACTCAAAACATATCCTTACTGTGTTTCTATATACATTCAGTTCCTATTGTTTTATTTCTACAATGATGCATACTATTACTTTTTGTGAAAGTTGCATCTTTTTTAATAGTAATTGAAATAAACTAATTGGAAATTCTCAATAAATCAATATAATATAAAAGTAGCCTATGCAATAAACAATAAACTACTTTAATTAAAGTGGTCTTTCCATATTATTCTATTGAACTGTACTGTATATGTATATGTTTTTATCTTTCTGGATCTCCTGGAAAAAAAGATGCAGATATTACTTACGTAAAGAGCTTCTATGTGCAACACCACTTTTGTGCACCATGCCGAATTCATTTTGTCATATAAATTACTTTTCAAAAGGGCATGCAATTTGGCAATCACACATGGTGGATGATTTGCATCTAACATCACACTCTGAATTATTAAAAAGGCTTGTAGAGGTCTGTCATAGAGAGAGGGATCAACAGTCAGATTTTAAAGACCTGTCCACTGAAGAAAAAATCCTTTTGTTTCTCTCCACTACAAGGCTAGATCGATCAAGTGTGTCCCATCTTTGTCAGAGCAGCGGTGGTGATGGACACCATGGGGGACTGAAAGATTACAACAAGCAGGAAAGACTTTGATCAGAGTAGTGAGTAAGTCAAATCCCAAAAACATTAATTCTCAAAGCCCAAAACATTAATTCTCAAAAAAGAATGAAATGTTATAAGCAAAGAGATTTCATGTAAGAAGTCTGGAGCTTGAATTCTATTGCCTTAAAATTATTAATTCAGGGCTGGAGTTGCCACTTTATTGTTTTACAATGTCAAGTATTGTCTTTGGGGTGAATAGCTTTCCCATTTCAATCACTGCAGTACTTTTATTTAGTGAATTATCATATAAATAAGAATAAATACCAATGATGAAATTGAGGAAAGAGAAGATAAAACTTCACAATGATGGGTGTAATCTTCAGTTCATTTTCATGTTTGCCTAAATAAAGGTCATATGTTTAATATCATAGCTGTATGACCGAATATTACCAGCTGTACTGTAGGTAAGGACAGCTAATTCACTGATACAAGAAATGTGTGAGATTACACTAATGTTTTCTGACACTCACAACAGACTTATTGGTGTTTATGACCTTTATAAGACTTTATAAATCACATTGAATTATGAAATTATGGAATTAATTTTTTTTTTTTTTATTGCTTGCATTGAGGAATCAAAACACCAGATCACTTGGGCTGGGAGAAATAGATAACAAAAAGGGCATCTGGGACCAGTTGTGTTAGTTGAAGAAACAGGTCCAATGATGTATATAATATAAGCTGAGCGTATGCAGTATCTATAAAAAGGGGAGAGTAAGATGTAAAGAAAACAATTCCAATTAATTCCACTAATAGCTGAAACTTGCCAGCCAAAAACATGCCACAAAAGTAGAGTACTGAGCAAGGACTTCACCTGTATTCTTTCTTTTTTTCTCTCTCTTTTTTTTTACACTGTACAACAGAACTTGCGCCAGGAAAGCCAGCTGACAATGTCGATTGTCTTCCATGTGTCTTTCTTCTCTAGCCACGTTTGATCTCGCAAGTCTCCATGAGATCTCAGGTCCCTGTGAAAATGCTCCAGAAATCAACAAGTGTGTGGTCTTGCGGTCTGCTCGAATCATCTTGTGTGTGCGTTCAGAGGATTATAAGGCTCAAAAAATAATTTGGAACTGTCTTCATGTCTGTGGTCTCCCATGGTTTTAAAATCGGTTAATTATCAGGTGTGTCCCTGGCCTAACTCCAGCAAGCAATTGGTTTAGATAACTGCTCCAGCATTGTGCATCCTTGTATTAGCCACTCTCTTGAATACTTCATTCTAATTCTAGTCAGTCACGACATTCTGAGGTGTGTTATGCCCTAATAACAACCATCGGTATTAGCAACAGCAAATAACATACCACTTGAGGCCAGCACTTTTTAACCTTGTAGTTATAATGTTTGCATTGCTAAGCCATTGTAATCATTTTTGTTTTCTGTTTGTAGTTAACTGAAATGAAAATAGGTGTGAAAAATTAAATATTATCATGAAAATTAAACTGAGATCGAACAAGATGGACCCCCTGCAGTACTGTTGTGAACCCAGGGGTTGAACACATAAATAAACAATGGAAAGAAAAGGACATTAAAGTAACCACAGTCTATAACCTAAATGCCTAATGCATGTCTTTCTGGCATTTAGTTTGTGTTTACGTATTATGAAACAGTATATCCCTTGTGCTGCCTTTAAAAGCAGAAATGCAATTTTGATTTCAAAGTCATTCAGGAAAAAAAATTCTGTCATATAGCACAAAAGATCTGTTTTACTATTCTGTCTACTGATTCTGATTGAAAAACATCAGCACTAGATACTATAGAGTTGAATTTTCCTCCCAGAGAATAACACATAAATCCAACTCTTTCTTGTAAGGTCAAAGACCCTCTAATTCATCTAGATAAACATAATTCAGTCTAAAAATGTTAGACCATGTCTCATTTAAAATTACATTAAACTGGCATTCTTTATTTTACAAAAGTCATATTTCAGTCTGTATTTTTAACAAAAGATCACATGTATTTGTAAAGGGAGATATTCAAATGATATCCCTCTAGAGGAAGATGCAAATTAAGACAAGAAAAAGGAAGCAAATAACACTGATAAAATAGAAGTTGTGTCTTATATACTGAGCAGCAAATGGGGACTAATGCTTTTTGTTTTGCACTTTAGATTTCAATTTCCTGACCGTTGCTTTAGACATCTGATCCTATAAAGGTCATTGGTTATAAAGAAGGTTACTCGAATGAATGAGTCCAGTTAAATTCACTGAGAAATACCTGAAGCAAAACCATGGCAGTAAGGTAAAAAGCCTTAACTTTATACATTCTCTTTAAATTCTTTAAGAAAACAAATATACAAGGTTTAACTGAATAAAAACAAATATGTTTTGGACTGATACACTGTAGTATATTAGTATTAGTGGAAAAGCTCAGTAACGTTTGTCCAAATGTTTTAAACTTTGTTCTGAAAAGTCATATGATAAATCCATGAAAATATGCTAAATTTGAATAATGCATTATTTTAAGCAACCGTTAAGAATTAGTCTGAAGTTACATCAATGAGAAATACACAGCTTTTTTACTTCACAAGACATTAAGTGATGGATTGCTTGTATATTGTGATGTTTTTATCAGCTGTTTGGACTCTCATTCTGACAGCACCCATTCACTGCAGAGGATCCATTGGTGAATAAGTGATGTAATGAAATTTTTTTTCCAAATTAATCCACATTTCAGATGGTCAGAAAGTGAATAAAAAAGTAAAAAGTAAATTGTAATCTTTTGGGTGAATTATTTCATTAACCTTACCAAAGTCTGAGTTAACAGTAGCAAAACTGGCGTTTTCTCTAGTGATTATTGATCACCATGTTTGAAACTAGCTTTTAAATTAGGACATTAAAAGTCTTCTAAACTAAAAGCCAGTTTTATCATGTTTTTGTATTACAATTCCCATTAACCAAAAAATTTGTTTGATAAATCAGGTCCATTAGTCTCTGTCAGAGAAACCCATTTCTTAGATACAGCTAAATGCATTTAAATATAGATACATTTTGCCACAATTCTGCTTTAAAAAATTTGTGTCGCTGGTGATGGACAAAAAAAAAGTTTAAAAACATCAAACTGAAAATATTTAAAGGGATTTATTAGATTATTATTATTATTATTATTATTATTATTATTGCATACAAACCCCCTCACAAAAAAAAAAAAAGTGTGAATAAGAACGACTAATCCCCAAAGAACAAGATATACTGAGCTAAACACTATTGACATTCATCCAAATGACATTGTTTTGACATCTTTGATCTCTCTAAGATTAAAATTCCACAATGTTTTCCACAAATCACAAAATCTTTGTATGAGGGCTAACGGGTGTCACAGAGTTTATATGAGTCTGTGATAAAGACATTCTTGGCATTAACAGAAAGAAAAGTTTCAAAACATTCCTTTGGTTTGAGACAAGCTCATGACCTCTTGACCCTAAATTAATGAACCGAGTCACAAAGCACTTTATTGGTTTATTTCCAGTTCGAATGAAAGAACGAATCCAGCATATGATGTACTGGCCTCTGCAACCTCAGTCAGTGATTTTTGACTCGAAAATGAATGCTTCAGCAGCAAACAGCAGACCTATCCCCTTTCCAAAACTCCTCGTGAACAGGTGTACCAATCAAAGGTCCTCTTTAATAGCGAGTGTCAAGATTTCTCTTTAGATCATTTCTTTATGCTTTCAGCTCTCTGGGTACATGAGGGGACATGACAGCCAGTGCTGCTCTTTACATGAAAGTTAGATTTGGAACACAGAGTCTCTACCTGTAGGCTACTCTGCATGAAATGCTAAAGGTGACAGCACTGATTCTGACACTGCTGCTGAACTGTGCTGACATCCATACTTAGTGTTTGACTTTGATCTTTTTCTGAAAAGCAGGCCACCACATCTTCATTCTTTCTTCCAATTCAACAATGTAATGCAAGGTCCAGTGATTTTTTTTTTACAACATACAGAACAATATGAAACATTGAAATGCTTGACAGTCATAATAAGCTTTTCATGTCATGTCTGTTGGAAAGGTACAGACTCATTAATCAGGACACTATGAGACATCATTTCAACTGAAGACTACAGAATTACTCCAGTGTCTACAAAATGATGCTATCGGGGCTGGGTAAAAACTAATAGATTATGTAAAGAATACATGCAGAATGCAAAATGATGCGGTGTCATTACCATTGCACATTAAGATATATGTCCACACAAAATCCATGATGTGGGTGTTTAGCTTATTTCAACAAATTATGCAAATTTTAGTGCCTATAATAATGGTAAATTAATATCTAAATGCTTAATGTACTTGATTCTATGAAAGCTTTCGGCTTTAGAACAAAAAATATTTAAAGTCACATCATGAGATATGAACTCAATTGTGATTAGGGGCGGATCTACCGGGGTGGCATAGGGTGGCAAATGCCACCCTAAAAGAAAGCCCCTGCTGCCACCACAGTTTGCAGCAACGAATTAAAAGTTATGGCCAATTTGAAAATTTCGAGCGTGAATATCCAATGCCCGACTGCAGTGAATGCAGCAGCACGAGAGGACGCCAGAGCGGCAAGACACTGATTTGTTTGGAAAACTTTTTGGAACCAGGAGTAGCGAGGAGACACAGGAGGAAAGAGGTAAAACTTTATTATCTATCTATCAAGAAATGAAGCTATAATGAAAGCAAAGTGCTAGCATAGTTGCAATGTTGACTTTTAGATGATAAATATCAGGTTGAAGAACGTTATTTTGCTAACTAACGTTACAGTGGTGTAGTCTACTACGTGATACGTTACCCACTTTTAAAAAGAGTGAGTATACGTAACAACTTCGTTTGGTGTGAGAACTTTCATACTTTCATTCATAAATTGACCTCGTCTGTGTTTGCAAAGCGTCAGGGATTGAATCACGGAATTCAGTCACAAATGGAACTTGCTGTATAAAGCAGAACGTCATGGAATTCGGCCATTTTTTAATAAATAAATCAAAATTATTGCTGTAAATTTGATCAAATCTCAATATTGACAAGTGTCTGTGAATATTAAAGGTCAAAGAAACTGCAATTGTTGTTATACACGTCTCTGGGAATGGGCGCTCTACTACACACACACACACTGAAGCACGCGTGGTATTTTCAGCTTTTGACTATATTGACACATGATGTAGGCTACACATGTGCACGTCAGCGTGCTATGAGAGTATTTCACCATTTCATTTGATAAAACTATCGTCATTCATTCGTATCGTATACACAGACAGAAACTGCAATGTCTTTACGACAACCTGTCAAAATAAAGCCTCCTTGTTAGTGCGTCTGCCTCCCATGCCTGAGACCTGGGTTCGAGGCCCGTGAGGATGAGGTGTAGCAGTGAGGACCTGGGAGAGAGGGGTTACACTTGCATTATACAAATTACCAAGGACCATGGTTTCAGCTAAAAAAATTTTTTTTAATTACCAACATCTTGAATGGCCTAAGGGTGTAAATTGACAGTAAGATGAACTTCAAAGTCTACTCAAGCAAAGTCAGTTACCTGACTTAAATATTACCAGACTACAGTTTTGGAAAGAAGATTGAGAGACCATCCTCCCAACATATTTGAAACAACTGGCAGATGTTCTGATAGACACAAGTCCACTAATATTATTCAGAATTTGTATGAATCAGTTCTAAAGTTAGAAGGTGTATCAAAGTCATATGGTGGCAAATAAAGAAATATTGCCTCCAATATTTCCCAGGTGTCCAACCCCTGTATATAACAATGATACATGTGATACACTGGATTTAGATCTAGCTTTTAGATTCTATTTTTACTGTTGTAAAGCACTCACTATTAAAACCAGCCAAGCTGCAGAATGCTTTGGGGTGCATGCTCAGATGGAAAAGTGATGTCAATGCCTATCCTCTATAGTGATCACTTTGATGAATGTGGGGCAATATTAAAAATATATATTCTTTGCAGATTTCCACAGCAACCACAGCATATACTGATGGGTAAAATGAAGTTCCATGTTACCTTTTTTTTCCTCATTTCACTCAAATATTCAACATGTCACTTTGCTGAAGTTAAAAAAGAGCAATTCACATGGATTTTAAAGGCAAAAAGCATATGCATTTGTCTAAGGTGTCTAACTTGCAAGAAAACCTCTAATCAAATCCAAAAGATGCTTTCAGCTTCACGGTCATGGAAAGTGCCTGGTGAGGGAGGAGATAGAGCAAGTAAAACTGAATAATCAAATTAACATGTTTCCTTGCAGAACCAAATTCCTATTGACACCAATGATTGAGCATAGACACAGTTATCACTTCCAACACAATTAGTCCTTCTGCTACACTCTCTCTCTCGACTCTTCTAGCCTAAAGTCATCTAGCTGAATTGAAAGAAGTGACTGCAGCTAAGCCTGAGGGTTATCTTGGGTCCAGAATTGAAAGAATCATTTTACATTCAGACTTTGACTTTCATATTTTTGCATACAAATGTTATTCATGGTTATTGCTTTTACTTACTATTGAATCAGCCCATTAAAGAAGTTCACATCTCTGTAAGGACTAATCACATGCTTCCAATGATTCAAGTACATGCTGAGGATTGTAATCAAACACTGGAGAGACAATTTTAGAACCAAAGACAGATGAAAAGCAATTGAACACAAGCCGAACACTCAGTGTGACCTCTAGAAAGAAGGATGTCACCTGTGGTCATTTAATATTGTCTTTTGGGTAAAAACAATATTTGTGATATATAGTTTAAAAGTTTGGAGTCTTTAATATGTATATATGCAATAGGGATGTGTTTGTTTCATTTATTTGATGAAAAATACAAGTCATTTCATTGGTTAGCAATCAGTTCTCCATAATATACACACTAGGAAACAAAATACACAGCAGCAATCACTATCTATTCAGATATGCACTATGACATAATGAGAAAAAATAAGTTTTAATTGATTTGGGGTCTTCTCAATATTCTCAGAGCTGACCTTTTGCATTTCCATTCCATATATACAGTATAGACTGTAGAGTAGAATACTAATTTAAACGCTGTTCATTCTTAATCCATGTATACGGCACAGTCAATTTACTCTGGTGAATGCCTTCTTTTCATGTATCCTTGGGGACAGATTTGTTAGTCTTTTGTGCATGACAAATCGATTGCACAATATGCACAAACTTTGGGAGTGAAAGGATATGGCTCAAAATTGCATCAGCTGTTGTTGTTGATTTGCCGTATCTTTCTCCTTGGTTAAATCTGAATATGCATACTTCTCTACTGTATAGTAGGTGAAAAACAGGAAGTGAAAAGATTAGTATGCCTGATTTAACAATTTTTTTTTTTTTTTTTCAAAAAAAGCAAACTGTCTTATATTCTAGATTCATTGCACACAAACTGAAATATTTCAAGAGTTTTTTTGTTTTTGTTTTAATTCTGATGGTTATGACTTACAGCTTAGGAAAATAAAAAAAATTAGTATCTCTTTTTTTTTTTCTCAAAGATCAATCAAAAAAAAAAAAGATTTACAAAACAGAAATGTTCAAGATCTCCAAAGCAGGTTTAATTGTGCACTCAATACTTGGTTGGGGTTCCTTTTGTATAAATGAATGCTTCAGTGGAGTGTGGCATGGAGGCGATCAGCCTGTGGCAATGCTGAGGCATTATTGAAGCCCAGGTTGCTTTGATAGTGGCCTTCAGCTTCTCTGTATTGCTTGTCAGATTTTACTTATCTTCATCTTCACAATACCCCAGATTATCTGTGAGGTTCAGGTCAGGCATGTTAGCTGGCCAATAAAGCACAGTAATATCATGGTCATCAAACCACTTGGAAGTGGTTTTGGCACAGTGGGCAGGTGCTAAAGTCCTGCTGCAAAATGAAATCAGCATCTCCACAAAGCTTGTCAGCAGATGGAAGCATATTAGCCTCCAAAATCTCCTGGTAGATGGCTGCATTGACTTTCAACTTTATAAAGCACAATGGACCAACATCAGCAGACGTCAAGGCACCCCAAATCATCACTGACTTACGTATGTAACCCTAGTTCCTCGAGGGAATGAGACGCTGCATCGAAAACGCTTTGGGGAAAGCACCTAGCGTGAGCAACTCTGAATATCATGTGTAATCAGTCCAATGGAAGAGCGTGACGTCATGGACGGGGTGACATAAGCGACCAGGAAGCTTTAAAAGCACGTGCCGCGCAGCTGGCGTTAGCTTCGAATACCAGCAAGCGCCGGCAGGGGTGCTGGGAGTATGGCCTCGAGACGCAGCATCTCGTTCCCTCCAAGGAACTAGGGTTACATACTTAACCTAGAGACGTTCCTCTTCAGGAACTCGAGGTGCGTCGAAAATGCTTTGGGGAACGAGTACCAACGCTGCCAGACTACCAAACCCCTGCCTAGTGTGTATCCAAAGAGCACAGCTTAGGATGAGAGGACTGAAGCGCCTGGAGTGACTGGCATGTCTAAGCCATAGAATTTTACGAAAGTAGAAGGACCACCCCGCAGCATTGCAGATGTCCAGCATGGACACACCTGCTAGGAAGGCCTTGGAGGCTGATATACCCCATGTGGAGTGAGCCTTGGCTCCCGACAGCGGGGAACGACCAGAGGACTCATAGGTGGCATTGATAGCCTCGACTATCCAACGACTAATAGTCTGCGAGTATAACAAGTATCCCCACTCGTTATATATCGCGGGCAGGGAGGAACACACAGCCTGAAACACGATCCAGATTCGCCCTTTAAATGTTTGGTTTTCACCCTGCTCTTAGACATGACTTGGAGCTCTACTGGAGAGACAACAGTAAATAAGACTCACAAGAGAAACAGAGGACATTCACACACGAGACGTGAAGCTAACGCCAGCTGCGCGGCACGTGCCCTTATAGCTTCCTGGTCGCTTACGTCACCTCGTCCGTGACGTCACGTTCTTCCATTGGACTGATTACACACGATATTCAGAGTCGCTCATGCTAGGCGCATTCCCCAAAGCGTTTTCGATGCAGCTCGAGTTCCTGAAGAGGAACTCTGGATTCTGTTTCTCTCCAGTCTTCCTCCAGACTCCAGACCTTGACTCTCAAATTAGATGCTAAATTTACTTTTATCTGAAAAGAGCACAATGGACCACTGAGCAACAGTCCATTTCTTTTTCTCCTTACCCCAGGTGAAATGATTCTGACGTTTTGTTTTTGGTTCAGAAATGGCTTGGTTCTAGGAATGTGAGAGCTGTAGTCCTTTTCCTGAAGATATCTTAGTGTGGTTACTCTTGATGGGCTGATTCTGGCTTCGGTCCACTCCTTGTGAAGCTCTCCCAAGTTCTTGCATTTCCTGACAATCTTCACAAGTCTGTGGTAAATCCCTGTTGTTTTGCATCTTTTCCTACCACACTTTTTACTTCCAGTCAACTTTCTATGAATATATTTTGATACAGCACTCTGTGAACAGCCAGCCCTTTCAGCAATGACCTTCTGTGGCTTACCCTTGTTGTGGATGGTGTCTGATTGTCTTCTGTACGACTGTCAACTCAGTAATCTTTCCCATAATTGTGTTTGCATGTTCTAAACTAGCCCAAGGGTTACCCAGTATTTATACTCAAAATTAATCAAACTAATCAAGCTCAAAATGGATACTGAGATACTGAATTTTTAATTTTCCTAAGCTGTAAGTCGTAACCATCAGAATTAAAACAATAAAACTCTTGTAATATTTCAGTTTGTGTGCAATGAATCTATAATATAATTAAGTAAGCTTTTTTTTAATTAAATTACAAAAAATAAAGACCTTTTCCAGGATATTTTTTGAGATACACCTGTATGCTTTTTTTTCTCAGCATAATGGTGTAGTAATGGCACCTACCATTAGCTTCACTAACTGTTGAAACTAACCAGCCAAAACGTGACTTAATTTATTTGTTTACTCATTGTATTTGAACATATGGGTCCTTAAAAGACCCTGAATGTGATATAATGTTCACTAAATGTCAGTTTAATATGTATCTGAATGTGGTTGATGGTGGCTGAAAAGAATCAGAAAAGTTAAGTCAACATTAATAGCATTTTGAAAGCTCCTGGAGAGTCCTTCTGCTATCTGTGTACATCAGTAGATTGATCGGGGGGGGGGGGGGCAGAGAGCACTGGTCAGTGACGAAGACTTGACTAAAATCATGGCAGATCAAATGATAGTAGCAAAAGCTTTTTCCTTCTTTTTTTTTTTCCTTTTGTAGGATGAGGCTCACATAATTATACTCCTTAAGTAGTCAGTCCTTGAGTTTACACAGGTGAAAAGCAATTGCACCTAAAAGAGGGATAATTGCCACACAATAGGCCTCTATCTGTAAATGATTTTCTGAGCTCTTTGAAGGGTTAACACAGTACAGGCTGTTAATCTGAAGGACAGCTTTAAAAGTAAGAAGACTTAATGGAAGCTGGAGATAAAATAATTAAGAATAAATAAAAGAAATGCATGAACCAGAAACATTATTGAAACTTTATTATCTGGATGTCCCAGTTTGCATTATTATCAGTAACTGTAAGATGTTTCGGAAAAAGTCAAAACTCTGGGTGAACTATGAGAGATGCCACAGAAAGACCCAGAATTTTACACTTTGAAAGAGATAGACTAGAACAGTAAAAGAGATAGACTAGTAACTCCAAAAGATACATGTCAAAGGATGCCTGTAGTATTGTGATAAGAAGCTTAACAGGCATCCATTTCCCATGTGGCAAAGATTTTCCTAGATGCTTTTTTTTGGTGAATCTGTATATCCAAAATACATAACAGTGTAATTTCTGCAAGACGCTCTATTAAATAGTAATATTAATAGACTTACACATAGTATTAATTATAATTATATTAGTTATATGTCTGTCTGTTAAGTTTTTGATCTGATGGCATTAGGTCTGTCCAGTGGAGCTTCATTTCATTTATTTGCCCTCCCCAAAAAACTGAAATTGATAAAGCTTGAAACGTCAAAGCCTTGTAAATCAGATGCTACCGATCATGGACTTTAAATTATTTACTGACAACAGACCCTGTAGACACATTAAAAGCTGAATTCAAGAGCTGAAATGAAAGGCATGTTGAATGATTTTCTGTGTCTCTGGGGCGGGGGGGGTGGGGGGGAGTATAACTTTTTGCCAGAGGTGGAAAGAGTACAAAAATATTCTACTCAAGTAAAAGTACCATTACATTAATGAAATTTTACTTAAGTACAAGTAAAAGTACCAGTCTAAAAATCTACTCAAGTAAAAGTAAAAAGTAGCTCATTTAAATTTACTTTATTAAAAATTACTTAGTTACATTTTAACAGTGGGAGGGAGTCAAAATGGGACAGGCCAAGGGTGTCAAACTCAGTTCCTGGAGGGCCACAGTCTTGCACAGTTTAGATTTAA
Organism: Carassius carassius; assembly: GCF_963082965.1. Classification (NCBI taxonomy): domain Eukaryota; kingdom Metazoa; phylum Chordata; class Actinopteri; order Cypriniformes; family Cyprinidae; genus Carassius; species Carassius carassius. Next base: position 21,083,583 of record NC_081767.1, on the reverse strand, counting down.
CCCTAATTAAATACACCTGATCCAGCTAATCTAATCATTTAGGTTTATTTGAAAACTACATGATATGTGTGCTGGAGCAGGGTTAGAACTAAACTCTGCAGGGCTACGGCCCTCCAGGAACTGAGTTTGACACCCCTGGGATAGGTCTATTAATCTCAAACTAGTTGTTTTTAATTAAAGGAATCAGTTATTTAGAATAATAAAACATTTTGGCTATTACCAGGCAAATCAGTATCAACAAACTCATCTTTTAATGCAGAGGAAATGCAGAAGATTCATTGGAAGTGGCATTTAGATGTATTACACTGTTTAGTGCAGGACAAGAATGCATTTAACCTGCAGTTACAAATGCATGAATAATGTTTTGATATACAAGACATAAAATGTTGAATACTCATTTGAAATGATAAGAAATTAATTATTTAAAAAAATCAAAAGATACTTTAAATGTGAAATTAAAATGGCCAGTATGTGTCAGCAAGTCACTGTTAATAAGTGAGTCATTGCGATTGAACCGAATCATTTAAACGGTTGATTCATTCAGGAACGAAACACTGTCACGTTGCTCAGAGACGCAAAACTGTGCTTTTGTGGCTGTGTTTGGAATTATTTTCTGTTGTAGAAATAGAGCTAAAAAAGGCAATATGGTGTCTAAAACGCAAGTCTCTTAATTAACTTGTTTACTGAACTGTTATATATATATATATATATATATATATATATATATGTATGTATATATTCATGATGATTTTTGGAGGAAAAGATGGCATTCTTTGTGTGATTTTGATTTAATATATGAAATTATATAAATATGTGAATTTTCTGCCCCTATATCTTCAATTTTGTGATCATTCTAAATGCATTTTAGGAGACTGAATCACACAGTGAAAGAACGCACTATAAATGCGCGCGCACATCATTAAAACAAAAATAGCACACTCCTCACCACTGTTTTTTTGGCTAATTTGTGCAAAACCTCTTGCTAAAATGTCAAAGCTTTATTTTAACCACCAATGCAACGATGCAATTATTTAGCTTACCTCTACATTCTTGCGAAGGGTTGATGTCTTGTCGAGATTTTATAAGCTGCTAGTTTGGTCTTCCTAGACAAGTACAGCTTACTATGCATAATAGAGCATACATATGGCCATGGGTTCACTTCATTTCCTTCGAGTTCAACTTCAGAATATGACGGAGTTTCGTTTTCAGCGGTGTCTGCACCACTAACGCCTGTTTTGTCCGTCTGCATCTTTCTTGTGATTTTAGCGCCAGTTTGCCCTCCTGCCCATTATTTACTGCCGTAGTTTCCAGGGAGCGATTTTTTTTTTTTTTCACTCAGTAATTAATGTGTTTTAAAATGTAGCGAAGTACAATACTTCAAACAAAATATACTTAAGTAAAAGTAAAATTACAGATTTAAAAAATTACTTTAAAAAGTATTAGTACACAAAAAAGCTACTCAATTACAGTAACGCGAGTAAATGTAATTCGTTACTTTCCACCTCTGCTTTTTGCATGCTATAAAAGCAACACAAACTCAAAAACGTCCTGTATAGTTATGCTGAATTAGGAGAATGATTTCATCATGTGATAGTGATATTTCTATGTTTATATCTCATTAACATTTATTCAGGATATGATAAAAGAGTCTTTATTCTAGCTTGTATTTATGTATATCTTATCCCAGCGATCACCTCATGAGATAAACTCTGACTGATATCATTTTAGTTACCATTTAGTTATATTTAGGACCACTTTTAGCAAATGCTTTCATCCAAACATAATCAGCAGCACTTGCCCTCAAGCAACCAGAGGTTCAGTTTGTTGCTCAAGGGCTAAAAGGCAAGACAGCAGGATAGAGATCTTAGTAACTTTCCATTGAGGAAAAGCTGGAGCTAAACCTGTAACAGTGAAACTGGACTTGCAATCAGTGCAGATCCATAAATTTGGGCTACAAATAGACATGTTGCAGGTGGCTGGCCTGAAGCCAGATTAATAAAAGGTATGCACACACAAAATGGGCAATGAAATATGCCTTATCCCCAAAACATACTGAGTCTTCATTCACTAACCTATAGTATTTTGCATAAGAACTGTGTGCAGTTGTTAGAACTTATAATTCATCAGTATATTTGTATCAAAGATCATCATACAAATCTACCCAAGCCCCAGATTCAGATGTGGCTTTGTGCACATATACTGTAAGTTAACACAAACAATGATTCACAAATACTGGTTTAGCGGTAAACAAAAAAGGTTCTGAAATCTGTGTATATAACAAACACTTTGCTACAAAATTGCAAAAGCTAAGCCAGCAGCTTAACCTATACAATTTCTGAAGAAAATGAAGAAATGCTCAGCGAGTTATCTGGAAAACACTGCTGCATATCGTGATTCTGTCACTTCTTGCTTTGAATTACAATGCCTGTCAATCTGGGGAAATGTAAGAAAATTCCATTCAAAGAATAAATGAGTCCAGCAGAAACACATTTAAGGAAAAATAAAATATTTGTATGACTATCTTCTGTACCTGCTGTATTAAATTCCTTGACGAGTTTGCTCTGTAAGTGAACCTGAAAAGCAGGAATGTAGTTGAATCAAGACATCTCATGTTATTTTATCTAGTACAGCCATTTACTTCATCTGTTCTTTACTCAGGTTAGAGTTTCAAAGACAGCTAAAAAGAAACCTTTTCAGAGGACAAGAGCAGTACAACAGCTTTTTGCTCCCTTTGAAAGGTTGTCTTTTGGCAAATTTGCAAACTCGTTTTACATTTTGTGTTTAATAATGGCATTGATGACCTTGAAGCATATCTTCCAGTTTTGTGCAAGAGGCATGAATATTCAAAAGGCATTCAACACAGCACATATTATGAATGTATTTTCACACATTTAACATGACCTCTGGTGAAGAAAGAAAGTGCTGAAATCCAACATGCATGCCTATTAAAAAGATATTACTGTAGGTAATTGTTAACTGAAAACATATTGAATGTGCAATGGTGTGGTTATGGAAAAATTGCTAAATCTTTAGTTTGATATATCATAGGTTTTTTTTCAAACATTCAACAAAATTCCAGATTACATGCCTCGCTTCATGATATATCAGGGCTCTAAGCTGTGCTTATTACAAATTGAGACCTTTGAGTTAAAAAGCTCAAACAACAGAAATGTTTTGCGGTGACCAGAAATCAATAGCCATTTTTGACACTGTGGTTTACGTGAACACTCAGTTGCAGTAATTTCTAGAATAGGTCAATACCTGCCACCTTTCATAACTGAGAAGAATACAAAGTCTGGAAGATATGTATGGATGTCTGTTTTAAAGAAGGATATAAAATACCAATTTTATGGCATGAAACAGAATCTTGACTATATTAGACTCCAAAGAAAAATGTTGTTTTCAGAACACTTTCAGAGTTCATCCCACTATTTGATGTGAGCATAAGTATTGGAACAGTTAGATTTAAGGCAGATGAAAAACATTAAAAGCTAATATTTAGTTGCAGATCCCTTGCATGCAACCAGAGCAGTGAGTCTGCGACCCATAGACATCACCCGACTCTTGGTCTTATGCTTTGAAATGCTTTTCCCCAGCCTTTAATGTAGCCAATTCCACCTGTTGCTTGTTTTGGGGAGTTTCTGTCTTTAGTCTCCTCTTCAGCTGGTGAAATTAATGTTCAATCAGATTTAAATCTGGAGATTGATTTGAGCAATCTAAGACTTTACATTTCTTTGTCCTGATAAAGTCCTTGACTGAACTGGCAGGGTGTTTTGGGTCAATGTCCTGATCCAATATGAAGTGCTTTCTAATGAGTTTGGTGGCATTTTCTTGAATATTGGTAGCCAAGATGATTTTGTACACTTCCAAATTCATTCTGCTACTGCCATCATGCATTAAGTCATCATTAAAATGAAGAGGTCCTGTTCTAGGGACAGCCATGCATCCCCTTTCTGTTTTTTTGTGCTGATCAGAGGTTTGCATCTTGCTGTGTAGCTTCTGTAATTTTGTGTCAAATTCTCCTGCGGACTGTAGATTGATAGAGCATCACTCCAGCTTTCTGGAGGTTGTTGGTGATTTTACAGACATGTATTTTAGGGTTCATTTTTACAGCTTTTATGATTTGTCATCAACTACTGTTTTTTGTTCTAATTTACTTCTATTGGGTCGGCTTCATCATCTTCATTCTGGTTTGTGTGTGTCATCATCGAATGCAAGACTTGGAATGCAGAAGCAATGGATATTAACTGATAAAACACATTCTGCTTTTAACATCTGAAGAATTAATGCAGCAGGACACAGCTGAACACTTAGAAAGACCTGCGAGGCAACTGTTCCAATACTAATGCTCACATCAGATAGGGAGATGAAACTCTAAAAGTGCTGATCTTCTTAACTGGTAAAACATCTTTGTGTTGAATCACCAAATAATAAAACATTCTGTAGTTTTGTCTTATTTTCATCTTTTAATCATATTTACAGATTTCTTGACTCCAAAGCAAACAGAACAATTTTGTCTTTACTGTTCCAATTCTTATGGATGGCACTGTATATCAAAAGAGTTTTTTTTTATGTTTATTCCTTGTCTTGTGTATATATACCATTTGTCCTATGAAGGGCTGCTGAGATTGTAGCAGTTGGCAGGTTCATCAATATGATTATTTCCTATTTCCTATAATATGACAGATAATGCTGCATCCACAGGCATGTTTTAATTTAGTGTTTTTGTATTGACTCTGCAGGTCCCCTGAGTCTTAAAACTGGTGAAAGGACATTGCAAAATAAGAAGCTAATCTCTCTCGGCTGTCTAAACCTGAGTTCAAATGGGGTTTTGCCCCTCATTTAATGCCAAAGATCTCTTTACAGCATGTATTCTCTGGCTCAAGGCAAAATTGGTTGAATATTCGATAAAAAGTACTGATCAAAGTTTCAAAGCTATGATTTATGGGAAATCTATATCCTTGACCTTAATTTGCATAATACAATACTGCCAGTCCTGGAAAAGTAGGTAAATGCATAATAATAAATAATAATTCATAATATTTTCACCCTATATTAGAACTCAGTGTTAAATTCATACTGTATATCTGAACAATGTAAAACTAGCGAGAAACAGCACAGTGATAGACAATTCTTTTTTCTAAACCTCTGCTAGCATCTAGTCTTCATTGACTTCATTGACATGTACTGTAGGCTCCTTGGAGAGAGGGGCAAAATACATTATTCATCGTTGTGAACTACAAAAAAAGAGAGAAGTTTTGCAAAGATTTCATTTTTGAATGATGCATTTCACGTTTACACTCGGGTCACTTTCAGCCCAGACTGTGTGAATAAATTAATGCCATTGATATGCTACATACTGTAATATGCGTCACGATCTTTAAAATCCATTCTTTAGTAAACAGATTTCATAGAAAAAAAGAGATAAAAATGTTTATTTTATAGTGTCATTTGTTGTCACAAAACAACAATGGTAATATATGCAAATTGTGAAAGACATTTTAGCTGAAGAAAAAGACAATCAAGAAAAGGCTGATTTTGTAAAATCTTTATCTTTTGATCAAAACAAAGCTCCATGAAATGTCTTTGTCCCTTTCACTTGAACACACAGCTTGAATGCCTTTCTGTTTGATGCAACTTCTTCAACAGCTGTTACTGTTGAGGGCTTTGGCTAGCCTCAATAAACATGAAAGGCTCTCTTTTCAAATGATATATCTTTTGAGGATGGAATAATGACTGTACATGTGATATTGATCCGGGGTGGGTTTTTTTCTTTTTTTCTTTTTTTGAAGAATGAAAGTGTGAAATGCATGTTTTCTAATTGCAATCCATGAGTACATGACTGAATAAGAAACCAAGCAAATATAACAGTGTACATAAAACTGTAAGAGCATTATGGAAGAATTCAAGGATTTTTATTGTAAGCTACTTACATTTTGATCTGACACATACCTGAATGTTTTATTATTGTTATTAGTCTCAATTATTTTATTTTAGTTTTATAATCACATATAAACATTTATATTGTATCTGATAAACTAAAGTCCTCCTTCCACAAATCAAAGCAGAGGAACAACAAATATGCACTTTTCTCGCTACCAAGGATGCATATCAGCAAATACCTTAACTATAAAAACAGTTACCATTATGTCAGTTCTAAAAGGAAGTACAATCTAAAGAAAGAAAGCCATTTACATGCATATTTGAGCTTAATCATTCTGATCAAAGTATATTAATATGAAATCATTTTTTTTTGTATAGATTTTTTTTTTTACAGGTGTTCTTCCTGTATTTTGAATTTTGCACTGCACTGCATTGTGTTTTAGACTATAGTTAACAGAAATGTCCATAAAATTAATGAATAATATCCTGGCAGAAAATGTATATACAAGTGTATCACAACAAAGCTAAAACTGCGTCTTATAAAAACTTTAAAGATTGGAGGGCATTCATAACACGCTGTATTATCTCCAGTCTTGCACAACAGAGCATGATGTACTGCACCTGGCAACCCTTTTGAATAAACCTCTAAATAACCTCCTGTTCAAGGACAAAGGAAAAAAAAGATTATAGTTTTACTCATCTCCAGGCATGCTTAAAATAGCCTGTGCTTCAATCAATAATTTAAATTACAAAGTGAGATTCTTTGTTTTCCTGGAATTCATTTCTGTATTAATTTTTCATCTAATATCTTGTTTGTAAAAAAAATGTCTTGTAACTTCATCATGTTCAACAGCTTCCTTAAGCGTAATGTGTGTCTCTGTAAATACTTAGCAACATGTAATCATCTTGATCTTAGTCATAATTCATTTCAAAATGTGTAGCATTAAGCATCTGTGTCGGTTTAAGACACATCAACATGGCAGTCTGGTAGTCAATAACCAAGAATGAGTGTTATGCTCTACACAGTAACAGCTGAAAATGCATTTGTTAAATGTATTGTTTTTCAATAAAATACATGAATAAGCTTCTTTAAGAACACTGTATTCTTGGGTAAACCATCTGTGCTTTTCTCAATAAACTACAAACAGCTGTTCCAGGAATATAGTTGAGGCAATATCATGCATGCAAATCTCTTGCCATATCATAATTTTCAATGTCCAAAACCATTTCATCACACCAATATAGCCTGAAACAACTGAGAATGGCAATATAGCAAATCCATAAGATAGAAATTGATAAAAGTTGATAAATGATAAAAATGTCTTAAAACTGTTTATTTAATTTGAGAGGCATTTAACCTGAACTGACTTTCTAAATGCCATATTGCAGCCTTGAGGTGGTTGAATTTATGACTGAGCTATGTTTAGCCGGGGCGTGCAAAGATATTTTTTGAGAATCATTCTTGATTAAACACTGCCCCCTGCAGGTGTATGTTTAAACTGATCAGATTCTCATAGCAATGCTCATTAATGTTTTAATAAAGTAAAAATAATTATATATGCACTATACGTGCATTTTATATATATATATATATATATATATATATATATATATATATACAACCCGAATTCCGGAAAAGTTGGGACGTTTTTTAAATTTTAATAAAATGAAAACTAAAGGAATTTCAAATCACATGAGCCAATATTTTATTCACAATAGAACATAGATAACGTAGCAAATGTTGAAACTGAGAAATTTTACACTTTTATCCACTTAATTAGCTCATTTAAAATTTAATGCCTGCTACAGGTCTCAAAAAAGTTGGCACGGGGGCAACAAATGGCTAAAAAAGCAAGCAGTTTTGAAAAGATTCAGCTGGGAGAACATCTAGTGATTAATTAAGTTAATTGATATCAGGTCTGTAACATGATTAGCTATAAAAGCTTTGTCTTAGAGAAGCAGAGTCTCTCAGAAGTAAAGATGGGCAGAGGCTCTCCAATCTGTGAAAGACTACGTAAAAAAATTGTGGAAAACTTTAAAAACAATGTTCCTCAACGTCAAATTGCAAAGGCTTTGCAAATCTCATCATCTACAGTGCATAACATCATCAAAAGATTCAGAGAAACTGGAGAAATCTCTGTGCGTAAGGGACAAGGCCGGAGACCTTTATTGGATGCCCGTGGTCTTCGGGCTCTCAGACGACACTGCATCACTCATCGGCATGATTGTGTCAATGACATTACTAAATGGGCCCAGGAATACTTTCAGAAACCACCGTCGGTAAACACAATCCGCCGTGCCATCAGCAGATGCCAACTAAAGCTCTATCATGCAAAAAGGAAGCCATATGTGAACATGGTCCAGAAGCGCCGTCGTGTCCTGTGGGCCAAGGCTCATTTAAAATGGACTATTTCAAAGTGGAATAGTGTTTTATGGTCAGACGAGTCCAAATTTGACATTCTTGTTGGAAATCACGGACGCCGTGTCCTCCGGGCTAAAGAGGAGGGAGACCTTCCAGCATGTTATCAGCGTTCAGTTCAAAAGCCAGCATCTCTGATGGTATGGGGGTGCATAAGTGCATACGGTATGGGCAGATTGCATGTTTTGGAAGGCTCTGTGAATGCTGAAAGGTATATAAAGGTTTTAGAGCAACATATGCTTCCCTCCAAACCACGTCTATTTCAGGGAAGGCCTTGTTTATTTCAGCAGGACAATGCAAAACCACATACTGCAGCTATAACAACAGCATGGCTTCGTCGTAGAAGAGTCCGGGTGCTAACCTGGCCTGCCTGCAGTCCAGATCTTTCACCTATAGAGAACATTTGGCGCATCATTAAACGAAAAATACGTCAAAGACGACCACGAACTCTTCAGCAGCTGGAAATCTATATAAGGCAAGAATGGGACCAAATTCCAAAAGCAAAACTCCAGCAACTCATAGCCTCAATGCCCAGACGTCTTCAAACTGTTTTGAAAAGAAAAGGAGATGCTACACCATGGTAAACATGCCCCGTCCCAACTATTTTGAGACCTGTAGCCGAAATCAAAATTGAAATGAGCTCATTTTGTGCATAAAATTGTAAACTTTCTCAGTTTAAACATTTGCTATGTTATCTATGTTCTATTGTGAATAAAATATTGGCTCATGTGATTTGAAAGTCTTTTAGTTTTCATTTTATTAAAATTTAAAAAACGTCCCAACTTTTCCGGAATTCGGGTTGTATATATATATATATATTATAAAGCAAAAATACAATAAAATAATTTGTCTGGCAAGCATTAAAGGAATAGTTCGCCCTAAAATGAAAATTTGCTAAACAATTTACTTGATTTGATGAGGTTGTTTCTTCATCAGAACAGATTTGAAGAATGTAGCATTATATCACATCCTCATTCTCATCACCTTCCACGTCCTCATACACATTTTCATTTTTGGGTGAACTATTATTCTAATGAGCTCTGGCTTTAACCCTCTGGAGTCTAAGGGTATTTTTGGGGCCTGGAGAAGTTTTGTCATGCCCTGACATTTGTGCTTTTTCAGTTTCTTATCAATATCTGAATGGGTAAAGTCTAATCTCACTCTGGATTTAATCATGTCATTTTGGCCTTATGGCCATCAATCAGACACGCGTACTACCTTAATAAAAAATATTTTCCCCAGTTTGAAATATTCTCTTTCAGGCTGCACATCAGAAACAATAATAAAGATTTAAAAAATAGAAATATGAAATAGATCACATCAAAAGGAATAACCAAAGGTCAAGAAAAATATAATAGATTATTCATTTTAAATTTCACAGTCATCCTTATGTAAAAAAATTAGAAGCATTTCACTGTCTGATTTCAAATGCATCACATTTCTATGATGAAAGCCTTTTCATAGTAAAAGATGATAATAAATTTGAAATCTGTTATCTATTATATGTTTTTTTTTCTGTAAACAATAATATACAGATGCTATTGAATTATAACAAGCACAAATAAATGTCTGGACATATTCATCCAAAAAGCAGCCTTATATTGTACTCATGGGAGCAGTTCAAATCGTCACGTACATCATGTATAAAAATAGAAAGTAGGCTATGCCTGGTAATCTCATCCAAGTCACTCAGTTGGACTGTCAATGACCTGCTTTTATGATGTGTTTTATGTAAATTATTTCCTATTTTTTGACAGTTACTAAAGAGTCCTTAATGATTTTGATCTTATGTATACATGAACAGACTTCCAGAGTTCACACTACTACTTTAAAATGCACACACTATCACAGCCTAAATAAAGAATGCTTGAGAATTAAATTCTTACTTGTCTATACCAACAACAATCATCATTAACATCATAAGAAATAGATCATAGGCAACATATTTAATTGTACTGCAAACAAAATGCATGTGATCACATTCACAATTGCCTCACAAATTAATTAAATAAATAGATGCTAGTATCTAACGTAGTATAATAAGGAACAGGTATAATGTCTATGCAGGTACTAACCTGTAGTTCTATTCCAGGTATTTCCATTCTTCAATCCTGAGCCAGTCATTGGTCAGTTAAATCAGGAAGTACACACCGTGACTTAGGCTACGTCATCCAAAAACATCAGATTTAAAGCTCGAGCTCCGCATTTAACAATTAATATAAACACTTTTTCAAACAATTTACAGAAACAACATATAATTAGTTAACTTTACAATAGTAATACATATTATAACGTAGAGTACATTGGGAACATGAACCAAACAATAGGCTACGTGAACGAATCGTTCTTTTGAGTCGGATCTTTTCAATGAAACAGGTTCACAAAGCCAGTCTAAACCATTCGTTTACGAATTGTTTAAAGCAAGGGGGATTTTACTTTTGATGAACGAACGATAGAAGAAATATTACAAATAAAATAAACTGGAAACAAGTTTACAACTCGAATCATAACTGCAACAAACAAAACTGAGATACGTTAAATTACATTAAACACGCTTATACAGTGTGCATACATAGCGTTTTTTTTGGACAACTTTGATAAAAATCAGACTTGAATGGCAACCATGTGATGACGCAATTGCGTCATGACGTAAAATGGAATGGGTTTTCGAACGAACTGTTCAAAGGAATCGATTCCGGAAAATAAGTCGGACTTCCTAACTCAAAACACTCTGCGTGTGCATATCATAAACAATTTGTATAACCTTATAAATTATACATCGCATATAATCCGTTAGTCCGAAATTTGTTAATTTGTATAAGCGCGACACAATAATGATTTACTAAAGGGATGTGAAGTTTGTTCTGTAGGTCCAACGTGTGTTTTGTAGGTTGCTTGAACTTTCACCTCAGTTCACACAGCCACGCAGGATCGTGTGGTTTTGACTGGACATACAGTACAGTGACTACACTAACACGGATCTTTAACTTTGAGTATGCATTGTCTTTTGAGCTTTTAGTCATTTATTCCTGAAACCGTGTTTTACACAGTGTTGTCCTAGTAACTAGTCTATCTGTTGCAGCCTCATGGAAACTTTCATCAGCTTCACTAACCAGAGTCAAGGCAGGGATCGCCTATTCAGGTCAGTGTCTTTTATCAAAGCTTATCATCCGTCAAAACACCATCGGATTGAAATGGTTTTCCCTTAAAGACGAGCTAGACTGTGTCTCAACATTTTATTTGTTTGTAGAGCAACCCAATATGCGTGCGCTTTGTTGAAATACCTTCTGAGAAATGAAGTGAAGAGGAAAGATCTGGTGAAGAAGCTGCAATTCCTGGAATCTAATATGAGCTCAGGGCGGAAGCGTAAGAACAAACATGTTACATAAAACAGTTACATGCAACACAAAAGTTATTTCGTTTCTTTGTTTGTAGTTACTGTTCTATCTTTACTAGCACTATGAGTTTATCTCAGATAGTTGGAGAGATGAATGTTACTGTCTTTACAGTTCAATCAGTGTAGTAACCTTTCATTACAAATTAAGTACAATTTCTCAGTACTTTTTCACCGCTTACTTGCATTAAAAAGTAATAAACATAAAAATAGACACTAATTCGTTCTATGGAAATAATCCAGCACACAGCCTTAAATTTGACAGAAAGTAAAAGAATATCATCAGTAATGTATGTTCTTTTTTTCAGTATTCAGGCTTGGGAACACGGTCAACTCGATTCATGCGGTCAAGAGCAATCTTCATATTTCTGACCCCGTGCTGCGCTTTTGCCTTACTTTTGCTAACCTCAACCGTGCCTTGTACTTCATCTGTGACAACATACTCTGGGCCAGAAGTATCGGGCTAATACGAGATATCGACAAGGAGCGCTGGAGCTTGAACTCCACTCGCTTCTATTTCCTGTCCTTGGTAATGAATCTCACCAGAGACGTCTATGTGATCATTCAGCTTATGGTGCAGAAGTCTCGGGACCGACACTACCAGCGAAAAATCGACCAGCACCTCAATGAAAGCCCGGATGTGGCTTGCGTCATAGTGCCTCAGCTTGACACGTTTCTCTTCCTTCTCCTCGAGAGCCTTAGAAATGAGCCGTCTGTGGCTCTCGATACATTAAAAAATGTTTGCGACATTTTCATTCCTCTTGACAAACTGGGCATTTACCAGACAAATGCAGGGGCTGTTGGCTTCTGTGGGCTTATTTCCTCTCTTTTAGGCATATTGTCAGTTTTGAGGCCCAGCCTTAAAATCAAGCCATGATTTAGGAAAATGCTTTAGAGTAACACCCAAAATGTTTTGAGGTAATTTTAGTGTGAGATTAGACTACCGTTAAGCTTATACTTTTGTAAAGGGATCAACTTAATTGTTCTATAAGAGAGATATGAGAACACAACTGTTTTGCACAAAATAATATTAATAATAAATAAAATAACATAATTTAGATAAGATTTCACAGTGAAGTGTGGGTTTGACTAAATGCTGAGTAAACTTTCATAAAACTGTGTGCCTTACTGTATTTGTTGTTGTATTATGGCAGTCCTAGTGAAATAATGCACATGCATATTAGGAACTATTTAGTATTTTTAATAGAGTTGATGTTCCTTTGGTACTGATGAAATTGAGATTAGGGTACATGAACACATTTTGGAACTTTTCAACAAAAAGATGCTCTCTGATGGCAGACGCTCAACTTTCTGAAATACGTGCTCCTCTGTGCGGTGAACCATCTGTGAAATAAGATATTCTACCTCGTTCTGATAGATCCCAGAGTTGTTTACTGATGCTTTATTTTAGGTGCCAGAAAGGGTTTTGTTAGTTATTACAATTTTTGGTTTATCGTGGCAAAAGATAACTATATACATTCAGATTCTACGTTATTGGTTGTCAGCACAAACCACTTAAGAACAATCTGTGAACTTTAATAAAGGTATTTTTATGCACTTTTGAAAACGTTTTGGTTTGTTTATCACTTGACCTCTAAGGTAAAATTTCAACTGTTTGTCCTCACATTAGACACAGTAAAAACTGACACAAACATCTCTTATGGATACAGAATTTCTACATGGATTTGTGATGGTTTAGTTCGAAACTTATTACAGCATAGGCTTAAACTACAGGTAGGTTTAAAGTTGCAATGTAATGCAAGTATGATGAAGGAAAATAAATGCATGGATAAACTATTAAATCGTTCACAATAAGAGCAATAAAATGCATGTAGTAAATAAGTTACATTTCTATTTCATACTGAAATAAATGCCTTATCCATTCATATTCAGAAATGGAAATGAAAACAAATTCAAAAGATACAACATTATTAGTTCTATTAGTTTACTTCAACAGCTTTTTTAAGTAAAACATTTGGTAGACTCTTTGATGTTAAAAAAATGGATACAAAAAAGAATGTACGTCCTTAAAAATAAGTGAGTGGAAATTTGACTGCTATTAAATGTCATTAAGCAAATTACCCTGCGAGATCAGGTCCACAGTGTTCTAAACTAGGGTTGCTTTTCTAGGGTTGTTATTCATATTCTATTATAGGCTTTATTTAAGCTTAAATTTGCCTTTATTTTTTTGATTTTCAGTTTATGTTTTAATTTGTTTATATATGTATATGTTAGGGGTGTGACGAGACTAGGTTCAAGAGATGAGATTTGTAGACTTTTTTTAAAGAATTCCTCAGTGATGAAATATGTCGCACCCTGTATAAATATAACATTTACATTACATTTAGTAATTTAGCAGATGCTTTTATCCAAAGTGACTTACAAATGAGGACAATGGAAGCAATCGAAATCAACAAATGAACAAGTGCTATAACAAGTCTCGGTTAGCTTAATATCTATATATATAAAGGTTGTGGGTTCGTTTCCCAGGGATCACACATGGGTTAAAAATGTATAGCCTGAATGTAATGTAAGTCGCTTTGGATAAAAGCATCTGCTAAATGCATAAATGTAATGTAATGTAAATATATAATGTGTACTATAATATGTAATGTGCGACTCTGGACCACAGTCTTAAGTCACTGGGGTATATTTTTAACAATAGCCACAAAAAAAAAAAAAACATTGTATGGGTCAAAATTATCAATTTTTCTTAAAGTAAAGATCATGTTCCATGCAGATATTCTATAATTTTCCTACCATAAATAAATTACAACCAATTTTTTTTATTAGAAATATACATTGCTAAGAACTATATATATCAGCTTCCATGTAGCTTGTAACAGAACAGAGTTCTGATTGGCCATTCAGTTATTTATATCACAGTTATGGCAGTAGATAATTGTAACATTTTATTTGCATGATAAATTTTACATAATACACATTATTATTCCAAAAGGGATGGTAAAAGGGGATGGTTTTTGTCATTTCTTTTCAACCAGAGGGATGACATCCCCCCCCGCCCCCCATCCCCCCTCAATTTGAGGCCTGATTATAATATACTACACTATTATATATAATATACAGTATAACATATTTTAAGATTTTAATTTAGCTGTACCTCAATTAACACATTTGTAATAGATTTAATAAGAATCTGCTAAACAAACTGAAATTAAATTCAAATCAGAAGACATTTCCATTGTATTAAGTTAATGTGGTCCAGTTTATTTAAGGCATCTACATGAAGTTGCCCCATGAAAGGTTGAAACAAACTGTTAACAATATAGAGAGCAATGCTATTTTGGCAAATCTATCAGTTTTCCAGCAGGATAACAAATCAGGATAAAGGATTAGAGGAACTAACACTGTAGTGACATAAATAACAGATCAGCAGTCTCCACAAGAGAAATGTCAAAGCGCAAAAGTGACACCAAAATACTTCCATAATGTACATGAGGCTAAGGGCATGAACAGGAATGACACAGACATCGAGGGACTTTGGAAAGACTTCTTCTATGACTTATGGTGTTCACGCTGGGTCGTTAAGTAAAGCAGAATGCCAGTGAGATCCTCCAACGGTGTTCATCAAGTACTACATTCTGGGAAAACAGACATACTGTATACTTTCATTCACATAAAACATGACTCAAATGAAATTTCAGAGAAAGCCTGACACAGTCTATGAAGGTCTCCTTCATGCTTTTCAAAGGGAAAGAATTCAGAGTTCATTCAAACTTCAAGAAATTATACCAATAATGATGTCAATAAAAAAATGCCAAATTTCCCGTAACATATCCAACAGATCAGATAAAGATTGTTTTTCTTGTCCATTAATCAATATATTTTTTGTTTTAAAAAAAAGAATAAAATACATTAAATGTGCTGTAAAACATGATTGTTTCTGCTGTTCAGAGTCCAAATAATAATAATAATAATGATGATGATGATATCAACATCATTATTTTAAGGACAGTGTCCTGTAGTGGTTTGAACACTGGACACAAAAACCATTATAAAATGATCACTTTAACGATTTTGAACTGTAAAGGTTAAGCACCTTTCATCTCAGATTTCATCAGATTTATTTGTATCCCAGAACTCATCATGCAGCTACAGACAAAAGAGGAAGGTCTCGTCTAATTAAGAGTCTGACGTAGGTGCTTTCACACTGACGTTCATTTGACGGATTGCACCCTCTACAGAGTTTGGTAGGATCACCTCAAGTTAAGAAAATTCCAGGTTTCCCTTATTCTATCCATTGATTAAATGCTCTATAGTAGATGTCAAGTGTACAAATATACATTCAGTAAAATACCAAAATAGAAACTGTGCTTAAGTTCTCTGATAATTCACTGACAGATAATCATCTCTCATCGTCCAGGCTTTATGATTGTACAATAAAAGCAGCGTGCAGCCCTGAAGGTCAGAGCTCAGAGCCAGGGTTAGAAGGTCAAGGGCAATGGTTACACACACACAAAAAAATTAAAAAATATATTTTGGCTTAGGTTGTGTCTCACATCTAACCAATTCCTCAATGCAACACTTTTTACACAAGAAAAAAAAAACCTTTAAAGGGCTTAAGTCACTAGTCGGAGGTCTTGGCCTTTATGGGATAGTTTGGGCATAGATCCTCAGCCTCCACATTGTTACCCACAGTTTGTGTGGAGGAAAGACACGGAAATGCCTTGTTGTGCTCAAGAAGAGACATTTGGTCCTGGTTTGTTTTCCACTGAGGAGTTTTTTGGTCCGTGCGAGCAGACTGAGGAGGAGGAGAGTGGAACTGCTGGCACTAGGAGGGCGTTTGTGAGCGGTCAAAGTCCAGAATCAGACCTTTGATGTGCGATAGTTTCTGATGGAGATACTCACAGCGCTTCTTTTCTTCCCGGTAGCCTGGAAACTTCTGTAGGGACAAGAACAAGACCTTCAAAATGTGCACATCAGAGGTGGGTATCAGTACTGACGCAGTTTCTAATCCGTATCATGTTTAGTGTTCACGTCACAGAATATAAAAGGTCCAAGTGTTGTTTTTGTTAACGATGATTAAGAACTATTAAAATTGTTTTCATTAGTTGAAATAAAAATGAAATAAAATATAAATGTAAAAAAAATCAAAACGTAAATTTAAAATAAAAATATCCCCTTGACAGGGAACCTAAATAAGTATTTATATTTTCAATAAAATATAAAATCATTCAAACTGGAATAAATTAAAGTTAAACTGAAATATGAAAAATAATAAAAATGCTAAACGCACATACATTATTAAAACATACATTTAAAATAAAAAGCAATTAAGAATTAATGAATACTATAATTGCATTTAGATAAAACTAAAAACACTGAAAGACCAATGGGATTTTAAGAATTACAATCAGATTATTCAAATAAGGCTCACAATTAAGGCAATATTTTATATTTTTACCCAGCCCTAGTTTCCAAATATGTAGTTCAGTGAGCTAAATGAGTGCCTTGCAAACACTTTCAACACACATAATACAATTCTCTTACCTTCTTATACTTCCTATACTTCTCCATTATTTGAACTTCCATTACCTAGAATAAAAAATAAAATAAAAAAAGTAAAAAAAAAAGCCAAACATTTATCTAAAATAACCTCTGACATCATGTATTATGTAACTTTTATATAATGTGTGCTAAGGCATTATCTTGTAAAATAAAGACACATTCTTCCACAGGTAAACAAGCCATTACACCAGTCTTCAGTGTCACATGATCATACAGAAATCATTGTAATTTGATGCTCAATAAACATTTCTTATTATTTTAAGTGGTGGTTATTATTATTATACATATTATACATATTTCTTTTTTTCAGTGAAAACAGTGATACATTTTTGAGGACTATTTGATGAACAAAAGTTCAAAAGAACAGCATTAATAAAAAATAATAATGTCAATTTGGATCAATTTAATGCGTCGCCCTTAAATAAAATAAATTCTTTCTTTAAAAATGTGACTCCAAACATATGAACAATAGTGTATATGATGTCTTTTTCCAAACCTTGTACTCGTGTGTCCCAGGAGACAGCGTCTTTATCTTGGATCCCAGCTTAACAAATATCTCTGTGACTTTCCCTATGCGCTCATGAAGGTCTCTATACTCATCATACTCCGCACAAAAATCCTCTTTGTACCTCTGCTGCTGCTCGGAGTCTGTAATAGTGTTGTATTTTCTGGAAAGAAAAGTTTTTTGAGTGAACTAAAACATTTTAACAGGGCCAATAAATAAAGTCGCTAGGCAGATTCCCAAGAGAAACCAGTAGGTGGCACTACATATTCAAATAAATGTGTATTTGCATTCTTGGGGTGTTTGTCTGAGAATACCAGAGCCTTTAAAAGCTCAAATACAGAACAGTTAAAAGCCAAAACAAAACAGACTTTTGTGTTTTCTATATTTTTAACTTTTAACTTTTCCACTCAGTTAAATTACACGCTATAGCTTTAAATGTGCAAACAGTTCATTTTCTATTCCTTTATCATCAGCAGACATCTCCACTTAGAGATTACAGAAGCACAAACCAGTAAAATAAACCGAAATCTGGTCTTACTTACAATAAATAGTCAGGCAGCTCGTCGGGCGAGGAACGGGAAACAGGTGTGTTGGGTCGTTCATGGTCTACACAATAACACAGACAAGAATGATAAAATGGTTCATGTAATCTCACTACGCAAACATATCAAAACGCCATACTGCACAGGCTGATAGAGCCATTTATCAAATCTTGCAATAAGGGACAAGTTGGGCAGTCGTCGCTGATAAGACATCGGCCTGAAAAGACTTTGACACGTTTTACAGTGGGTCACCCAGCTGTTACGGTAGTTAAGTTAATTATTATTAGGGCGCACTCGCACACAAACATACAGGAATATTTCCTGAATTGCTTGGCAAGTCTGAACCTGTTCTGCTATCATTTCACTTGAAATGAAAGTGTCCCACAGTGAGCCACTTCTGAGAGGAATTGCAGTGGCAGAGCTGAAACGAGTTGTTATTCAGCATCAAAAACAATGACTCCATTGGCCTTTTGGCAGTGCTAATAAATATTGATAATGATCACCACAATCCCTACCATTATCATCACTGCCTGACATCATACCATGTAACAATTAAAACATCATGTTGTAATACAATTTTTAATGGTGGACTTTAAATCTCATTGGCAATAACAGTACAGCTTAAAAAGCGGTTAAACATAATTTTGTGTTAATAAATATATATTTTTTACTTAAATAATTAGATATATTAAATTACACATTTTTAAATTCCTATTTATTTTAAATAACGTCTACAGTATGTACACAGGCCAACAATTAGAAAAAAAAGTAAATACACTTTGACAAATTACACAATTAGTATTGATAATCATGTAATGTTTCCAGTTAAATAAATAAATACATCTTATATGCTGATCAATGCTACATTTATTTAATAAAAATAAATAAAAAAACAGTCAAATCTGAACTATTAGTACAATTGAATTACCATTTTGTAACATTGTAACATTTTAAATAAATGTCTTTAATTTCATGCATTCTTGCTGAATAAAAGTATTCATTTCGGGAACTAATGGTGTTAGCAGCTCCCTGTTATTTATTTATTTATTTTATTTCCCATGTTGTTTAGAAGTTGAGAATGTGTATGTATGATTTAACTGCTTGTTAGCAATTAAGAAACCCCAAGAATGTATAAATCATAAAGTAATATTTAGAAATTTCCTTAACAAAAAACAAATAAATAAACATACTGACCAAAACCTCTTTAAAAAGTAGTGTATATATTATTTTCCTTTGCAAATTATGTATTGGCCACAAATATATTGCACCTCTGCACCAACATTTTACCTTTAAATCTTTTGCCTCACCTTTAACATTTTCCTGGTTCTGTTTGAGGTCCGGGCTGGTCTCGACCCACTCATGTTTTAAGCGCTCTCTCTCCTTTTCTTTATGCTTCTTAGACTTCTTTTTGTGCTGGCCGTTTGCTAGCTGCTGGTCAGTGCAGATTTCTGGTTCAGTTCTTGGGTGTTTGGGGCTGGACAATGGCTGCTGTGCTGTTTCTGGTTTTGGCACGCTGTTGGACTCGCCGAGCTTGTGCCGCTGGTAAAGACCGTCAGGGCTCTGCTGAGCTGTACTGGTGCTCCTCTGCAAACTTGTGTTTGCATGAGAAGAGCTACGGCCCATGGAGGAGCTGAGATGTCTATTGGAAGGAGACTGCAAGGGCATGTTCTGGTCTAATATACGTTGCTTTTTTGGCGTCTGACTTTCTGGATGGTCGGAAGGCACTGGGCGTTTCTGGGAGTAAAGAAAGAAGGAGATTTCACAAACTTTGCAGATGGAAAACTGCAATAGTGTGGACCGGCAGCTTAATTGGCTCCTGCAAACAGCAGTGACTGAAGCGCCTCCAGCATCTCCATAAATAAAGAGCAGATGGCACCAAACATGATCTTCACAAGAAAAAGAAAAAAAAGGAGGCTATTCTCACTCTAATCTCAGGTATATCAATCATATATTCAGTGACAAACCTCTTTAAGTACACACAAGAACCTGGTAGTCCATTGCATAGATACTACAGCATGCAAAAAGTTTTAAAACGAGACAGAGGAAAGGTAGCACTTCTTTTTATAGGTGCATTTTTACCATGGAGAGATTCTTGACAGGGCTGAGTTGGGATGAAGAATCCCCTGAGGTTTTGTGGAATGAATGGCTGGACTGGACACTTTTCAACTGGCTACTGCTGCTGCTGAGAGGCTGGAGTTTTCTGAAATATCAGAGAGTGAGATGCAGTCAAAATGCCATTCCGTTCATTCTTGCCACCAGGAAACCTTTGCTAATTAAATTCTGTGAACCAGTTCCCGAGTTGAGATCAACTTCCCAGTTCCAGAAAGCTCTAAAAAGGTGCAGTTGTGTTTACAGGAAATGGAGGAACTAAACAGGAAGAAATTTAAAGCTCAAGATCAAGGTCTAGGATTTGCACGAGTGTTAATCAGGTTTGGCTGTTCCCGAACGGAGTGTAAAAACATTCATTCAGCCAGAAGTCTAGCTTAGCATTTCCGGGTAGCTGATAACATCTGCAGTGGGACTGGCAAAAGCCTCGCTAATGTCCAGTGACGAGAACAATGGTGCCAGAGACATTCCTACTCTGCTGGAACTTTCCTCTGGCAGTCTACTTCCTACAGCTCCTTCCTCTCAAAGAGCTGCTTTTTCATCACACGAAGGATAGTTCTTCATAAGCGTCTTGGTTCAATGCCAAAACAAACCTGCAAATTCAGCTTTGCCATCACATAAATTAGCACAGTTGTCTTATATCATAATATTTCACAATATTACATTTTACTGTATTTTTGATCAAATAAATGCAGCCTTGGTGAGCATGAGAAACTTCTTTGAAAAATGTTTAAAGATATCATTCTGACCCCAAACTTTTTAACTGAAGCAGTGCATGGATGTTTCTGCAAACATGTCGTGTTGTGCACATCCTGCTTTGGGGTTTATTGTAAGATCATCTTGATCTGTCCCATTAGGTTAATTTAGACCGGCAGTGCACATAAAAATTGAGAACCTCCCAAAATCATGGCTGCCAAGATCATATTTGGCAGGATGGCTGCCGTTTATTCCCCTATTGTTCCGGGACTCAATGTGTCTGCACAGAAGCTTTCAGCATAA
Source organism: Carassius carassius (assembly GCF_963082965.1). NCBI lineage: Eukaryota > Metazoa > Chordata > Actinopteri > Cypriniformes > Cyprinidae > Carassius > Carassius carassius. The sequence goes on along the minus strand of NC_081767.1, from coordinate 21,062,206 downwards.
TTCCACTAAACAGCACAGTGAATCGCACGACTTCCTGCTCAGACAGGCCTACTAACCACATCATCTGTGCTAAAACACATACTTAATAAAGCCTCCAAAAAACACATCATCTCAGCAGACTGCGGGGGCAAGGCCTGGATGACCAAACTGTACCAAACGTCTTAGTCAAAGGAAGTTAGGAAATAATACTGTTAAGACATTTTAGCATGTCTCTAAGCAGGGTTTTCTAAACTATTAAAAACATTTTTTGTTAACTGAAATAAAGCTCAATAAAATTAAATAGAGTTGGACAGGTCATTCCACCAGGAGGGAACAGTTAATGTAAAGATTTTGGGGAAAAAAGAGCATATTTTTGATTTGGTCTTGATGAAAAGGTACTTAATCTTACTAATGGGTCTATGCAAGACAAAAAAGGCTGGAAGTAAAGCAAAGCTAAATAAAGTATTTTAAGGTAAAGTATGGAAGATTATAGTCTGACACACTGAAATGACAATAAATATTAATAAAAAGATAAAAGTGATGTCGTGAGAATTGAGAATACTGCATGTACCTTGCCAACACCCTTTGAATGAGTTGCCGCTCTTCTTCAACATAGCCAGGCCAGTCCCTCCGCACATGTCTGTAGAAATCATCCTTTAGAGTAAAGCTGCTGTCTTTGGGATTGAGTTTAGCCACCTGAAAGGAAATATACAATTACATATATAATTATTATCCTGATGAGAAACTGCCTTTTTCACAAATGCACATAAGTAAACAATATCTCAAGAGTGACTTGAACCATCACGCACTACTGGAGTAAGCATCTTTTTGAAGAAATATGACACTTCAGATTTCTTTACGAGAGAGAAAAATAATGTACGATAGGCCTTTTAAGGACATTCTTAAATACATCCAGAGGACATAATTCAATTCAGACCTTGTAAATGTAAAACAGAAAGCATAAATGTTTTGCAGCATAGGGCATTCTGCAGAGCACTTTTACAAATGGAATATGAACCCAGCTCAACCCTCCTTCTGTCAAATCGCAATCCTTTCTCCAAATATCATTATGGCAGAAGGCGAATTGCTACCGCTAGCACCGCAATCTCCCCTTGTTGACTCTGCAGGAACTCTTGAATATAAACGCAGCAGGAAACGTTCAGCAAATAAACCTACTGACAAAATCAGCCATAACCATCTTGTCTGCCCAGACGCAATAGAGAAGCAGCTCTGGACAAACTATATTATCTGGACAGGCTGAGTATTGAACTGTGTTTTCTGAAGTAGGGCTGATGGGAGATATATATATATATATATATATATATATATATATATATATATAAACTTGGCACTGGTCCACAATGAAATGCTGACAGAGAGTTTTAATCAACAACATATTAATATACAGGGCTCCAGGCTTCGACTAAAACGTTCACAAAAGTGACAAAAAATGTGCAACTAATTTAAACTATAGCCTCCATGAGCGACAGTCTTTGTGTGCATTAATACACTGTTAAAGGGAGTAAACACCTCAGTCAAAACAATTCATTAAACATTCTTTAACTTGTTTGTGACTTAGTAATATAATATAATATAATATAATATAATATAATATAATATAATATAATATAATATAATATAATATAATATAATATAATATAATATAATATAATATAATATAATATAATATAATATAATATAATATAATATAATACTGTTCAAAAGTTTGGGGTCAGTAAGATTTTTATAAATTAATAAAAAAAAAAATCATTAATACTTTTATCCAGCAAGGATGCATGAAACTGGTCAAAAGTGACTGTTTGTAACCATATGCATGCATTTACTATTTCAAATAATTTTAATAAATTTTTAATACATTTAATAAAAAAAAATTGTAATAAATATATATATATATATGTAAAATATATATATTTTACTTTCTATAAAAAAACAAAAACACCTGAAAGAAATCAATCATAGTAATTGATAATTATGATAAATATTTCTTGAGCACCAAATCAGAATATTGGAATGATTTCTGAAGAATCATGTGACACTGAAGCCTGGAGTAATGGGTGCCATTAAAAATACATAAAAAATATAAAACTGTTATTTTAAATTTAATTTTTAAATTGTTTCACAGTACTACTGTTTTTACTGTACTTTTGATCAAATAAATGCAACCTTGGATAGGTCTTTCAAAAACATCTAAAAATCTTACTAATCACAAACATTTGAATGATAATATCACTCACACACACACACACACACACACACTAGTCATTAGTGTAAGAACATCAAATTGAAACTATGTATATTAAATAGTAAAATGTGAAAAATTCTCATAAGATACCAACTGAGGTATGCAAACATTTTTCCATTTACCTAGATTATAAATATTGTGTTTTCTGTGCATTTGCACTGGTGTATGCCATGCACTTGTGTTTTACCTCATCCAGCACAGCACTCAAGTCGACCTTGTCCTTGGGACTGGCTTTCTCCCTCTCCAGCCAGAGCAGTAGTTCTGGTTTGCTGTAGGGCTTTAAGGCCAGAATGTGAATAACACGTTCTTTCAAGGGCCTGGTGGCCACCAAGCTAGGTGTACCGTTCTTCTTGTTGCTGGGTGAATGTCTGTTAGTGTTGTCAAAGCTGGTCGACAGGCCCTGTTTCTTCTTAATCTTCACACATTTACCTGAGGGGAGCAAAAAAAAAAAAAAAACACCATAAGGGTCACTAATGTTTTTATGGATTGTGAAACAAAAAAAAAAAATCACCTTTTATTATTCATTAAAAAAATTTTATGTCTTCACAAGAGTTTAATACAACCTTAGAATCTGCTGAGTGACTTAATACAGCTTGAAAGATTATTTATTAACTCGAATGCTTCCTCAGCACTGAAAATAAACCGAAAGCTCTGCAAATAGCACAGAACTTCTAGGGCCACGCAAATCCCCAAGCTCTCTTTACGCAAAACAAAACCTAGCCGCTCTGAGGTGAAGTTAGACACACACATAACAGACAAGGGGTGAACACTGGAGCCGTGACAATGGACTGTCATAAATACAGTAGTGTAAACAGCAAGTACTGGACCACTTTAGGAAATACAGCTTTAAGTAAACATGACGGCCCCCACAGCACTCATATGACCATTCTCCAGACATGCACTTTGGGCCGTGGAGTGTGCAAATATCTAAACTGTGGAAACGAAAGAACTTCAAATAGAATTTTTTTTTTCGGTGTTCCATCTTCCCACCAGTGTACTGCTTCACCTGGAGCCAACAGGACACAGGAGTTCTAATAGATATCAAGCATGCCTAATCTCATTAGACGTTTAAGCTGTACTTTGAAGGTTGCAATAGTACAAAGTGAAGCATAAGCTGCTAATAAAAATGTGCTACGCTCCTGTGCTCATCTAGTTTTACATAACATTAATGCATCCATTTATGCTGCTTTAGGGCTTTGTTATTGCTGCAGAAACACACTACGCTGTTGTCTTGTGAGTTAAATTCAAATGGACTGCGTTAAATCAAATTACGCAGTCATTTTAAGCAATATTCACATCAATCATTTTAAGCAATCTTCACAGGAAAGTTCACCCAAAAGTGAACTGTCTGTCATCATTTATTTACGTCACATGACATACGGTCTTCTGTGGAACACAAAAAAATGTACCACCCTCATGTTGTTTCAAACCTCTATAACTTACTTTTTTTTCTGTGGAATACAAGAAAAAAAAAAAAGAATGTTCATATTCTGAAGAATGCTGGTAGCCAAACGTTTTTGATGACCATTGACATTTCTCAAAATATCTAGAGAGAGAGAGAGAGAGAGAGAGAGAGAGAGAGAGAGAGAGAGAGAGAGAGAGAGAGAGAGAGAGAGAGAGAGCAACAGTACTGAATTCCTCTTGACGCCTTTACATGTTGCGCTTTGCAAGAGGTGCCGAATTAAACACTCTCTGTCTACAAAAGCATTGGAGACACTTTACTGTATTTTGGGGCTATAATACTGTATGAACTGTAGACATTTGTCCTATGACTCCATCATCAAGCATTAAATCAAATCTAGCCTTACAGGCAATCTCATCAAATCACATTCCAAAATCAAATTTTACCTCACAAAGCTCAGTAAGCACTTGTTTAATCATGTTTGCATGCTTAAATATGCCACAATAACACAACTTACTTGTCTGCACTTATAGTATATAGTTTATTGTATATTCATAAACACGACTAGTGGCTGACTGACATTACTGTATGTAAAAAAAAATGCTATAATAGAATCACATAACCAAAAAATTACTATCTGAAGTTTATTTTACAGATTTATTTTTATCAACCTTCCACCCTGCTTACTAAGATATCAGCATCAACCATCCAAAAGCATGCAAAGTTAAAAAATGCCTTAAAATGCCTCTGCTCTTTATAATTAAACATCCATTGAAATACCTGCCATACATCTGAAAGTCTGTGCCAACTATGAAAGCTATGAGGGCAAAGCAGAATTTAGAAGCGTCTACAAGATAAGTGTACCATTACTTCACCACAGAAATACAGTGTGCTGCTCCACTACAGAGATGGGAAATAAGTTGGATGCTGTTCTATTTTTGTTTCAGCCAAACAAATGTATCTGCCAGGCACTAAATTGTGCAAGGACATGGCTCCGTTTCGACCGCCATATGCATTTGGAGCTGGTTTAAAAATATGCTTTTTAGTCCGTGATGGGATGAAAAGCCAAAGCAAATACTATAAACTCAAATCTGACATAAATATAAACAAATCAAAATCTGAATGGTGCAACATCAAATTATCTCGCTATGGTCCTTCCTATAATGCTCGTCTCTAAATCATACCCCTTAGCAAGCACTGAAGCTCAAATGTGTTTACATTACAAGGCAAATTAAGACATATACTGAAAAAAAGCGATACTGCAGAGCTCTGGAAGGGGCTATTTGATTTCCTCAGTGAAAGTGATTCAGAGATTTTAATTGCCCCGAATTAAACAGACCTTATTTTTTCTAACCACTCAAGTGCCTTCTTTCAGTTTTCTTAGACACGAGAGGCCAGAGCGACGTGTGTCCTTCTCTCTAGTCATCGCTTGGGGAATTGCAGACTTTGCTTCAGAGAGAGACCCATGTATAATTCAGTATTTCTGCAGATGAAAACCTAATTGATCCCCAGCCATGGTAATTAAAATCCTGGGCTAAACTTCATCCACCCAGCATGAGACTTGTTAGTGCATACTTCTGGCAGTCTCAATCAGATTAATGGAAAGGGTCTGTGGCTTCATACCAGTGTCATCTGCAGATAAATGCTTGAGAAAGAGGGATTGGGGGAGGGAAATGCAGCTTACATGGCTCGTCTGATACACAACCATCCCTTGATCAAAAACATCCTGGTTTATCCACCATTATTAACAGAACATGATGCTACCAGGCTAACATATTACTTGCTTTTTGAAGAAATAAATTGTGTTATTTGCAGAGGTGTCAAGTAACGAAGTACAAATACTTCGTTACCTTACTTAAGTAGAAATTTGGGGTATCTATAGTGTACTTGAGTAATTATTTTTCAGCCGACTTTTTACTTCTACTCCTTACATTTTCACGGAAGTATCTGTACTTTCTACTCCTTACATTTTAAGAATAGCTTCGTTACTGCTATTTCATTCCGGCTTGTCATCATTAAAAAAAAAAAAAAAACCTATCCAGAATAAATCGCGCCATCCGGATGGAGTGAATTTGATTGTGATTGGATGAGAAGTATAAACATATATTATTCCGACACCCTATTGGTTTGTATGCGATCCATCGCACCTGCACATGACACAAATCAAATCACACTCCAGCAAGGACATAGCCAGTTTTGGGTTCGTTTATCAAAAAATATATTTCTTAAAAGTAGGGTTGGGTATGGAACCGGTATCCGATCGCCTCAGAGTCAGTCCCCTTAAATGTCATATGAAACCGTTATCAGACCGGTCTCCTCTCCGTCTTTCAGCACGCTCTTCAATCCGCAGACCACGAGCGGAGCAGCGCAAGCGCACTTAAACACAAACAGAGGACACAAGGTATGTGTTTATCGATAGATTGTTAGAATATCCGTATCTGTGCAATTCTTTGTCATAAATACAGTTTACAAAAGGTCACGAGGGAGCAGTCGGTTTCTCGCTTGTCACCGCTCATCACTAAACAGCTGTTTCCTCCAGCGAAAATCTAGCCCTTAACACATATGAATGAACACATACTTTAATTACACTTATTTAGATAAACTTAATTTAATCATACGTAATTTATACATACACTACTGTGCAAAAGTCTTAGTCACGTTAGTATTTTCACTTTAAAGAATGTTCGGCCAGTTATTTATATATTTTGCTGTAGTGTGTCAGTATAAAATATCAGTTTACATTTCCAAACAATTTTGCCGTTGACAGACTGCTTGTGCATTCAAAATCGCACTAGATTATTATTAAAATGAATGGCAAACTGATATTTCCTACTGACACACTACAGCAAAAGATATAAATAACTGGCTTAAAACCCTTTTTTGGGGTGAAAATACTAATGTGCCTAAGACTTTGCACAGTACTGTATTTTAAAAACGACATTGTTGCTACTTTATAAAGAATGAGCATACAGTAATTCACAGGACTGATTAAAGACAGTGACAGACAGCACTCATCTTAACTAAATATCAGAGAGATTGACAGAGATACAGTAGAAACATTATGTGTGGTTTCGTATTAAATAATGACCCAGATTTTGAAATACATTTATTAGCCTTAGAGTAAAGCACAACCTGAGAAATGAGAGCATCCAAGGTGAAAGCTATGGATTTATTTTAAATATTTGTAATGTTCTTTAATGTTATCCATAGTTTTTTTGTGGATCTTTTTTTTTAAGTATCGGTTCAGGCACCGTTTAAGCGCCGGTACCGTTTTAAAAGTATCGAAATGGCACTGGACCCTACTTAAAAGTTATTATTTCTCACTGGCTAATTTACCAAATGGGTGCTTTCTCTTCATCCTCTGCAAATTAAGCTGATGTAGGTAGTTCGGTAGCGAGACGTTTTAATAAATGATCATTTGCGATTGATGACGCGATTGACAACGTTGTGATAAGTAGGCTAGCAGACGTATGTAGCGAATACAGGAAGGTATCAATCAAGAAGGTATCAGGAGTTTTAGTCATTTTTAGTTTTTGATTAATCTCTTGGATTAATCATTCATTTTGACAGCACTAATGTTTATTGTAAATAGACAACCATACAAGGGTAATTGGTACTAAGCCTGCACCAATGTTCTTGTCCATTGCCCTCGCAGATTCCTGCAGCTAAGCTTTTATGTACATTTACATTCCATTAAAGGTTATTGATGACATGCCTCTGAAGTTGGACTTTTTGCACTTTTTTTCATAGCTTTCATAACAATACTTATAGGCAACTAGTCATCATATCTCTAGTCCTTTAATGTATTTGCATTGTACTAAAGTGCGTTCATTTTCAATGGGCATATATGCGGCTGAAACAGGTAGCCTAGTGCATCCCAAATTTTTCAACATGAACATTTTAATATAACATTATAGTCATTATGGCCTATGGCCTTTAGAAAAATGTTTTTTTGAGGAGATGGGGTAGTGCACAATGGCCCCAGTGGTGTGGCCTAAGCTTTTGTTCTTAATGGCATTTTTTTCCCTTACATTACTTTTACTTTTATACTTTAAGTAGTTTTTTAAACCAGTACTTTTACACTTTTACTTGAGTAAAAACTTGAGTTGATACTTCAACTTCTACAAAAGTCTTTTTAAACCCTAGTATCTATACTTCTACTTGAGTAATGAATGCCAATACTTTTGACACCACTGGTTATTTGATATAATATATGTTTTAATGAGAGATAATTGCATCTGTGCATATGGAGTTGGTCCTTTGTGTGTGTGTGTGTGCATGAGCCGGATTCTTACTCGGATGTGTGGATCCAGGTTTGATCTCGATGGCTGAGCGACTCCAGATGTCTTTTTCCACTTGAGACATGCGCTCGCGGGTCATCTGATAGGAATCGTCGGTGGCACACACTGTGATTTTGTCCTGAATACTGCCCTGACTTTCAAGATGCTCCCTGCCATCTCTAAGCAAAAACAGGAAATACACAGCGAGTTAAATCGTCATGCTGGAAAGTATATATGTGGATTTGTTGAAATTCTACGGAATGAATTTACAGTCTTGAAAGCAGCAGTTAGAATTGTTTGGAAATTATAAACAATTAAGTGTGTTTATGAATGTGGTGTGGAGACTTTGTTATAGAGCTTATAAAAAACATTTATATGAATATTACATGCAATTATTTATGCATAATAAAAATAATTTTTATTCCAATATTTAACTTACAAACACATAAATATTATTTTATACATTAAATATTTTACTAAATGTATACACAATATATATTATAACATAAGTAGCCATGTATATATATATAATAGTTAATATTCTAATTGAGAAATTTTGTGTGAAGTTGTTTTAAAAAAGACGAATAAAAGGCTACATCAAAAATCAGTGCGGACATCACAACAGAAATTTTCTGGAATACTCTGAGAATCAACCTGCTATGTAAAGACTGACATGTTTAATATCTTGCTCCCTGTTGCTAAGTGTTACAGCTGCTCCTTTGTCTACAAAGCACCCGGAAAGTCAGTGACAAATTTATGACTAATGGCCTTAACTGGTTTTTGTGGAATTGCTTTGCATCCTCTTTCCCACAAACCTATCTAATGCTATACTTAAGCGAGACAAGTGGAGTATTGTGAGACTACAAGTCTCCTTTGAGCTGGAAAGTGAACAGATCAGAGCCACTCCGATCAAGAGACAGCAACTTCACAACCAACTGTGAAGCCAAATACTGTAATGGAAATTGGGTTCAAAGGTCAAAGTAAATTTTGTACCTAACAAACAATAACCTACGCTCAACACACAGATTTAGCATTTTAGACACATAATAACCAATACATTCATTATTAAGAAATTTAAGTAATAATTATTAATATATATATATATATATATATATATATATATATATATATATATATATATATATATATATATATATATATATACATACATACATATATATATAATTTTTTTTTTTTTTATAAATAGTTTTATTATTTATTGGTTTATTCGTTAAATAAAAAAGCCCGTAGGATAGCAAGTAGAAAGAAGAAGAAAAAAAAACACAGAGCATGCAGAATAAAATAAGTGGAGTTTGAATGATAAATTGCCTGTTTTGAATGATTACGAAACTGTGGCAATCCATTATTGTAATCGCAATTAGAAATTTGAGTAATTGTGCAGCCCTAGTCAGAACTGTCACTGTTTGTGCTTTACAGAGAAAATAACAGGATGTTCTTTTTATACTATTTTATTAGTTTTTAATCTTATTTGAATATCAGTGTCTTACCCAGAAATATACTGTTGAATGCAGTCGAAGCTTGCCTGAGGTTTGTCTTTACTGTCACTGGACAGGTAGAAGGAGAAGACACGGAAAGCATCAGGAGAATCCAAGGAAGCAGGTATCTTGATATACTATAAGATAAAAATAAAATATTTCAGACTTGTTGGTAATAAATTCTAATTTAATTCTAAATATAAACACAAAAAGTGCAATTATGAGAAGCATATGCTTGTTTAAACCCCTACACAGATCTATTAAATGGCTATTTTAAGCACCGGAAAGACACTCATGTAACATACAAAACAGATGAATGACATGAAGAATTAACTTTCATTATACAGCACAATCAAATAATAATAATAAAAATAAAAACATAAAAATCAAGGAACTCCTTCCCTTGCCTAACACACAGACTTTTGTTTATTGACAAAAGAACCAGCTTGAGCCTCCCATCCTCCAAATTTCCTCCCAAAAACAGTGCTCAGTTTGTGTGAAAAACAATAAGTAGCATGTCCTCATAAGGCAATTATTTCATTACTTTTCCAGAAAAGGCACTTGCTGTAACAAAACCAGTTGCATGATGGAATGTTCTGTACTTGCCCATTTCTGAAAAAAAGATTTATATTCGCCAACTATGAGTTTAGTGTGGGTTTGTAAAAAGCATACTCTACAACACACTTGCTAAACGTTAAAGACTTTCAGGCCTCTTTTAGTAAAAACATCTATGTTTGTCATTCAAATACATGTTTTTATGTCTTGCGAACATAAACATTCAGATAACTGTGATGTTGTCAGCATGGTAAAGTTTTCTAGATGATGAGGATAGATGAGGTGTTTATGAAATTGCTGGAATGTCTTGAAAGAATTAGTTTGAAAATTAAAATATTTTGCACTATATGCCAACATTGTCAACCAAGTGTTTATGAATTTATAGTGGCCATAGTGTTACATAACCGTAGATTCCAGCTGTTTATAAAAAAATAAATAAATAAATAAATAAATAAATTCACATTGTAATCGGTATCTGGTAAAACAGAAACAGATTATTTCTGACAAATCACAAAACATGTTGTTAAAAGTAAAAGGCAGAATTCTTTTGCCAGTGAAAATGTTTGCACAGCAAATATAAATATGAACTCCTTATTGTATTAAAATAATATACACACAAAGTGTTTAAAATCCTAATGTGAGACAGCTGTTCATATGTTTTGTAATATTTGTGATCCCTAAAGGAGCTTTTTGAAGGCACGAATAAGCAAGTGAGCCAAAGAAACCTTTCCTTTTTTTCAACAATAGTTTGTGCAAACTTTTGCTACACTTTAGTGTGCAGAATGCCTTTAAAAAAAGCAATAGACAATGAAAAACAATCTTTGAACAGCAAAACTGCACTTTAATGGGGGCTGACTGATTTGTGCCAGATCGACTGCAGCTCTGAGTTTGTGTTCTGAGGCAACGCAAGGGTCATGACTCAGTAACTGAGCCAGTTACGTAATAATCGCGGTCATTTGAGGACAATCAAAACAAATACAGCCCTGAACAGAGTAATATCGACAGTGTGACCTTACTACCCGTCCTGTGAAAAGGAATCAGTAAGATTGCTGGACAGCTCTTCATGCACAAAGCCAAAGAAGCAGTGCTTCAAGACTGTCAAACACATGGTGAGGGAGCGCTGTGAGTCTGAGCTAAAGCTGTGCATACAATCAAACCTGCAGCACTCTCAACTCTCCTTTATGCAGTGCCTCCTACAAAATATATCTTAAGACTTCATGTGGGCTATTTCTGATATTAAACAACAAACTATATACTTCAGGGAAGGCCTAGAAACCTACTTTCACTAATACAGAAAGGCAATCCAAAATACAAACTCATTTAGCAACATGTATTGTGCTGTCATTAAAAACAGCTTTTCCTTTCAAACAGCCTCCAGCAGAAAATGATGGATGTTTTAGCTGAGGTAGTGCCCTAGATTTAAGGTAAATGGATAGGTAGAATCTGTAAAATTTAAATGCTTTATTTTTGTTCGGCAGGAAGCATTCTGTCATTTGCGTTTGAATTTGTCCAAAAGTGAGGTGGCAAATGGCAATGACTACAGACACAAAAAGTCACTTAACAAATAATTTCAAATGGTTTTCAGGTGTGTGATTTTCCATCAATAAAATGACAGGGAATAACTCGGCACCTTTAATTCCCACAGTCAAACAGAGCCATGGGGTATTTTCAAATATGTAGGGTTATGCTGTGTGAGCAGGTCTGGTTAAAGCATGCATCTACGTCCTAGGGCATAAAAGTGTGGTGGCCCAGTAGTGCAGAACTCAACGAAATATCCAGAACACAACTAAATTGCCGCAACACAACGGAAACAAGCCACAATACAAAAAAAAATAGCACAACTCAACAAAATTGTCACAGCACAACACAATGAAATTAGGACAACGAAAATAACCTACAACACATCGAAATTAGAACAATACAACTACATTAGCACAATGGAAACAAGCCACAACACGACAAAATTAGCACAACACAATGGAAATCCATATATTTGATACTTTTTAATGCGTGAGCTCCTCTTTAATAGATATGGCGCAGTTTCTTTTTAAGCGCTGTTGCAGTTGAATGAACCGAGGGATTTAATGCAGTGTCTAATGATCTAACGAAATCCAAATTTTGATATCCAATACATTTTCACAAACTCAATAGTTTGGGACAGTACATTATATATCACCCCATATCATGGCGCTTAGAGTACCTTTCTCTACTGTAAATGCTGTTCTTCATCCTACTGCTACTCCTCCATTCACTCCTTCTGCTGACATGTGTGAAGAGTTTTTAAACTTTTTTATTGGTAAGGTTGATGGAATTAGATCTCTAATTTCATCTGTTGGCAATGATTTTATTGTTTCTGTTGCCCCTCAGAACCAACTGACCAGTTTCATGCCTGTTTCTTTGCAGGAGCTTAAGGATATAATTGCTAATATGAAATCCACCAGGTCTCCTGGTGATGTGCTTCCTTCTTCTCTGTTTAAGCAGGTACTTGATTCAATTGGCCCAAGTATTCTGTCTATTATAAATATAAGTTCGGCATCTGGTGTTGTTCCGATTAGTTTTAAGCACGTGGTTATTCAGCCCCTTTTAAAAAAAAACAGCCTAGACCCATTTGGCATGAGTAGTTTTCGTCCGATTCCAAAATTGCCTTTTATTTCAAAAGATACTAAAAAAACATGTGCACGCACAGCTTAATGACTTTTTAATTAGTAATAACAACTGCTATAGATTCCAGTCAGGTTTTACAGTTGGTCATAGTACAGAATCGGCTCTTTTGAGGTTGTCTAATGATATCCTACGAGGTGTTGATTCTGGAAACAGCGTTGTCTAGCTGTTGTTAGATCACTGATCAGCACGCCAGCAGATCTCATTCACCGCACCAGCTGCTGCCAATTCACTCACCTACAAAAACTCACCGCACTCTCCTCTCTTTGTCAGATCGTTGTTTTGGTGTCCACAGTGTTCGTTGTGTACCATTCCAGTCCTGTTCTGGTTCCCAGTTCCTGTTCGCTGTCCTTTTGGTATTCGTCGTCTCGTCTGGATGTTCACCGTCACCTGTCTTCACCAGCACGCTGACCATCTAGTCCCTGCACCACCAGCCCACCTGAACTCCCGACGGATGTGGTTTCCAACAGAGGACCTCAATTTGTGTCCAAATTTTGGCAAGAATTTTGTAGATTACTGGGCGCAACCGTTAGTCTGTCCTCAGGGTTTCATCCCCAGAGCAATGGCCAAACTGAGAGAGCCAACCAGGATTTAGAGAGAACGTTGCGATGTCTGGCTTCCAAGAATCCTTCCTCTTGGAGTCAACAAAAGTCAATGGTGGAGTACGCCCACAATTCGTTACCAGTATAATCCACGGGCCTATCTCCGTTTGAGTGTAGTCTAGGTTACCAGCCACCAATTTTTCCTAGTCTGGAATCTGAAGTCACGGTTCCCTCCGCTCACGCCTTCGTCCAGAGGTGTCATCGCACTTGGACTAGAGCCCGCGAGACTCTATTCCAAGTGGGAGCGCGCACCAAGGCTAAAGCCGATCTCCACCGGTCTAGGCCTTCCGTATACGTCGTTGGTCAAAAAGTGTGGCTTTCTACCGAGAACATTCCTCTCCGTTCCGTCTTGCTCCCAAATTTAGGAACATTCCAGTTCTGTTCCGATTCCCAGTTCCTGTTCGCTGGCCTTGTGGTATTCGTCGTCTCGTCTGGATGTTCACCGTCACCTGTCTTCACCAGCACGCTGACCATCTAGTCCCTGCACCACCAGCCCACCCGAGCTCCAGTACTTCTCTGTGTCTTATTCTACTCATAATAAAGAGTTTACTTGCATTTTTGCTTCCGCCTGTTGTATCATGACATTATTTTTCTTCCATTGCCCCCCTTGTGTGTGGGGTTCCACAGGGCTCAATACTGGGACCAATTTTATTTTCCCTTTATATGCTCCCTCTAGGTTCTATTTTTTTTAAATTTGAGATTCAGTATCATCTTTATGCAGATGATTGTCAAATTTATGTACCACTGAAACATGGGCATAAAAGTGCTATTCAGTCTCTTCATGCATGTTTGGCAGAAGTTAAGTGCTGGCTTGCAAATAACTTTCTCCAATTAAATGAGGATAAGACTGAGATCATAAATCATCATGGAAATAAGGGGTGTGTGGATGATGACTGCCTGGGGTTGTTTCCTGGGAAAAAACGGTCTAGCATGAGGAACCTTGGAGTCATTTTTGACTCTGAGCTTAAATTTGAGCTGCAAATCAATGCTGTTGTTAAGAATAGTTTATTCCATCTTAGATCAATATCTAAATTGAAATATATTCTTACTTTTAATGATATGGAGAAGGTTGTTCACGCCTTTGTGTCTTCACGTTTGGATCATTGTAATGTATTGTATCTCGGTGTGAGTCAGGCTTCTCTCTCCCGTTTGCAGCTCGTTCAGAACTCAGCTGCCAGATTTTAACGGGTACTAAGAAGAGAGAACACATTACTCCGGTTTTAATTAAACTACATTGGTTACCCATACGATACAGAATTCAATACGAAGCGCTGTTGAACGTTTTTAAGTCTATGCATGGTCTAGCCCCTGAGTCAATCCAGCAGATTTCTGCGCTCGAATGATCAGTTGCTTCTTGTAGTTCCACGAACACGTTTAAAATGTAAAGGTGATCAGGCGTTTTCTGATGCAGCTCCTAGGCTTTGGAATGACCTTCCTCTGACTGTTAAAATTGTCCCTTCATTGGGTGTTTTTCAAAGTGCGCTTAAAACTGTCAATGCTTTGTAAGTGTGTATGTCATATGTTTTTTTTGTGTCTTTTATACTTTCTGTACAGCACTTTGGTTTCTCTTGTGATGTTGAAAGTGCTTTATAAATAAAGTTGAGTTGAGTTGAGTCTAATGAACTGCATAAATACCCTAGCAAGCAATTTACCATCCTACAGATCTAAAAACAGCATGCACAGGCACCACAGTAAAAGGTTTTGGCTGTCAAAAATGCCCGGTCACGCAGTACAACCATAAGCACTGTCGGCCACATGCAGCCAATAAAAAGCTCCCAGTCTCACCAACACACATTCAGCTTCACAACCCCCACAGAACGAACCCTGCCCCCATCATTATCTGTTAGTTATCCGTGCAACAAAACATGCACTCTTAAATCATGAGCATTCACATCATACTAGTAAACAGTAGCCCGCTACGATGATGGACACTCATGAGGGTTGAATTGGGAAAACACTGGTAATTATCCAGATACGTCTTCAGCTTAAAAAACTAAGGCAGTACAACATGATCAGACAAATGCATCTTTTCCTATGACAAACCAAAAAAAGCATTGTGGTCAGCCAACAGCTAGTCCTGGGACTACAGCTGCTGGAAGCCACTGGCAAAAGTGGTAGTCTTCACCCAAATTCAACAAGTAATTTTACAAGGTCCCAGAAGTAGGTCACGGCAATTCTGCATAGGAATAAATAATCATTTGTGTTACAAATGGCTACACCGATGAACAAAAGCCAGTCACCTCTGAGGCATGAGCAGAGCCATGGATTTACAGTCTTTACCCCCCTTAAAAGTTCCTTTTTTCCAAAGCATCACATCCTTATATCCCTTTCCCTCCAGGAAACAAGCTAACCCCACCCCCAACCTGGTCCCCAATCCCTCCACGTGGTACATTTACTTGTCAACCCCTGGCCCAACCGCCATGCACACTTCATATTCTGATTCTAATCAATGTCATGCAGGTCGGTCCATTCTGGGGGCAGTCTATTTCTGGCTTCCTCCTCGATCTTCATAACCATATGTCATTTACCTTTTTGGTTTCCAGCTTCTGTATCCAGGGAGAACATGTTTTTTCATGCCGAAAGGATCACACTAGGCCACTTAGATCGGAGTAAGAGAGATTTAAGGGCTATAAAGCCACAGGGGTGGGAATCACCAGAGGCAATTAATATTGTGATTTCTAAAAAAAATTCTTTATACTATGTATTGCCACAACATATATTCCAAGACCTGACATTAACAAATCCTTTAAAGTGTACAAATTGGGCGACTAGATGATGCTATGGGTCTATATTTGTTGCATTTTAGCCTACAAAATAACAGTTGACAGTTTTGCCATGCTTATGAATGTGCAGCATGCAGATTCTTTGATTCTAATTGCAAATTAAATTAAAAGTTGGGTTGCTTCCTAGTGCACAACTAGCTTGAAGTGGTGTAATGGCATGGGCCTGTTGAATTAACACACATATTTAGCCTTCTGTAACAGGTGCTTCAAGATCAGGTATATATATATATATATATATATATATATATATATATATATATATATATATATATATATATATATACATGTGTGTGTGTGTTTGTATGTGTGTGTGTGTTTGTGTGAGAGAGAACAAGCTCTTCTTCACACACAGAGAGACAGAGGAAAAAAAGAGAGAGCTACGGTAGAGCTGATTCACTGTGCCGTTTGTGAAATTACAGTTTGACAAAGATTTCAAAACTCACCTGGTTTTCCTGCATTGCATGCGCAGAGCTTGCAGGAGTAAAATTATATGCAATACCCGCAATGCCATGTAGAAATTATAACTGTTATTAAAGATTGATATCTGTATTAGTACAATATCACTATGCAAAATATTTCAATACTATGCAAAATATTTTTGCCATATTATTGTGCCTATAAAAAAAAAGATAATCTCGAAAACAACTATGAAAATGTGAAATTATTGGTCCACATCTCAATCCAAGATTCGAAAGAGTCAGACAAATACAAAGGTTTTAGCTTGGTTCATTATCTATGTTGCAAAGTTGTCTGTTAATACATTTGCCTTTTGCTCTTCTCTGTGTTTATTCCTCCAGTGAAAGCCAACACCCAACTCGGCAGGTGAGATTTTATCAGCTTTTAGATAAGTTTGAAATGTAAATACAGACTGCTTCAATGGTTGCTACTGAAATGTCACCTCTCTCCCTGAGCTATGCACATTTATGATTATTGTGATTCAAGCTCTTTGTGTCATTAACCCCATTTTCTTACAGTGAGGCTCATTCACTATCCATTGTCAGGATATACTCAAGAGACAGGAGGTAAGTGAATCCAGGCACAGTGTTTATTTACAAGATCGTAAATGCAGGGTAAGTAGTCAGTGATTTCAGGTGCAGGTTTGGTGCAGATCACTCGGGGGTTGAAAGCAGGGGAGTATGTCCTTTGCAGATATGTCAATGCCACACAGTCACAGTTCGCTAATACTTGTCTCTTCCACTTTCAGAACCGGAAGCTATCCAGCAAGCTTGGAGAAAACACAGGAGACTCGGGAGATCGCTGGATTTCAGGCAACGAGAAATGCTCAGGAATCCTGGGGGCAGTAGAATAATGACACAGAGGTTAGTGTTTCAAAGGTGAGTACATCTTAGAATATTCTGTGCATCAGTTTGTCAGGAGACAACATCATATGGTCTGTTCCTGTTGGAGGCTTGACCTCGAATTGGGGCTGTGGTGAGTGCTTTATAGTGCTATTTGATGTGGTTGCTGATGGTGAACAGGTGTGGGTGATTAGAGCTTGACTGGTCCCTGACATCCATACACAAGTAATTGAACATAAAATCTTTGTTTTTATAAATTTTATTTGCACGTTATAGGGCAGAAATTAAAGATTAAATAATTAGTGTTACCAAAGATTAACTTTAAATTAATGTTGACTTGACTTGTTTCAGTATGACAGCAACAGTAATATAATGTGCAGGAGAAATGAGCATGCACAATTCAACATCCAATATTAATGGATACAGAGGGTATAGAGGAGAATCATCCCCCTTTAAAATAATCAACTTTTTTTTTTTGCTTTGCAGCATGAAGCTGTATTTACTCAGTGAAATTTATATAAAACCAACATGTCAGAAAAAAAAACACGTTTTGATTAGCTCAGCATGAAAAGAGCTTTCCTGGAGCATTTCATTCCTTGGTAGTGCAACTGAAGCAAACAAGGTGGCAAGGTACTGTCAAAAGATCTCCAGGATAAGGTTGTGGACAGGCACAAGTCAGGAGAAGGATACAAAAAAAATTCAAAGGCTATATCAAACCCTAGAAGCACAGTGAATTATATTATTAAGAAGTGTAAGGTATTTGGTACAAGACAGACCCTCCCTGGATCAGGACGTCACTTCAAACTGGATGAAAGAGCCGGGAAGAAATTCCTCAGAAAGGCTACCAAGAGGACTACAGCAACTCTGAAGCTGATGCAGGAAATTATGACAACGAGTGGTGATTGTGTGCATGTGACAACAATATCACAAATTCTCAACAAATGTGGCCTGTATTGGAAAGTTGCAAGAAAAAAAGCCACTCCTCAAGAAGGCCGCATGCAATCACGACTAAGCTTTGCCAAGATGCACCTTGAAGATTCTGAGGCAGATGAGACTAAGATTGAATTATTTGGCCTCAACATCAAACAAAACGTATGGTAGAAATACAGTTCAGCTCACCATCCAGATTACAGCATTCCTACAGTAAAGCATGGAGATGGTAATATCCTGTTATGGGGTGTTTTTCTGCAGCAGGGACTGGAGCACTTGGATGGGGCAAAATACAGTCAAATTCTTGAGGAAAATCTTCTGCCCTCTGCCAGAAAGTTGTCAATGGGAAGAAGGTTTACCTTCCAGTATGACAATGACCCAAAGCACACATCAAAATTGACTAGACAGTGGTTAAAGGAGAAAAAGGTGAATGTCCTTGCATTGCCTAGTCAAAGCCCAGACTAAACCCCATTGGAAATCTGTGGAATGACCTGAAGACTGCAGTCCAGAAACGGTCACCATCAAATTGAACTGAAGCAGTTCTGCAAAGTGGGCAAATATTGCAAAGTCTAGATGTGCAAAGTTAGTAGAGACATATCTGTTCTAATATACAGTATTTTATAATGCAATTTATTCCTATGATGGCAAAGCTAAATTTAATAGCAGTCATTACTCCAGTTTTCATTGTCACATGATCCTTCAGAAATCAATCTAATATGCTGATTTGGTGCTCAAGAAACATTTCTTATCATCAATGGTGAGAACAGTGGTGTATAACATTTTTTCAGGATTGTTTGATAAACAGAAAGCTTAAAAAGAACAACAATTATTTGGAATTGAAATAGACATCAATTTAACTTTTTTATCAATTTAATGTGTCTTTGCCGAATAAAAGTATTATTTTCTTTAAAAACAAAACATACTGACCCCACACTTTAAGTTTGGCTGGTGGATAACCAAAGTCTACCGAAAAGTCAAATATTAAATAAGTGCATAGCTATTAGTGAATGAGACCCAGTGTTCTTTCAGTCAGTAAGCAGTTCAGCTAAGTAACCAAACAACAGTACTGTTAGGTTATACATTTTCCATCGTCAATAACAAACACATAAACAGGTGGGTTTCATCCATGTCATAACATCCAAATGGCATCAGATTGACAGGATTCCCAAGTAAGTCACAAGGAAGCAGAGAACAACAGAAAGCCCATCCTCTGCAGTCCATCTTCTGCTACATCTGCCACATGGTGCCATGTGTGTTTGGAGATGTCAAATACTTTCAGTCTGCTGTAAGGTGTGAACTGGGCTGGAAAATAATGAGTTAGTGGGGGCCATGGCCAATGGAGACTAGACAAAGGCTGTGCTTTGTAGCAACCATGGAAAAAACAAATCTGCTTCTTTCATAGAACATTATAATATTTTTATGAGGTGGCGAAATGCACTGCACCCCAGATTTGAAGTACTCGAAACATTCTGCTTATGAGATTTTATGACTTTAAACGCTTGTGTTTTGTTCCTACGAAGAGCACATCTGTTTGGAAAGAAGAGAAGCTGGCGTGTTGTTTCGGGTGGTTTTCTTTTCCCTTTATTAAGCCATGTTGAGTCAGTGTACGTAAGTGAAGAAACAGAACATCTCATCCTCACACTTGGCATAATTTTTTCAAGCTAGGGCCTAAAACTGACAACCACCTAGTAAACAATAACTGCTGCCAGTTGACTTATTGTTTAACCATCTCTACGTGTCAGAACAGATGGAAAGTTTCAGGCAGTCCAAAATCATGCAGCTTTTTTCTCTGCTATGGCAATTATAGTTCTAGCTATGACTCTTTGACTTTGACCAGTCACGTAATGAGCACCTTCCACTTCAGAGCTTTAGTTTTCTTTGGCCTGGTTAAATTAGTTCCGCTGGTTCCATCTACTCTACAGTCAGTCTTCATTGCAATCATCACCATTGTTCTCCTCGCTTGTCTACGGCTCCTGTGAGGCATTCGTCTTTTGTTCCCACCACATGCGATGGCACGGAGTTCAGCCTATATTATTCATAAGCAGCAGGAACGTGTGGCCTGTTGGAAGGGGATGGGGGAAGGGTGGGGTTTGGGGCATCCCTGCCCAGACCAGACAAACGGGACTACAAGACCCCCTGATCCGAAACGGACAGAGCCACTCATCCGAAAAAAACAAAAACAAAAAGAGGGGTGGGGGACAGGGAAGAAAAAAAACAACAGAAAGAGAGACAGGAGAGGAGAGAGAGAGCTCTTGAGATTACAGTGCTAATGGTAATCCATTGCCAATTATGGCAACTGTGAATTATGAACTGGGCAAACGTTTCTCTCAAATCCACAGTCAAACACATCTAACCACATGTTAAGTGAAGTGCACACTATGAGACTGAAGCTCAAGTTGCTGTTGCTGAAGCAGTTTGTCTTCTTCTTCTTATGCAAAATACATTGAAAGTATTATTTAACAAATCCAAAAATAAGTGAACTGAATTAGTAACCAAATCAAATCAACCTGACCAGGTTTTTCCTGCATAGAGTACTGAGGCAGTCGCCTCTGGCAAATTTTGAGTAGTATTCATTTTTTAAATAGTCTTATGAAGTTTGATGCAAATGTGACAGCCCCTTTTAGCTTTTATGTTGTATTTAATGTTAAACAGATTTGTTTTTTGTAAATGTTAAGTTTATAATTGTAATTTTCTTCAATCATCTAATTACTAGAACATCTAAAATCCGTTGGGTGTAAAGTTTTTGTTTCAGCCAGTTGAAGGGTGGGTACAATGTGTGAACATGATCAGGATGGTACCACCTGCTTGAATGGTATGAAGCAAACTAATTCACTCTCATCCCAAAGATTTGCACAAAACCGTTAAACAGAAGAGTAAGCGCCAAAATAGACTACTGTTTAAATGTTTAGGGTTAGTCTTATGCTCACTAAGGCAGCATTATTTGATTAAAAATACAGTAAAATTAAAAGAATTTATTCAGACAAAGCTGTATTTTTAGCAGCAATTACTCCATTCTTCAGTGTCACATGATCCTTCAGAAACCATTCTGAGATCAATCCTGATGAATAAAAAAGTTAAAAAGAACAGTGTGTATTTGGAATAGAAATCTTTTGTAACATCATAAATTCCTTACTGCCACTTTTGACCAGTTTAATCAATCCTTGCTGAATAAAAGTCAAAGAATCTTACAGAGGCCAAACATGGGTAATTTATTATGAATCAGATGGTGCTTGGGGCAACATGGGTAACTTCTGGAAGTCTTGCCTCCTCTTTTATGCTCTCTTTCTAGTCAGGACAGTATGTGCACCTGACATTTGGTCAGCCAGATTTCAAACCAATAAACTTTAGCATAGCATGTCACTGCGCAAAATTGTTACGAGTTAGCAAGACAGGCTTTTTTTGTTGTAGACTAATCCTATATTTAAAACATGAAAGGTCACCGAGTCTTATAGAGTGTGCTTGTCTCCAGAGATGAAATAATAATAGTGCTAACAAGTGGCATTTAGATAATGCATGATGCCTTATGGGAAACCTTGTCATAATTCTCAAAACTCTGTGGTTTTCAACCACACCATTTATGATATGATCACCAAGTGTGCCATGAGTCACGTATTGTAAATGCAGCACATGTGCTCGCCTAGGTCTTTCACATTAAATCACTCTGTTGTGGTACCGGGCTGAAGTCCGTTACATGTAAATGGGGAGGAATCAGAGGGGGTGGATGTCTGTTGATGCATGGGGGTTGGTTTAAGGATAAAGGGGGTTGGTGATGAGAAGTTGTTGGGCTGAAGGATGAGTGGTGAGGGGGGTTGGGGTGGCTGCCTCATCCCTTGAGGAACTGCCTCGGATGCAAAGCAAAATCTGTCTCTCTCTCCTCTCTAGTACCTGAGGGCTAATCTGTCAAGCCCAGTAAGCACTGTGCGACCTGACTCCATAACCATCCCTTGTGTGTGTTGTGTGTGTGTGTGTGTGTGTGTGTGTCAGTAATGGGGGAGGAGAGCACCCTGCATGCTGCTTTCATATGCACCCTATTCACACAACATCCAGAAGACATCCTCCACTCGCCTATCAGTTACTATAGTGACGAGTGTGCGCAAATTAAGTGGGGGCAGGTCTACTGGGGCGTACACAGCCTCACTTGCCTCTGAGATTACAATAGTGGAACAGTTCTCTACGTTTTGATTGGTTAATGCCGCACATTTCAAAAAATCATACATAACGCCAGCTTTGAAATGCTCAAGGCAGTCTTCTCGCTCAGCATTTGTAGTATTTTTGTATTTTTACAGACTTGGTAGAGGATTGGTGTGAAAATGCAGGGAGATTAGATCAACTTTCAAAGAGAATTTAGCAATTAAGTGTAGTATCAGGCCTGGACAGACTCGACATTAAAGCACACACACTTACAAAAGCGGTTCACTGTAAAACATCATAGCCCAAATAAGTTATATGAACTTACTTTTCCTCTTTAACTTAAATTGTCATTTTAAGTTTTGGATATTGAACTTAAGTTTATAAGTTATTGAAAATGTAAACGTAATGTGTTGTCTTGACTTCTGAGTTTTGTCTGGCTTGTAAAAGTTAATTTAACTCGTGTCTGTAAGTTATATGTTGGGGGAGGGGCTATACACGGAGAGCGCGAAATACAGAGAGAAGTCATCGCCATTTTGAGTTAATGCAGCTGCCTGGAGACCTTACATGAATTTGTGTCGAGAAACACAAAGAATGCGAGGAAGGTGAGTTTTTTTTTTTTTTGTAATGATAAATGAATAATGTTGTGATTTATTGCATGTAAGCCAATTTGACTGTGCTTCGCAAATGTAATACGACACCTCAAGTTTTTCCCTCGTTAATTCACTGTTTTCCAGAGCCTCAAACGCTAAAATATTTATATCACTTTGGTTCACAGTGCTTATATTTTAGTTATTAATTGCATTGACCATGCTCCGCGAGTGTAAGACCGCGGTCAGTTGAGCCGCCGTCTGTGAACACCCGGTCAAGCCTACCGTTGCCTGGATTTTGCTGCACGTCTGTTTGTGGATGTAAGATGTGGCGATACATTAAGCTTACAAAAAAACGTTTTTCTCTGCTTTTTGGCCACGCCATGCATTTGTACAGTAATTCAAAAATAGTCAAATGTTCAAATCCAGGCAGCGGCTGTCTTGACCGGGTGTAACGTTGCACAGATGAAGACGCACTTGACTGGGGCAATAGAAGGACACAGGGTTTTCCCTCGCTAAGTTTACTAGAGCCTCAAATGCTAAAATAGCTTAATATTTCACTTCGGTTTTCAATGCTTATATTTTAGTTACTTTTAAGCGTTTCTGACAGCTGTTTGTCTACTAATTTTTGTATAACACAATGTCATATGCTTATTTCGTATTGCTTCTACTGATATGCTACTGCTTTTTCACTCCATTACAGCTCTTCCTCTTCAAAGTTATTGTCAGCTCAAGATATAAGGTTGTCACCCTAACAAATCCAAAAATAAGTGAACTGAATTAGTAACCAAATCAAATCAACCTGACCAGGTTTTTCCTGCATAGAGTACTGAGGCAGTCGCCTCTGGCAAATTTTGAGTAGTATTCATTTTTTAAATAGTCTTATGAAGTTTGATGCAAATGTGACAGCCCCTTTTAGCTTTTATGTTGTATTTAATGTTAAACAGATTTGTTTTTTGTAAATGTTAAGTTTATAATTGTAATTTTCTTCAATCATCTAATTACTAGAACATCTAAAATCCGTTGGGTGTAAAGTTTTTGTTTCAGCCAGTTGAAGGGTGGGTACAATGTGTGAACATGATCAGGATGGTACCACCTGCTTGAATGGTAGAGTTTTCCAGAAGCTGATTTTAAGGACATTCTTGTTACACTGAGGTACAGTTAACACATCCTTACTGATATTAAAATCGTTTGCGGTTTAACTTATATATTTGTTGCAGGCCTAATGCAGTCACACAACATATTTAATGCAGACCATGCAATTCTTTTTGTACAATTTCATATGCTTAGTCTATATTGCTTCTACTGATATGCTACTGCCTTTCTGCCTCGTTACAGCTGTTGATTCCTCTTCAAAGTTATTGTCACCTCAAGATATAAAGTGTCACCCTACAGAGATTTCAAGAAGCTGTGTGAAGGACGTTCATTTTATAATAAGGTAATTGTGAACTTGCTTATTTTTAAAACATTCTTTATTCTTGATTTTATATGACCTCTTTAATCATTTATGTTATAAGATGGCATGTGATTTACATATGTGATTATTTTTCATCTGTACATGCTACCCACTACTAGTCTCTAGTTCTCCATTTTTCCTCCTGTCTGGTGTCTGTTTCAGATGAGCACAGAGTTCAATAGAGTAGTCACCACTGATCATCTGCAGTTATTCTTGAATGGACTAGATGCCTTGGTGTCTTTTAGAGATGTACAAAGTAGCTGTATCATCAAGCAGGAGCTTGAGCCTTAGCAGTTACACAGTGCCTTGATAAGGAGGTATGAATAAAAATGAACTCAATTTGATCAGTTTGCACTAATACTGTATGAGTGTTCTTATATATTGGTCTTGTTTATGATTGTATGTAGGACAAAAATTGGAACAGAAGAAAAGCTGCCTTACTTGGCCTTCTACGCTTCCTTTCAGAGGAGACTTCTAAGATAATCAAGATGTGTGATGTAAGAAAATATTTAAATCTTGTTAATGTACTGATGATAGTGAATTCATTGTAGAGCAGTATGTGTACGGAAAAAGTAAATCAGCTTTCGATTACAATATATTTATTATTATTATTTTATCCCAGAATCAGTAATAATTTATGCAAAAATGCTTTTTTGACTGTCAGTCAATCTAAGTACTATACTATATATATCGTGCCTAAACATGTCATCAATAATATCATGTACAAATATAACAAGATATTAAAGGTTTTTTTCCATTTTTTTTGCTTTATCTGGAATCTCAAATGCTGAATGTTGGTCAAATGTTTACTATAAGGAAAAACCTTTGAGCATTTATTGGAAATAGACCAATTTCACATGTGTGTTCTTATTGCTTTTAGTGAGAGTTTACTACATGAGTATTGCTCAACACAGTCAATGACCATGTATTGTGCCAATCATTCAAAGGTCAAAAAGCTACATGTACTTGTTTATATAGAGATCACTTACAATCTTTAAAGTGATTGATGAGCCGTTATTTTGTATCATTACACACGGCCTGCCACTCCTAATTTTTCCACAATTCATGCCTTTTTCTTTCCCCTTCATTTACATTTTCTAAACCTCTTTTATACCACTCATCTACCTTTCTTCTAGTTCTGTATATTATTAGAGAAACTTTGATGTTTTGATGAAATGGATGTTTAAGCACTTGTGTTCTTCAATGGCTTTTTAAAACCTGTTTTCTTTGTATTCTCAAACCAATGTTAAAGCTTGTACAACATTACTTGAATTTTTGAATATTTCAATATTTTTTTTTACATTTTTGAGCAGACCAGTTACAAGTCTATTTATTATGAGCTGATTTGAGTTTTCTTGAACTGATAATGTAACATAGTGAGTTGTTTTAACAACAACAAATGACCATTAGTTTAATAAATTGTAAAACTTAACTTCTTTAGTTGAAACAAAGAGTATCTGTAAGTTGAGTTAACTCACATTTTTAAGGCAGCAGGTGAACTTTCGTTTATAAGTTTAACCAACGTGAAATGTGTTACAGTGTTCTTGAAGCCTTTTCCTGCTTCGGAGTAAAAAAAAAATAGAGTGAGATAAAGTTTCAAATATTATAGTAACACTTTAAAATAAGTTAACATTAGTTCATGCATTAATTGACATTGACAAATTGACATTGAAAAATAAAATAAAAACATAAAAAAAAACCTTACCATCCAAAGAATCCTAATCTTGGGAAGGGATTATTTATTTTTAACTATGTAGATGTCAAACAGATGCTAAGTAGAGCATTATTTGTTTGTTCAGTACATTTCACTGTGGATTCTTTGGTGAAACAGACGCAGTTTTGGTGCAGGTTCTGCAAACAGACTTTTACTGGAAGTTATGGATACCACTACATGTAAATTACCATGTTCATTCTAATGCCTAATCCTAAATTACATACAGAAAGCAATCAGAGAACACTCCCTTTATAATTGCTGCAGTTTTCAATCACACAGCACATGTGTATTATCAATTATGAATCTTTTTTTTTTTACAATGAATATGTTCTTTACATCATGTTTGCACTATTAGCTATGATGAAAGCATTTGTGAAAGTGCAAAACTCAAGTTGCAATGACAAGATTACTGCATTAATGCGCTCAACAGTCAGTTATCAGCTACAATGCTCATCACTGCAGCCTTTCATGCGATGGCAGAAGTTATAAATATAAAGCTACACTCAAAACCCTCCACGATTAGTTAATCTTAACAGCTGTTACAGTAAAAACATAGTAAAGTTTTTGAGAGAGCTCCACATGTAATACTTATTTCATATGCAAAGATGGTAGCCAATCAGCAAAAGGGGTTTCTATTAAAGTCTCACAGCAGACACGCCCCTTTCAACAGAGCGGTTACATCAAAAGTAGTGTTGTCACGGTACCAAAATTTCAGTATTCGGTACCGATACCAGTGAAAATCCACGGTTCTTGGTACCAATTTCGGTACCAAAGCAAAAAACAAAAATATGCTAATTAAAAAAAAAAAACTTTTTAGCACTAAAAATAAAACCAATGCCATTCTTTATACTTATTTACAATTGTGTTTAAAGTTTTTCTACAAGTTATATAATTATGAAAAACAGTAAACAAGTTTCACCCAAATTTAATTTGTCTTTTAATTTATGAAATTTAAACACATTTTATTTTTGGTAAATAAAGGGGATTTGCTATTAAAATTAAAACATGGAAGAAATATTGTGATTTATTTCTTTAAAAAATAAAGTTTTATAATTTTTTTCAACAGTAGTAGCAGTATCACATACATTTTACTAATTTTTAGTAATATTTCTAGCACAATGCCTTTATGTAAAAATTAACTTTTAGGCCTAATGAATGCATATTTGTCATTTTAACTGAACTTAAGACTGGTGGTGATGCTTAAGATATTTTTGGTCATTGAGGGTTTGTGTAAAAAAAAAAAAGTAATAGATCATATTAATTATTGTTAAAAGATAATACTACTACTAATTCTACTATCATACTAATGTATATACAATGCACTATGAATTGATGAGCTGCTGGGTTCATGAACATTAATCACGTTGTCTGCGTTCGGTCAAACTGATTTGCTGAAATCAAAACAGGGACGGTACTAGATCAGCGCCAGCCAATGAAATTGCCATTTGCGCATTAGCTCCGCCCACTACCGGAGAAACCGGTATGTCTACTGCTTGTTCGAAAATGAATATGAATAATTCTAAATGAACTCCATTATTTTGACAGGAGAAGACAACAAAGAATAGTTAACATATAGCGTGTCGATTCAGCATGGTAAGACTCTTGCTCTCTCTTTGCATGTGTGAGAAACAATGCTATCAGTAAAGCGACGGTGAGTCGTGCGCCTTCACAAAGAGTTTACAGAGCATCAAATACAGGTGCGCTGTGCGTCCATTGAGATGAACTGAAAAGTTCAGATTGCTTGATGGAGAGAGAACTCTGAAGCTCAGATGCTGAAATTAATGCAAGCGTCATGCGCTTCAGTCTATGTAGTAAACAAACCCGCACGTCTCTGCCATTCATATTTCAAACAACTTTTGCGGCTTAACATTTACTAATACTGGTCCATATGGAGATTTGATTTGATTAATTTATGCTAACTTTGACAAATTCCATGACTGTCCATATTAAAATGTAAGTTTCATTTTCATGACTGGATTTTGAGATTTCATCCTCGTTTTCTGCTTCGCGGAAATCATAACGCTGAACCGGGTTTGAACGGGACCTCGGTACTACCGGTACTTAAAGAAACCTCGTACTGTCACATAAAAAAATGTTTAGTACCGACTTGGTACCGAAGTACTGGGTCTTTTGACAACACTAATCAAAAGGTTAAAATCAGGATATAGAATGTCCTTTTATTTCTAAATTATGAAAAATTTTGATGTAAACATCATTATAAGTGCACTTCAGGAAACATTATCAAATAATCAAAAAAAGGCTATCCATGAACCTTATAATATATAAGTAAGTGTTGAAATTAACTAAAGTGAATAAAAGCTTTAGAGGTACTTTTCATTGTTAGTTCTTGTAAACTTGTGTTTAACTAAAGTTAAGAAAAAAAAA
The DNA here is from genome assembly GCF_963082965.1 of Carassius carassius. NCBI lineage: Eukaryota > Metazoa > Chordata > Actinopteri > Cypriniformes > Cyprinidae > Carassius > Carassius carassius. Next base: position 21,033,684 of record NC_081767.1, on the reverse strand, counting down.
CTGCTGTATAGTATCACCCATAATATTTATATGAAATAAAAAAATGGCAAGAACCAAATGTCATAACTGTGAAAAAAGTTGCATTGAGAGTTTTAGTGTTACATTTGTGAAATTCAATACAGTATAATTTTTCCAACTGTTTCCATAGGTTTTTCTTTTTTAAGCTTGTCATACAAAGGTCTTCATTCAAAGCTTGAAACAACTTGTTCCTGAAAAACAGAATGTTTTCAAGCCAGTGTTTATTTACAAGACCTTTGCTTATTTCCCCGAGCAGTCACACTCTAACCTGCCGGACGGCTATGACAGACCAGCTACACGAACAAAACCTGAAAGAGGTTTCCGTTTCTAAATACATCCACGTGATGGCTAGCCATGGCCATGAATGCTCTTCAAATAAGATTTCAACAACCCATGTGATGAAAAACTTCTATAAACTGTTAGAAGCAATGCATCCTACTGGGCCAAGCCAAAGCCCCCCGTTGTAGGTGGAGAATCAATGGATCTACTCATGTGACTGAAAACTGCCACATCTTATTCAAGTCAGCGACAACACGATGCAAAAAAACGTAAAGAAAAAAAACATTTAAAATTAAAGGAGACAATAATATGATGTTTTAAGCATCAAATAAGGTGTGTGTTATGGATTCAAAGATAGACGCTACACAAACAACATTTGAGAGGTGCGGCCTGTTAATGGGCAATACACACAGAGCCACACTCTTTCAGAAGTCAGTCCATGCATGTCACAACTGGGAGCGTGCTCTGTATCGGTCTGTGCATGAAAGGCCTAAAAAGTCTGTGATCTTCCCTTACGAATCTTGGCTCCACTCAGCCATAGTAGTTTCATATAAACTCTGCACACTTTCCAGTTCCACTTTAATCCCATTTATCTTCACAGAAAATACTTTTAAAACCAAAAATGCTATACTTGAGGATCACAACAAATAAACATCTAGCACTAAATGGGAGGACTGCTAAAACAGGGTCCAAATTCCTGACCATACAACTATTGTTTTTGCATTATGAAATTATTTTGTCCCTATGACAAAAATAATAATTATATATATATATATATATATACAACTTTTTGCACTCTGTTATACTCACGCTGTTTAATGCATTTGAGATGTGCTGTTTTCCTCAATTAACTTACATTTAACAGGCATGTTCTCCATCTGTAAATGTTAGAAAGTCATGGAAATATAATAAATAGAACAAGAGCACAATAATTGTGTCATATGTAGAATTTCTAACATACAAATGTATTTTAGCAGATAGCAGTAATGGGGTAATCAAAATACAGTATAATGCAATTAATCTTAGCTCTTGTGTTCATTATTTTAGTTTTTAGTTAAATTAATTGAACTTTTGCTTGAAAGAAGCATTATTTTTGTTTTAAGATTGTAATGTTTTTAGTGTAATGTTATTTTAGCCCCGTTATTGAACATAATGGATAGCATATCCTACTTCCACTAAATGTGTTTTTATTGCTTTAAACATTGTTCCATTGGACAATATTGGGCAGGATGTTCATAAATTACATATATATTATTTTTTACTTCAAATATAACATGTAGATAATACTGTGATATACAATATACCATATATTGCATTTCAGCCAAAAATATACTGAGAAATTATTTTTTTGGCCAAATCCCCCAAGCATGTTTTGAGCACTGGCTAAGATCACAGTATTATTATAAAAAAAAAAAATAATAATAATTGAAAAAGAATTAAAAAAAAAAAGAAGATCTTCCCCTTCTCTGCATGGACCTTGACAAAAATGGCCTGGCAAGGCCAACAGATCTGCCAGTCAAAACACTGGACCCAGACAAGACAGACACTCGGGTCCCTGTGCACGACAGCGAGCACATCACATCTGGATGAAAGAGAATCGGCGTGTGCCCTTTCATTCACACATGGGACAGCTCCCCACACACCGCCTCTGCTGCCAGAGACTCTCGCCATTCTACATGCATTCCTCTTATTGTCATTCTAATTAGCTTTCAAAAAGCCAGGCTCACAGACACACACACAGACCCTGGCTTGGACAAGCACAGAAACAGACACACTTTGAATCAACACCACTCACAAAAAGAAATGACTATGAGTACAAAATTCACAGATCTCAAGACAAACTTTAGGTGCACTCCCTCATCCTTGGATCCAGTGAGTAAGCTATACTATTGAGGGCTAGGGCTGGGTGGTATATCGAATATTGGCGATAATATCGCAATAATTTTGATGACGATGTAAATTTTTTTAATATTGTAATTATTGAATATTTAAAATTCAAGCATATTTTCCCAAATGAACGCGCGGAAAGTCCGAAAAAGCAACATATTATTGCGATGGCTCTACACGCCTCTACTATGAGAGCTTTCATTAGAGCAGTTGCCAGCTCAAAATCCCAGAATCAGAGCTTCGCTGTTACAAGGATTCATTTTCTGCCCGGTGTTTGCTGCCAACGATGATCTGAAAACACTAACTAGCTGGAGTTTAGCGATCTGAATGAAAGCATCATTCGGCCAGTGTCCTGACATTTTATCCTATCTGTCAGATTTTCCTACCAGGGTTTACTGCGCATATGCACATCAATATTGCGTCCTTTTTCTCATGCTGAACAACAACATTTAATGTATCTGCATTACTGTAAGGGTAGGTTAAGGGTTGGGGTAGGTGTAGACTTCAATAAAACACAAACTAATGGGTAGAAAAGGTACAACCCGAAAAGTTGGGACGTTTTTTAAATTTTAATAAAATGAAAACTAAAGGAATTTCAAATCACATGAGCCAATATTTTATTCACAATAGAACATAGATAACGTAGCAAATGTTTAAACTGAGAAATTTTACACTTTTATCCACTTAATTAGCTCATTTAAAATTTAATGCCCGCTACAGGTCTCAAAAAAGTTGGCACGGGGGCAACAAATGGCTAAAAAAGCAAGCAGTTTTGAAAAGATTCAGCTGGGTGAACATCTAGTGATTAATTAAGTTAATTGATATCAGGTCTGTAACATGATTAGCTATAAAAGCTTTGTCTTAGAGAAGCAGAGTCTCTCAGAAGTAAAGATGGGCAGAGGCTCTCCAATCTGTGAAAGACTGCGTAAAAAAATTGTGGAAAACTTTAAAAACAATGTTCCTCAACGTCAAATTGCAAAGGCTTTGCAAATCTCATCATCTACAGTGCATAACATCATCAAAAGATTCAGAGAAACTGGAGAAATCTCTGTGCGCAAGGGACAAGGCCAGAGACCTTTAATGGATGCCCGTGGTCTTCGGGCTCTCAGACGACACTGCATCACTCATCGGCATGATTGTGTCAATGACATTACTAAATGGGCCCAGGAATACTTTCAGAAACCACTGTCGGTAAACACAATCCGTGCCATCAGCAGATGCCAACTAAAGCTCTATCATGCAAAAAGGAAGCCATATGTGAACATGGTCCAGAAGCGACGTCGTGTCCTGTGGGCCAAGGCTCATTTAAAATGGACTATTTCAAAGTGGAATAGTGTTTTATGGTCAGACGAGTCCAAATTTGACATTCTTGTTGGAAATCACGGATGCCGTGTCCTCCGGGCTAAAGAGGAGGGAGACCTTCCAGCATGTTATCAGCGTTCAGTTCAAAAGCCAGCATCTCTGATGGTATGGGGGTGCATAAGTGCATACGGTATGGGCAGCTTGCATGTTTTGGAAGGCTCTGTGAATGCTGAAAGGTATATAAAAGGTTTTAGAGCAACATATGCTTCCCTCCAAACCACGTCTATTTCAGGGAAGGCCTTGTTTTTTCAGCAGGACAATGCAAAACCACATACTGCAGCTATAACAACAGCATGGCTTCGTCGTAGAAGAGTCCGGGTGCTAACCTGGCCTGCCTGCAGTCCAGATCTTTCACCTATAGAGAACATTTGGCGCATCATTAAACGAAAAATACGTCAAAGACGACCACGAACTCTTCAGCAGCTGGAAATCTATATAAGGCAAGAATGGGACAAAATTCCAACCGCAAAACTGCAGCAACTCATAGCCTCAATGCCCAGACGTCTTCAAACTGTTTTGAAAAGAAAAGGAGATGCTACACCATGGTAAACATGCCCCGTCCCAACTATTTTGAGACCTGTAGCAGAAATCAAAATTGAAATGAGCTCATTTTGTGCATAAAATATTAAACTTTCTCAGTTTAAACATTTGCTATGTTATCTATGTTCTATTGTGAATAAAATATTGGCTCATGTGATTTGAAAGTCTATTCGTTTTCATTTTATTAAAATTTAAAAAACGTCCCAACTTTTCCGGAATTCGGGTTGTATTTATTGTTGGTTTCCTGTAGCTGTATTCCTTCTAGCTACAACCGCGAATATAACACATGATTACTGTATTTGCATTACAGCAAGGGTAGGTTTAGGGTTGTGGTAGGTGTAGACATAAATAAACCATAACTTTACAGGTAGCACTTTTCGTTGTCGAATTGTACTACCCACTGTTTTAATGGGAGGTAGCAAAATCTGACAGTGTACGATAAATCGACAGAACACCAGTCTGTGTTCTGTCATGAGATCCTGTTTGTATTGTGGATATATAAATATATATATATATATATATGGATATATAAATATATATATATATATGGATATATATATATATATATATATATATATATATATGGATATATATATATATATATGGATATATAAATAAATATATATGAATAAATAAATAAATATATATGAATAAATATATGAATAAATAAATAAATAAATAAATTGCTGAATAAATGCACTTACTCAACTGCTGACGTCTGAATAGAGAAACATAGGGTATGGCCTTTAGAAATTACTATTGGGGAATTTCACGGTTATATTTATATGGATATATATATATATATTTATATGGATATATATATATATATGGATATATATATATATATATATGGATATATAAATATATATATATATATATGGATATATAAATATATATATATATATATGGATATATAAATAAATATATATATATATATATGGATATATATATATAAATAGATATATAAATAAATAAATAAATAGATAAATGAATAAATAAATAGATATATAAATAGATATATAAATAGATATATAAATAGATATATAAATAAATAGATATATAAATAAATAGATATATAAATAAATAAATAGATAGATAGATAGATAGATAGATAGATAGATAGATAGATAAATAAATATATATATATATATATATATATATATATATATATATATATATATATATATATAAAACACTTATACCAGTTAATTACTTGTTCACTAGCTGTTCAATCTAAATTGTTTTTTTTTTTAATGGGGCTAAGGAAAATCATGTTTTTTGTTTATTATTATTTGAATGCAAATGCAAACATATTAAGATAAACAGGTGCATCTCAATAAATTAGAATGTCTTAGAAAAGTTAATTTCACTAATTCAACTCAAATTGTGAAACTTTACTGTATTAAATAAATTCAATGCACACAGACTGAAGTAGTTTAAGGGCCCTATCATACACCTGGTCCAATGCGACGCAAAGTGCAGCTCAAGTGTGTTTGCTAGTTTCAGTCCGGCGCTGTTCGCATTTTCCCGTCCAGCGCCACATCGTTTAATTAGCAAATGAATTTCTGCCCATTTGTGCGCCCATGGGCGTGCTGGTCTAAAAAAAAAAAGAGGTGTGTTCAGGCGCATTGCTATTTTAAGCAGTTTGTGGCACTGCTGAGGTGGTATGGAAGCCCATGTTTCTTTGACAGTGGCCTTCACCTCATCTGCATTTTTTGGTCTCTTGTTTCTAATTTTCCTCTTGACAATACTCCATAGATTCTCTATTGGGTTCAGGTCTGATGAGTTTCTTAGCCAGTCAAGCACACCAACACCATGGTCATTTAACCAACTTTTGGTGCTTTTGGCAGTGTGGGCAGGTGCCAAATCCTGCTGGAAAATGAAATCAGAATCTTCAAAAAGCTGGTCAGCAGAAGGAAGCATGAAGTGCTGCAAGATTTCTATCGTAAAAATGTGTACAATATTGAGATTTTTTATCATTTTTTAAATATATTGCCCAGCTCTATTGAGGAAACTGTGATTATATACTAAAAATCACAATTCACAACCCGTGGTACTTTTTTGGCCTACCCCACCCCCGCTGAGACACTTCAAACGCGTACGGCCTTGATGATTTTGAATTGCAATAAAATTATGATGAGGAATACGACTGTAAAAGAGTGTGCCATGTTTCAACGTGATGTTGTGGAAATGTGTCCACAGAGTTCTATCTTCATAACTAGCACAATCACTTGTTCAGCCACTTGCAGCCTGTGGAACTGTAAATTGTAATATTTTGTTTTGAATATTGAGTATATATTATTTCTATCATATAAAATGCATTTAGTTGAGTTACACTGAAGAAGAGCTTCACAGTAGGCTTACTACGGTGATAATCTCTTTAGCTCCCAATAAGGAAAATAATTTCCTTATTGTCCGGATGTTCAATTTTATTTATCCATGGCACATGTTTTTTTGTATGTAGCCTAAGTAATGTTGTCCAGTGAGTTGTTTGCATTATTTAAACATTTTTATTTTAATTGATTTAAAGGCAATATATTTTTTGGTAACTAATTTTTAAACTAATTTGTTAATGCATTGATTAACATGAACTAACAGAGAGCATGATAATAATAATAATAATAATAATAATAATTCTTATTCTTATTCTTATTCTTATTATTAGTAGTAGTAGTAGTAGTAGTAGTGATAGTGGTGGTAATAGTAGTAGTAAGTTTAAGGTTAATCTAGTGTTCTTTAGCATTGCTGGAGCCATGCCATGAACCCTAACTCCACATCAAACAGAACCGAACTGAACTGTGCTTCCAAAACCATGAAATTAACCGAACCGCATTGGTATATCGTTATACCACTAAAGCCTCTTTCACACAGACATTCCAGAAAATACACAGATAATGTGTCTCGGGATATGCCCTGGGATCGTTTGATTGTGGTTCATTCACACTGCCAGTGATTTTCCGGAATCTGTGTGACATTACGATGTGATGTGTAATGTGACACGTTCTGTTTCACTTAAGCAGGTGAATGATCACAACTTCAGCACAGATAGCCTAGTAAGGAACTACCTGATCTCTGGTTCATTACAGTGTGCACATATTTTTTGTCGCAAACGTTGATCTGCCTTCAAAACACCCGGTAAAAGAGTTGCACGATGACGTGCATCACCATTATGACACACCCTTTACGGCACTGGTCCTGGCTTTTGTTCACAGAGTTCAAAGAGAATTTTTGGAACCAACATGCAGTTTGAAAGGGGTTTGATATATACAGACATGTATTTATACTAATGTGCTCTAATACACACTCTATGAGACACCATTACATGCTCATGTACAAACTCATCGGAGGTGAGAGATGGAGAACTGGTGAATCCCAATGAGGCAAAAGAGAGGATCAGGTTGAGACAATCACAGCACTGACGAGAGGGACAGACGGGTGGGGGAAGCTAAACCTTCACACACACTTACCATATGAATATCTTGAGAGAGAAACATTTTAACCCCTTCCCCCCTTCCTCCTCTCACCACAAACTAATGCCAAAGAACAAACATACACTCAAAAAAACTAAAATACATGCTGTTTTAGACCATATGCTCAAAGTCATAAACAGGTGTTTTTTTTTGTTTGTTTGTTTTTTAACAGGGTCAATGATGTGACACTTTTTGTCTTGATCTATTATGGTATTCAAAAGAACATTAAAATTTCAACTATGAAGAATGTCTTCCAATTTCTGAATTTAAAATAATTTTGATATTATATTTTGTGTAGCTTAAAGTCAGACATATCTAGGTGGTGTTAGTGTCTGTATACTGTAATAAGTTTTTTTTTTTATTATTATTAAAAGGTACACCAAATACAAGTCATTTAACACAGTGGTTTCCAAACTGGGGTCCATTACGCAAAGTTAGGGGGTCCGAAAAATAACTTGCGATACTGTATTTTCTGGACTGCAACTCGTGTTTTTTTTTACCTTCTGAAACGTGCTATGATTCATAGTGACTCCTATAATGCATTAATGTCAAATTAGCAAGCATAAACACTTAAAAGCTAGCACTTCAAGGTTTATATAGCTAAATATATTTCTTATGTATGTTTGACAAGTAGACAGTAACGCAGAGTTTTTCTTCATTTTAGGAAGTGGTTCACATAGACCAGGGATATTTAAATCTGGCCCAAGAGATCCACTTTCCTGCATAGTTTAGCTCTAACCAGTGTTGGGGAGTAACTAGTTACATGTAACGGCGTTACGTAATTTAATTACAAAATAAATGTAACAGTAATCAGTTACAGTTACTAAGAAAAAATGAGTAATTAAATTACAGTTACTTATGAAAATTGTAACGATTACAAAGAGGATTACATTTGAATATTTACACACATCCACATACAGCTTATTTCTTTCCCAAATTGCACTAAGACATATGACCCATAATCTCCGAGACGCGGAAAACACATTCGTAGAATCCAGTCATAAAAATGGAATTCAGCCTATAACGCGGACGGAATATGACACATTTTGGACGAATAAATCAAAAGTAGGTCAGTACACTTGAATCAAAACCCGATATGGACTGATGTCTGTGTATATTAAGCCGCAAAAAGACTGAATATGAATCCTGCACGTTCTGCGTGTCTGTGGAAATCAGGCGCTGACTGGACATTCGGAAAACCGGGACTATTCCCGGTGGCCTGGCAGCCGATTTGGCCTTCTACTTTAATATTGTTATTGTATAATTGCAGGCCGAATATACTAAAGCGATTATTTCCGAATCCGCCATTCGATAATTAAATCTCTAATAAATCATGAATCGGTTAGTCGTGACTGGCAATGGTTGGGCTCGCGCCTCGCGCGCTCTCCGCGCCTCCGCCGAATGGTTTGGATCAGACTCCGAGTAATCAATGCGAGAGAGAGAGACCGGAGTGAACTGTGTAAGCGCACAGCTGGAGCAGAGAAGCGACACTTCTGTTCAGGGTTTCAGGTGCAGGTCAGTTTCATCTGTAAATATGCTAATGTAGTTTTGTCTTTGTTTACTTAGTCAAGCAGCAGCAACAGCACATTGCTCACACTCACTCAAAATACTGTATAAACGACGTCATTATTATCTATTGTAATGTTACAGTAGTAAGTTAGCAGACAAATCATCATATTTTATCATAGTTTTAGGGGGAGCTAGTGCATACAAAAACACAACCCTTAGGAAAATTATAGCCTATGGTATGGCACTAACCGCGGTTTAACTATGGAATTTGTAGTAAAAATAAATACAAGTGGTAATTCATTTCCCCAAAAAAACTAAATTGCACTTACAAAACATGGTAAAAGTCAAATAAAAATCTTCAGTATTAAAGTCATGAGAGAGATGGATGGATAATGGAAGTGAAGGTGCTGTTCAGGAGAGAACTCTTACTTACGTTGCAAGTCCCCCAACCTAAGGATTCACATTTTTTAATGTCAGGTCCAAAAAAAAAAATAGGCTTGTCCATGTTTCAGAATGGGTTGTGGGTGTACGAGTGTGAGATTTCCCAGTCCGCCCCTCATGGAAATTAATCTCTAGAACAGTCACTTCATGAGCATTTTTTTACTTATTTTGAGAAACTATCATCATATCATATACAACGAGACAGCAGTGTTTCAGAAAGACACCAATGTTTCAGGAGTTTAGTACACAAATTAGGACACATGCTTATTAGATAACCTTATTTGAGTTGATGTATATGCTTTTATTTTTTTATTAACTATTTTTCCCCAAACCATTGTTAGATGCAGTTAGATGCCTGTAGTTATGCAAAGATTTGGTTTCAAAAACAGTATATATAAACTATTTATTTTGATTTTAAATCTGCTTTGAACTTCAGATCAATCTCTAAGTAAAAGGCAGTACTAAAGTCTGATTGTGTGGTGGATGTGTTCAAATTTGATCATCTTAATTCAGGTGATGAAGAATGATGAAGTCTGACAGTATTGAGCACTACTGTTAAGGTTAAACCAGTATGGTGTAAAATGGTTGAAGATGATTAACAGTTGCAAATTAACATTCATTAGAAATTTATAAAAGTAATCAAAATGTACTCAAAAGTAATTAGTTACATTACTTTATTAAAGTAATTAAAAAAGTTACACTACTATTACATTTTAAATAGGGTAACTTGTAATCTGTAACCTATTACATTTCCAAAGTAACCTTCCCAACACTGGCTCTAACCCTAATCAAACACACCTGAGCATGCTAATCAATGTCTTCGGGATCATTAGAAAATCACAGGTAGGTGAGTTTGATAAGGGTTGTAGATAAACTCTGCAGCAGATTAGCCCTCCAGGGCAAGATTTGAGGAACCCTGACATAGACCAAGATGGCAAGTGCATTTTGTTTGTTTTACAAAAGCAAAACATTTCACTGTCATTTTGAAGGTACACAAATAAAAATAGAGCATTTTGAATGATGTCGTGTTGCTCTTATCTGACGGAAATCTAAATTTTCCGCTGATATAAGGAATCCAAAGTGTTTGCACTGGCACCTCCCGCAAGCACACAACAAATCAGTTCTAGAATTGCAACTTTACATCACAGCCTCATAATCATCAAATTAAATGAGACAACTGAACCTACAAAAGGTATTTGGCGATTCAATTTAAAGGTGATGTATGCAAATTTTTGACTCTACTAAAGCATAAAAATACCATAATATGTTTGCAGATATTTAAGAAAAATGCTAAGTTAACATACTTGTTTATCTGAAAAACTATGCTACATTCAGTTATTCTACTTTGAAAATGTGTGTTCCAGGCCGAAATATCGGTTTCTGTTTCTGTTTTTTTTTTTGTGTGTGAAACCCGCCCACTGCCAGTTTACCCAATCATTGTCAAGTGCACTCATTCTTGTTGGTGTCGTCAATCTAGTAACTTACGTGTGCGTCAAGTCAAGGAGGGGCCGGGTGAAAAAAAAAAAAACCTCTCCAATATTTTGAATATGAACTGCAATACCTAGTTCAACCACTCTGTGTCAATCCTACAAACAGCACCTTTAGCTTGTCTGTTGTCAGCATGAGCATGTCGTGGAGTTTTTCCAAAACCTTTTCATGGAAATGATTCATGTCAAATGAGAGGTTTGTGTGGTTATGTTTCAGTTTATGGTAAGTCAGTTTAGTTGTTTATGGACATAGCCATAGGCTCCGATTTATGTTTCTGCCGGTGGGTTAAAAAAATAAAATAAAAAAAAAAACCTTACATTTTTTTATAAAACACATTTTCACCAGTTTAAACAACTGAACTATATATACGAGAATAAAGCTGTCAAAGCTGCAATCCATTTCTTATTGGTTAAAATGATTGAAGACTACCTTGTGTTTTTCACGAGCAACCACAGGATATGAGGCATTTAAAATAAATGTTGTTTATGATCTCATCATCATCAGTCTGTCTGGAATAACATGAAGAAACAGAACAAACTGAGGCAGACTAAATCCAGAAGAACGGTCCAGAAAAAAACCTGATTTAACCAATCAGCCTATTTTTTTTCTCTCATTTTCTCATCCATCATTCTCAGACATACCAATTTGTCACTGACCCATAAAAGAATTATGAAAATTATTGATTCTACATTATAACATACTCTCTTAATATAATATGCTCTCTCACTTATGGCCAAGTTTTTAGTCTCTCGAATAATATAAGATCATAAAAAGATCAGATGCATGTATAATACAAGCATAGAAAAAAAAAATCAGATGTAACTTGTCAAACGGCAGGCCACTGCCGTTACTGTGAGAACCATTTCTGCTAATTGAGACAGACATCTATATTTGCATGCACTTAGGTCTGCAGGTGCTGTTGTAAAAGGATGAATGGATGAATGGATGAATGAAGGAAGGAAGGAAGGAAGGAAGGAAGGAAGGAAGAAAGGAAAGAAGGAAGGAAGGAAGGAAGGAGCCTCTGGATAACTACCACTTATCTAAACAAAATGAAACTGCATGATGTGAAATCCCATTCTCTTAGAATCCGAACTGAACTTGAACATCACTTTTGACGCCATCAAAGGCATTCAGGTTCCATAAATCCTGCAATATTGGGGTTCACTCTCTGCGATATGACAGCAATGTTACTACTCTAAACATCTTTTCTTATGTTATTTCTCACCAGTTGCATCATCCTCCTCCACAGATGGAAAGAATCAAGCAAATTAAAAGTTTCCCGTCTGTAAAAATCCAATGATGGCTAAATTATTAGTTAACTGCTTCATGAGCATGCATTTTCAGTGTCAGTTGGATAGCCTATCAAAAATGGAAAATTCGGTCATCATTTACTCACCCTCATGTTGTTTTAAATATGCATAACACAAAAGAAGATATTTTGAAGAATGCTGATAACCAAACAATTTCAGGTCTATAGAAGTAAATGGGACACAAAACCAATTGATTACCAACATTCTTCTACAGCAGAAATAATATACAGGGCTACAGAATATACAGATGGATGATACAGGGGTTGGAACGACATGAGGGGAAGTAAATGATGACAGAATTAAACTTTTTTAGTGTACCATCTCCTCAAGTTAGTGGAAAATGGAAGCTGAAAAGCAACAGTAGGACACTTCCTGACTTTTCCACGTTGTACCTCAAAGATCTGGAGACAAGCCAGGGCAAGGTTTATGGGAATTCCCTGGTATGGGGGAGCCCTCCTCCAGGTGGAAGAAAATTACCTGGCTAAGTAGGACCAGAAATGGGATGCTTCAAAGATATCCATCCATTGTAAAACTATGATACTCCATACTATATCAAACCTAAGTGAAGTGAAAGCATCCCGAGGTTACAGTTAATAGAATGACTGATATCATGGTTTCAGTAGTGTGGACTTAACATCACTCCCTACCCCCAGCTGTAATAGCTTAATTTGTCACCCTGACACACATACAAACACACATGTGTGTGCGCACAAACACACACACACACACACACACACACACACACACACTCAGCTCAGACACCTCATTAATGCCAAGCAGCCCATTATCTGAGGAGGAGGGGATGAACGTTTAAATTCAGTGCAGACAATTTGAATATGTAATGGGCTAAAGATATAATCACAAAATCTAATTTGACAATTAGAACGGATTCCAGTTTTACACACTTGACACAACTGTGCTACTCCAATTTTAAAAGGGAAATAAACGTCATTAGATCAGATATTGCTTCACTACATGTGATATTTTGCATATTATAATTGTGGAATTTGTGGGGGTCGAACGATGCTTTAGGAGACACGGCCATGGTTATCCCCCCCTTGTCACAGGTCTTTCATGTCTGTACTGAGACAACAGGCAGAAAGACACAAGAGGCTCCCTTAGGTTTACCAACACCCCCAACTCTTCCCAGAGCTCTTGACAAAGCCTTTCCAGTCACCAGTCTGACCCATCAACCTGGCTAGCCATTCGGGGGTGTTGAGTAGACTCTCCTGGGTTTCCGACCACAAGCACAGTCTGTCGTTTGCATGCGGAGTGAGTACCTTACCTGTCCCGCTTCTGGATCAGATGGGTATGTTTTAGACGGGACTGATTGTGGCAAGCAGGCGCTGATGGGGAGGTGTGCTACGGCTGAATGTGTTAATCCGGTTAGACATACAGGCATCTTTCATTACAGCCGTTTCACTGGAATGCACCCCCTACCAAAAATCCACACAGGTCGTACAGTGTGACCGCACGCCACTGCCAATTTTACTAGCTATAAATAACAATACTCTCATACTAACCAAACCAATAGCCCACAAATGTTACGAAATCCAGGAATCGCATCCATACGATGACACTTTATGAATTTACAGCTCATAATTGTGCTGATGAACCAACGTGCTGCTATAATTATATAAATGTTCCCAATCTGATCGGGCAGGCACTAAGCGTGGTGTCACTGCAAGCTACAGTTCCTTCTCCATTTCTGGCGATGGTTTAGGAGCTCATGAAATATTGAAAGAGTGTGCAGGCGGCTGAGGGGTGCAGTGAGTTTTTTTTTTATGCACGACTCAACAATCAGGTCTAATTAAAGCATTGCAATCTTTAGGCGTCAGGAGGGGTGAGAAAAAACACATTCATCTTACCCCCTGGTTCCCCTTGAAGCAAATTGCTGGCTGATTTGGTAAAGATCCCTGGGGACAAAAGAAAAAAGGTAGAAGAGGTTGGTTAGTATTTACTATTATTATATAAAGGATTATAAAGCAATGATGAAATCTTGGAAATGAATTATCCTGAATTTCTAGGCTGGAACCCTCATAATGCATTTAGGTCCGTTATGACTCGAAAGAGATACGTCATTTTTAAAACTGTTTTTAGTACAAGAACCAAACTTGCAAAATGCACCATGACTATCATTTCATATAAGATGTGACATTTCCAAATATTTCTCTATTTTTGTTTAATTAATAAAAAGGTGGTAATGCTGTAATAACATGGTAATAACACAGTAATATTCAATAATCTGACATTTTTGTGCATTTACTGATTAAAGGGAAGTAACTGTTCAGATACAATATGGTTTTAGTTGAAAAATATTAAGTCCACCAAGTTCATGCAAATGCAAGTCGTATGCAGATTTTGGATGCATTAGGAGAGTTAACAAAAACAATGCAAATGTTATTTACCAGCCTTACACTGAAACAAGGCAAAACTGAAAATTTTGTCATCATTTACTCTTCTTGTTGTCCCAAACCTGTGTGACTTTTTCTATGAAACACAAAATGACAAATTTTTAACCAATGTTTTTGTCCATACAAATAAAAGAGTCAATGGGGCCCAAATTAACTTTCACTGTATGGCCAAATATATATATATAATTTTTGCTCCACAAAAGAAAGCAAGTCATACAGGTTTGGAACAACAGGAGGGTTTTCATTTTCTTAATTGTTTACCCACAATGCCAGCATTTCCACAAGCTGTGTTTAGGTACCAACTTCAATGAAATATCATGCCTACCTATTAGCCTGCCTTCACAGTAATTACAGTCTCCTCTTACTTGCTTGCCCCCATTGACAGAGGCACAGCTCTCTCCTGTATTAATTCATGCAGACTGCAAGTGAGAGGGGTTGTTTTTGAGAGAATGAAAGGCTGGCTGTCACTGGCCTCTCGGCAGTGTCATGGTTCTGCTTGTGCGGGCCTAAAGATCAAGGCCGGGCTTTGCTAACCTGCACTAGAATTTGTCCGATTAATAAATCTCGACTTGAAAGACCTTACATGAGTCAATCAAATGTTATTGTGTGAGGCGTGGATGAGGGTGAGGATGTTGAGTGTTTGACGACTTGTAGAAGAAGTGGGGGTGGGACAGGGCTAACACCGTACAAAATGCTGAATTGAGTTCTATAGCACTAATTAAGACTAAAGGCAAGTTGCAAAAAGCACTTCAACTTTTTTTCTAAAGGTGCATCAGATAAAATCAAGCAGGCTTGGATATTGTCTACCCTGTGGTGTTTGTCCACCACATAAAGTTTGTACAAATAGGCCTTTTATATAACCATCTTTTGTGAGCTGTGTGCTCAACTTTTAACACTCAGCTTAGACCAACGTCCAGGAGCATTAACAATATATGTACGAAAAAGACTCATTCATATCACTAATGTAAATTGCTGAGACACAAGGGAGAAAAATCAAGGCTTCCCTCAGCATAGCTCGAAACCATTAAGCAAGGTCAAAAGATAGCACTTATTATCAGTGTTGGGGAGTAACTAGTTACATGTAACGGCGTTACGTAATTTAATTACAAAATAAATGTAACAGTAATCAGTTACAGTTACTAAGAAAAAATGAGTAATTAAATTACAGTTACTTATGAAAATTGTAACGATTACAAAGAGGATTACATTTGAATATTTACACACATCCAAATACAGTTTATTTCTTTCCCAAATTGCACTAAGACATATGGCCCATAATCTCCGAGACGCGGAAAACACATTAGTAGAATCCAGTCATAAAAATGGATTATAACGCGGACGAAATATGCCACATTTTGGACGAATAAATCAAAAGTAGGTCAGTACACTTGAATCAAAACCCGATATGGACTGATGTCTGTGAATATTAAGCCGCAAAAAGACTGAATATGAATCCTGCACATTCTGCGTGTCTGTGGAAATCAGGCGCTGACTGGACATCGGGAGAACCGGGACTATTCCCGGTGGCCTGGCAGACGATTTGGCCCTCTACTTTAATATTGTTATTGTATAATTGCAGGCCGAATATACTAAAGCGATTATTTCCGAATCCGCCATTCGATAATTAAATCTCTAATAAATCATGAATCGGTTAGTCGTGACTGGCAATGGTTGGGCTCGCGCCTCGCGCGCTCTCCGCGCCTCCGCCGAACGGTTTGGACCAGACTCCGAGTAATCAATGCGAGAGAGAGAGACCGGAGTGAACTGTGTAAGCGCACAGCTGGAGCAGAGAAGCGACACTTCTGTTCAGGGTTTCAGGTGCAGGTCAGTTTCATCTGTAAATATGCTAATGTAGTTTTGTCTTTGTTTACTTAGTCAAGCAGCAGCAGCACATTGCTCGCAATCACTCAAAATACTGTATAAACGACGTCATTATTATCTTTTGTAATGTTACAGTAGTAAGTTAGCAGACAAATCATCATATTTTATCATAGGTTTAGGGGGAGCTAGTGCATACAAAAACACAACCTTTAGGAAAATTAATGCCTATGGTATGGCACTAACCGTGGTTTAACTATGGAATTTGTAGTAAAAATAAATACAAGTGGTAATTAATTTGCCAAAAAAAACTAAATTGCACTTACAAAACATGGTAAAAGTCAAATAAAAATCTTCAGTATTAAAGTCATGAGAGAGATGGGTGGATAATGGAAGTGAAGGTGCAGTTCAGGAGAGAACTCTTAATTACGTTGTATGTCCCCCAACCTAAGGATTCAAATCTTTTTCATGTCAGGTCCATACACAAAATAGGGTTGTCCATGTAACAGAATGGGTTGTGGGTGTATGAGTGTGAGATTTCCCAGCCTATTTTTTTTCCCAGTCCGCCCCTCATGGAAATTAATCTCTAGAACAGTCACTTCATGAGCATTTTTTACTTATTTTGAGAAACTATCATCATATCATATACAAAGAGACAGCAGTGTTTCAAAAAGACACCAATGTTTCAGGAGTTTAGTACACAAAATAGGACACATGCTTATTAGATAACCGTATTTGAGTTGATGTATATGCTTTTATTTTTTTATTAACTATTTTTCCCCAAACCATTGTTAGATGCAGTTAGATGCCTGTAGTTATGCAAAGATTTGGTTTCAAAAACAGCATCTATAAACTATTTCTTTTGATTTTAAATCTGCTTTGAACTTCAGATCAATCTCTAAGTAAAAGGCACTACTAAAGTCTGATTGTGTGGTGGATGTGTTCAAATGTGATCATCTTAATTCAGCTGATGAAGAATGATGAAAGTCTGACAGTATTGAGCACTACTGTTAAGGTTAAACCTGCATGGTGTAAAATGGTTGAAGATGATTAACAGTTGCAAATTAACATTCATTAGAAATTTATAAAAGTAATCAAAATGTACTCAAAAGTAATTAGTTACATTACTTTATTAAAGTAATTAAAAAAGTTACACTACTATTACATTTTAAATAGGGTAACTTGTAATCTGTAACCTATTACATTTCCAAAGTAACCTTCCCAACACTGCTTATTATCTTCAAGGTACAGCTGGAGCTTTAGTCAACAAGCATGTTCATCTATTATGGATGTTACAGGGAGAGGCCAACATGTCACTCTACACATACAGTGCAGCTCAAGTTGCTTATTAAAAAAATACAGGCTTATTGGTTCTGCGTTTGCTGTCATGTGATCGGATTAGTGGCTAAACATTACTGAAGGGGGTGCTGCTGTAGCTAACTTGAACTTTGTTTTTATTTTATTTTTATTATGGTGCTGTGAAAGCTTATAAGAACATAATAAGAACAGTTCAGAGGAGGACATAGCGCAAGCGCGAGGACGTCTCCTCGTGTTCTGATTGGGTCAAGCGACATTCTGCACCGCCTGCCTGACCAATGAGCGATGACATCGGGACGGCGTCCACGCGTTTAAAGGACTCACAACAATACACTTTTATCGTCCAATCATCGACAAGTGCTTGCGTTGTGATGATATTGATATTACTGGAATCTGTACTGTCGAGCCGACGGTGACCATGAGAAGTGCATTGATTACTCAACTGCGGTTAACTGGCCAAAAAAAAAAAAAAAACCTGCCTACAAGAAATTACCTTTACGTGAGGCAGACATGACATTTAAATGGATATTTCAACCCAAAATTACATTCTGTTATCATTTACTCATCCGCATGCTTTTCAAAACATCCCTGACTTTCCTTCTTCCGCAGAACACAAAAGGAGATGTTAGTGACTGACAGCCAAGTACCCATTCACTTACATTGCATGTTTGTTTGTTTGTTTGTTTCATACAATGAAAGCGAATGGGGACTGAGGCTGTCATTCTATAGAACATATTCCTTTTGTGTTCTGCGGAGGAAACAACAAGGGTTGTAACAACATGATTTTTAAAAATTAAATTTAACTGTCTATGTCAAGCAATTACCATATGCCTACTTAAGTTAATCAGTCCAAGAACCAATTATGAACTTAACCTTAAACTGTACCTAAAGAGACAAACCGAGGTAACGTTACATGCGCTTTTAATCTGTGGATAGTTCACTAAACCTTTAGAGCACACTAAAATGTTACTCCCGAATATGAGTTAATTAAATATTTGACATGGAAATGAAAAAGGCAGCGATCTGAATGACCATTTAAATTGCTAACGTTAAATGCTACTCAACGTTTATAGATCGTTTACAGATCGAGCTTGAGTCCCTCACAGACCGTAAGATCCCCATGAGTAAGTTCCATCGTCGTTTTAAGATGACAATAATTACAAGTAATGCAATATTTAGCATTAATACTAAGATTAATACTAACATTAATATTAAGAAATAATAAAGCGGCGACTTCGAATCTAACGTTAGACTCATTCCAAATGGCTTTACGAAAAAAATTATAATAACACGATTGGCATTATCTTTTGTTTTGTAACAGCTTTAAAAAAAATAATTAAAAAAAATAATAAAAAAATAAGCAAAAATAAAGAAAACGAACTTTAACGCAACAGTAACAACTGGATGTGTCCGATTTCCTCCTGTGACCAACGTTTATCTGTCCCTCGTAAGACAGCATATGGCACTTAAAGTGACGGCCTCTGGTTAAATAAACCAACACTATACAAACAACTAACGAGAGGAAATGTTTTGAAGTTCTGAGTTCTGAACTTTTCTTTCTGTCCTATTGAGGTCAGTGAAGCAAATAAACACTTACGAAATAAAACCAAATGCGTTACCTTGAGATTCTTATAACCTTCCAGCGTCCGGATGGCTGTGTCGGTTAGCTTGACGTGAAAGATGGTTTTGTTGGGAATGCTTTTATTAATCTTTCCACAGGAGATTCCATACCGCTGCTCCTGTCTCAACGCTGCCATGTCTGGAACTGAGCTGAACTGGCGACATTCTAGTCCAAACGTCACTATCCGCTGGGCGGGGTTACGAGTGAGCGCTGAGGGGACGTAATAGACACACACACACACGCGCACAAACAATAATAATATGTATTTCAAAATCAAACTTAGCTGTCTAAGTCACCTTATTAGGATGAGGGTGACATAATACATTTCAATTTAGTGTATTTGACAAGGAATGTAGGCTAATAAAAAAAAAAAGAAAAAAAAGAAAAAACATTCCTATTTCTACTGAACAGCCTGAACTGAGAATATTAAACATGGCTTTTACTCATAAGTTATGCATTACACACACAAATAAATAAATAAAATAGTTTAAAATATTGAATAAGATAGGCATATATGATGTTCATTGCACCTGGTCAGTATGTGAAAGTAAAGAAAGTAAAGATGAAACATTAATCCATGTTCTTGCATTGCTATATGATCCTGCAAGTTTAAAATTGCAAAGAACTAAAACTAACTTGGTTAAAATATTTAACTGACAAAAATATTTGACAAAAAAGCACACTAGAGCTTATCATGGGATATGGGTTTTGATCTTACTATGCAAAATAAATAAATAAATAAATAAAATGTATAGAAAAACAATAAGCTGACAGAAAATAAAGCATAAACTGAATACAATGTAATCAGTTGTTAATATTATTAAAAAACAGATTATAAGCAGTTATTAATATTTTGTTTGTTCTGCAAAATATTATGACTTACAATAAATACAATTATATTAAATATAAATATTACAGAATTAAAAAGTCATCCAAAAAAATCTCAAATTCATGTATGAACAAAGCTCTGCATGTTAAATCTGCTTTTCCATCTGCAAATCTAATAAAATATTCTCTTGAAACCGGTCAGTTGAAAAACAACAGTTATCAGTCCAAGATAAAACAAACAAATATGGGTATGTCTGAAAGAAATTCATTGTAGCGACAACTTCAAGTCATGGAGATTACATGCTATTAAAGAAGTGTTCTGTGAACAAAATGATGAGAAAAAGCTTGGGCATTAAAATGTGCATACAGAAAAATGATTCCCTTAATGCAATCATCTGCACCTTTTAAGTTTACTAACAGATGAAGTGAAATGGACAATGAGGGGAAAAATAGAGAAATTAGGTTAATTGGAAAGACATAATCCCCAACAGATAAGGTGCATGGGCCTCTGGATTAAGGAGCTCTCTCTCTAATGGAAACTTTACTTGCCATATGGCTGTCTGAGATACAGGAACACCTGAAGCCGGCTGGACGAACAATATATGTTCCCTCAGATTGTGGTTTACAAAAAATGCTGCTAACGCTCTAAAAGCTTTCATGTCATGTGTAAATTTACATTAAATACACAGATGTGTACGAGCACTTGGCATACAGATCCATACCTTAAGTGTCAGATTATTAGGAATGGATCTAAATAGAGATTAAAGTACATGAGTTTCACTGGTGTCAGGCTGCACTTCAAATAATATAAGCAACTTACAGAAAAAAAAGTAAAAAGCAAGTAATCCAAGATAATTAATGAAATATTATCTTACAATGTAGATCAGATTGGAATCATTAGGACTTTATTTGTAATGAGTTTGTCCTCTGAAACTCCCTTCATTTCCACCTGTTTTTAATAATTGTTTGGGGATTTTACATTTGGCATTTGCAGAGATTCTAGATGCCAAGACTTCCACAATATGTGAGTTTGAACAATGAGTCATTGTTAATCAATTGTGCCGTTTCAAACAGAAAGTTGCTTGGTCATTGGCAGTGTTGGGGTTAACTAGTAAAGTAACGCATTGCTTTTTAATTTACAAGATTAAACAGATTTAGTATTTATCAAAATTTATTAAAACAGTCAAATGCAAACTCAGAATATGATGCAAACCTGCAATAATTAAATGTTAAATAACACAAATGTTTTAATCCCATTTTATTTACTACTGTCTTTGCTGCTGACCTTTGATGATTCAGTTTAACCATACAAAAAAAACTTAATAGATAAACTAATAATCGTGCTTCATTGTTGTTGTTTTTTTATTGCTGAAGGAGTGTTGAGCCTTCTTCTCCTATGTTCTGTACAGATGTGAATTTACTTTTCCTGAAAGGGCTTTTACATTTGTTATACATAGAACTTCTTATATTAAAAACAATCAAGCACTGCTCATATTTAAAAAGCAATGTGAAAGTAACGCAAAAGTAATGTAACGCATAACTTTCCATAAAAAGTAACTATGTAACATAATTAGTTACTTTTTTAGGGAGTAACGCAATATTGTAATGCATTACTTTTAAAAGTAACTTTCCCAAAAACTACTCATCAGCTTAGTGATATTCACAAACAACATCAGCCCTCCACAGCTGTTTAAGTTCCATTATAAGGCACAGGTTAAATAAGAAATCAGTCCTGTGGTTTTTTGTTAATCTTAAACATGCCATAAACAGTGCCAACAAACTCTAGACAATGCAGCAAACAAATAAAACTATCTAGTGTGTTTCATCTGTAGACAAAACCAAGATCAAATTCTCAAAGCTGCATATAAAGTCACATCCATGTACTTATACTAAATATTTAAGTTTAAATTGAATGCACTAATGACACACTGCTAAACGGTGCAATAATGTTATGTTTATTAGGTTTCACTCAACAAACTACCATATTTTGACATTTAAATGAAAGGACAAGCAGGCTAAATGTTATCATTGCCAGCCAAGTGTAAGTAATTGTTGTTTTTTAAATGAATTTGATCGTGTAAAAAAATCATGTATAAAGACATTTAAAGGCTTGTCTTGTCTTGAAATTGTGCATGGCTCATTGATGTTTCATCTAAACCTGGCATGTTGCAAACCTGGAAAAACCTGTTCAGGTGTTCAGAGTGTGTTATGTTCGGTCAATGCCCGTTCTCCTCATGAGAATATGGCACAGGTTTTTCTCAGTACATTTGATAGGTATTTAGACAAATATCTGTTTCAAATTAGTTCTGCCAATATAATGTAAATTGGATAAGAATACACACCAAAGTTTGGGGTCATCAAGATTTGTGTTTGTGTGTGTCTGTGTGAAACAATTTAATACTTTATATTCAGCAATGTTGCTTTTAACTGATCAAAAACACTTTTACATTGTAAAAAAAAAAAAGAAAATAAAATTCCTGATGAAGGTCAAGTGAAACGTCGACCGAAAGGTCGTCAAAAAATATATATTTTGATATTTTTTGCATAGATAGCGTGCAGAATTAGTTTTTTTGCTTTTTACAAAAAATAAAAAAATAAAAAACTTTATTTATACAATATATTATAATTAAAAAAGTAACCAGTTCCTGAAGACTTCATATTGGTGGATTCATTCATGGAAACTGCGTTATGGGACGACGTGATGACGTCATTAAGAGGCTTACAGACGTTGGGGCAGATTAGATTTTGCTCTTCTAATCCAACAGATTATCACAACACACAACTCTACTGACCAGTAGGGCTTTACATTTCAACACAATACTCACGCATTGCACGCATCATTTTCTGCATTCTTCCCTGCAAAACATTTAAACGAGGACAAATTTTTTTACCAAATCTACAGGAAATGGACTGACCACGAATGGGATTTATGTCATGTGGCGAAGCATATCCATGATAATTCTATTAGAGTCCATGTGGATGCCATGCTTTAGAAAATACTACACACTGTCACTAATGGATACAGGTGCTGATAGGTTTGGCAGCTGAGCAGCAGTGACACCAGTTTCTACAAACCTGGTGTGTGGTGTGTACTGGGAAGACATTCAGCACTTTTAAAAAGAGATAAATGGTATCCTTAGCATCGTGTAGAGACATAGCAGAGGAGACAACATCAGAGATTTCTGTAAACACAGTTAGTGACAAACAGGAGGTGAAGAGCGAAGAAGCTATTTTGCAGCCTTGGCAGGTGTTTCGAGAACCAATCATGGAGTTGCAAAGAATGAATATCACAGGAAAGGAGGATGGGAAGAAAAGAGTAGAAGTCGAAGAGGATGAAGAAGGAACTGAGACAAAAAATGAAATGGATAATAAAGTGGCAGAAAAGATGAAGCATGTTGAAAACTTAAGAAACATGCCAACAGACGCAAATGACTCAAGCAGCGACCCAACCAATGAGCCCATCTCCTCAAATTCTCACACCAGCCCACCTGAGACCAATGAAGCAGACACAGAAGACAGCAGAAAACTGACAAAGACTCCCAGCTTTGGCAAAACAGTTCATTTTAAGGAAACTGAAGCAGTGGAAGAAAGGGAAAGCTCAGTGGACAATCTTTTTCCAGACTTTGAGGTAGAAGAGTGGACCATCACCAGCTTTGAAGAGATGTTTCTGGCAGATGACTGGAAGGACATTACAAGTAAGATGTACATGATTGTTAAGTCTAAGTTCCAAAGAGGTTTTCACAGTGATGGCATAGATTAGAAACATTTTGGGCTCAAAAAGAAACCTTTCTTTATACGTTTCTGTGCAGTCACATTTACTGTTGTTTTGCAAATTCACATGATTGAGAATTTCATATGAGGACAAAATATTTCTCAATGCAGATTTCTGCAAAAGTTGGTCACAGGCATTCACCATGAAAACCAACAGATAGCTGCTTGGTTTGAAAATATTCTCTATGGGACTATACATGCTTTGTACATCACTACTCTAATGACAATAAAACAATGGACCTTTTTTTGACCACAGAATTTTGCCCCCACATTTAGTGTGAAAAACATTTTAAAGGAGCATTGCGTAGGTTCTGAAATTTCTAACCGTTACTGATACCAGTGGCCGTTAGAGGAACTGCAGCCAGTCTCATGCTCGTTCTCAGTGCGCACGCTCTTTTTTTTTTTACTTACGAGGAGTGTCCGTGGGTGTCTGAATTGTGCTGGAGGCTGGTCGCTTCTTTCCATCCGCAGAGTCCATTTGAAAACACTATTGCTGCTGCTTACTATAATGGCTGACGTGCCGTACGGTTGTAAGCCCAAGTAGACGAGAACGCTCATGACGTCACATTTTGTGAATTTTCGCGCCAATTCGGGCCCGACTCCTCCACACACAATTGAGCCTACAGTCTGATAGAGGCAACTGTGGTGGACAGTCGAGGTGTCATTCTTTTTTTTTAATCATGGTTGGCTCATACATGTATAAATGAAAACTCTATCTTAAAGATTTTTTTAAAGTAAAAACCTCCACATAGCTCCTTTAATAATCTGAAGAACCTTGTTCAACTATAAATAATTTTTTAATTCCATGGAAATATTCTATGGATGTAAAAAAATTCCTCAGGAACCATAGAAGCTAGAAAAAAAACATTTATATTGTATTGCTGGAATCTAGCATGTTATGTCTTGGGTGTTGGTCTACAGCATGTGATGCTGATGTGCTGATGTCCCCAAAAAGCTTCTTAAAGGGAAAGTTCTCTCAAAAATTATAATTCTGTCGTCACTTATTCACAGTCAGGTTGTTTCAGAACAAATAAAAATGTCTCCATGTTTTTTGTTCAAATAATAAAGGTCAACAGAGTTCAGTGTTGTTTTTTGACAATAGGTTTTCATTACATGGGCAACAACCATTGAAACATCTTAAAAATATCTTCTTTTGTGTTTCACAGAAGTAAGAATGTCATGTAGTTTTGGAATGACATGAGGGTGAGCAAATAATGACAGCATTGCTGTCATTGCTTAACCAGAAAGACCTCCTTGGTCAACCAGCTTTATGAACATCCCCAAGTGTTACATTATTACTTTAGGGTCTTGTTGATCTCTTTCCCCTCCCCCTGTTTTTCCTCCACTACCCCACCCACCTGTAGATGACTGTTTGCTAAGGAAGAAGGTGCTACAGGCCAGTCCTGAGACTGCCCTGACCCCGGCTTTGGGTCAGGAGGTCACTCTGAAAATGCAGGGTGTGCTGGAGGATAGGACTGTGGTGGAGAAAGACTGCAAGTTGGTCTTCGTTATCGGAGAGGGAGATGTCAACCAGGTGAGACACACAGACAGGCAGAGGAGGGGCAGCCACATGCACACACACATGCAAACACTCTCAAGAAACCTTGAACAATAACATTAAACCCTTATAATATACATTGCTTCCTTTAAGTTATCTTGTTGAGACTAAATCAGTATATGTAGAGTAAAATCTACTGTATATGTATTACCTGAAGTTTAAAATGTGACTGTTTTGCATGCAAAGGCCCTGGAAGAGTGTGTCATTTCGATGAAGCAAGGGGAGATCGCTTTACTGCTTGCAGATTCACAATACAGCTATGGACACCTGGGAAGGTAAGAAGGAAAATACCTGTATTATCTATCGAATAACATATGCACTGACTAAGTTTGGGGCTCAAATGCAAGCAGGTTTGGTGAATTTAGATTCTTTCACGTTCTGTTCTGTTATAAGTTCAAGAAGGAAGTAAAGGAGGGTGGAGGACACTGCTGAACGGGTCTTTTGTGACATAAGCTTGAAAAAGTCAAGTAGCTTCTATCCTCACAGGGTGGGACAGAGTCCTTTCATACCTGTTGCTCTCAGGGCAAATTGCCTGTCCCCATTAGCTTGTCAAACGAACCATGAACAGAAGCAGATGGCCTTCCTAAAACACCACTGAGGGCATTCAGGAACCCTTCCCCTCCCTTATCCTCTCAATTCGTTAACTAGAGGCAATGACTACTTGCAAAAACACAATCAACACAAAAAAAACACATTAACATACACAAACATACATTTCATCCAAATGCCAAGGAATACAGATAAGTCTTCAGGCGGGATTTAAAAACTGGAATGGAAGGCACAGATTTAATGTCCAGAGGTATGCTGTTCCAAAATCTAGGACCGGCTTCAGAAAAGTCTGTTCCCCCTTAAATTTCAAGCGAGAGTGAGGTATTTGCAAGGAAAGTTTATCAAAGGATCTGAGAGAGGGATTTTAGATTATTTTAAATAAACAAAATAAAATAAATTACTGACCCCAACATTTTTAAACGTATAGTGGAAATAAACGTTTGGAATAATCACATTTTGTTGCTTTGCAGCCTGAAATGAAGATTTCAGGACACAGTTTTTGTTTTATTCAGCTTTATTTACTCCAAGTGAAAGATATAACACCAACATGTCATAAAAATAAATAAATAAATACAAATAAATAATAATGATAATAAAAAAGATCACTGAGTTGAAAAAGGATCACCCCCCCCCCCCTCCTTAAAATGACTTGTTAATTCAATCAGGTGTAGCTAATCACCTTCTCGATGGTACACAAAGCCATTTGATGTTCAACTGTGATCAGCTGTGGTCATTTTGATTAGCTCAGGATGAAAAGAGCTTTCCTGGAGCGTTTCATTTCTTGGTAGTGCAACTATGGAAGTCTGTTATAAAGAAGTGGAAGGTATTCGGTACAACACCGAGCCTCCCTGGATCAGGACGTCGCTCCAAACTGGATGAAAGAGCCAGGAGGAAATTGCTCAGAGAGGCTACCAAGAGGCCTACAGAAACTCTGAAGCTGATTCAGGAATTTACTACAAATAGTAGTCATTGTGTGCATGTGACAACAATATCACAAATTCTCCACAATATCATCAATTCTCCACAAAATGTGTCTTGCATGAGAGGGTTACAAGAGAAAAGCCACTCTTAGGAAAGGCCACATGCAATCATGACTGAGCTTTGCCAAAATGCACCTTAAAGATTCTGAGGCAGAGGAGACTAAAATTAAATTATTTGGCCATAAAACGCCAAACAATATGTCTGGCAGCAATCCAATACAGCTCACCATTCAAATAACACAATACAGGTGCTGGTCATACAATTAGAATATCATCAAAAA
Source organism: Carassius carassius (assembly GCF_963082965.1). NCBI lineage: Eukaryota > Metazoa > Chordata > Actinopteri > Cypriniformes > Cyprinidae > Carassius > Carassius carassius. The sequence goes on along the minus strand of NC_081767.1, from coordinate 21,006,243 downwards.
GTTGATTTATTTCACTAATTCCATTCAAAAAGTGAAACTTGTATATTATATTAATTCATTACAGACTGATATATTTCAAATGTTTATTTCTTTTAATTTTGATGTTTATAACTGACAACTAAGGAAAATCCCAAATTCAGTATCTCAGAAAACTAGAATATTGTGAAAAGGTTCAATATTGAAGACACCTGGTGCCACACTCTAATCAGCTAATTAACTCAAAACACCTGCAAAGCCTTTAAATAGTCTAGTTCTGTAGGCTACACAATCATGGGGAAGACGACCATTGACACCTTGCACAAGGAGGACAAGACACAAAAGGTCATTGCAAAAGAGACTGGCTGTTCACAGAGCTCTGTGTCCAAGCACATTAATAAAAAAAAGTGTACAAGCAATAGGGATAACCGCACCCTGGAAAGTATTGTGAAACAAAACCCATTCAAAAATGTGAGGGAGATTCCTATAGAGTGGACTGCAGCTGGAGTCAGTGCTTCAAGAAACACTACGCAGAGATATATGCAAGACATGGGTTTCAGCTGTCGCATTCTTTGTGTCAAGCCACTCTTGAACAACAGACAACAGACAAAAAGCTGCTGATTGGTCCACCGTTATGTTCTCTGATGAAAGTTAATTTTGCATTTCCTTTGGATATCAGAGTTCCAGAGTCTGGAGGTAAAGAGGTATGCACACAGTCCATGTTGCTTGAAGTCCAGTGTAAAGTTTCCACAGTCAGTGATGATTTGCGGTGCCATGTCATCTGCTGGTGTTGGTCCACTGTGTTTTCTGAGGTCCAAGGTCAACACAGCCATATACCAGGAAGTTTTAGAGCACTTCATGGTTCCTGCTGCTCACCAACTTTATGGAGATGCAGATTTCATTTTCCAACAGGACTTGGCCCCTGCACACAGTGCCAAAGCTTCCAGTACCTGGTTTAAGGACCATGGTATACCTGTTCTTAATTGGCCAGCAAACACGCCTGACCTTAACCCCATAGAAAATCTATTGGGTATTGGGAAGAAGATGCAATATGCCAGACCCAAGAATGCAAAAGAGTTGAAGGCCACTATCAGAGCAACTTGGGCTCTCATAACACCTGAGCAGTGCCACAGACTGATCAACTCCATGCCAGGCCGCATTGCTGCAGTAATTCCAGTAAAAGGAGCCCCAACTAAGTATTGAGTGCTATACATGCTCATACTTTTTAGTTGGCCAAGATTTCTAAAAATCCTTTCTTTGTATTGGTCTTAAGATATATTCTAATTTTCTGAGATACTGAATTTGGGATTTTCCTTAGTTGTCCGTTATATTCATCAAAATTAAAAGAAATAAGCATTTGAAATATATCGGTCTGTGTATAATGAATGAATATAATATACAAGTTTCACTTTTTGAATGGAATTAGTGAAATAAATAAACTTTTTGATTATATTCTAATTATATGACTAGCACCTGTACAGTAAAACATGGAGGTGGTAATATCCTGTGGGGTGTTTCTCTGCAGCTGGGACTGGAGCACTTGTCAGGATAGATCGAAAGATGGATGGGGCAAAATACAGTCAAATTCTTGAGGAAAATCTGCTGCACTCTACCAGAAAGTTGCCAATTAGAAAAAAGGTTTACCTTCCAGCATGAAAATGACCCAAAGCACACTGAAAAACTGAGTACATGGTGGTTGAAGTGAAAAAGGTGAATGTCCATGCACGGCTTAGTCAGAGCCTAGACTAAACCCCATTGAAAATCTTTGGAATGACTTGAAGACTGCAAGTAAAATACAACTGGATAAAACAAAAACTGTGTCTATCTTCATTTCAAGCTGCAAATCAACAAAATGTGATCATTTTAAAGGGGGTGATCATTTTCTATATGTACTGTGTGTGTATATATATATATATTGGAAATTATACTGTACATAATTGTACTGTACATGCTGTATTTACATAAAAATTTTTATATACAGTACTATAGATGGTTTATGCTATGTTTTTTATGTATTTTCAAAAATGTTTTAGAAATTTTGTAAATTAAACAGGCTAGTATTGATATAAATAGCTATTCCATTTTTTATGTTTGTACTGTATTCAAATGTGCACCAAGTACATCCATGCATGTGGATAAGCAGTCAACTTTCATGTGTTTTTGAGAAGACGTTCCAGAGTTTGTGCTCGTGATTTGACTTGAAATGAATTTCACTGGTAACCATGATCTCTTCCTATTTCAAAGTGCAATTGCACTATTGCAATGTGAGTTTTGTGAATCCATCTTCAGATTTGTTATTAGTTCAGTCAATGTGCAGCTGCATTTAATGAGTTGCAGATCTCTGTCTGTAATTTAGAGGGTATTTTAGGCATGAATTCACTTATAACAGATTTACTTGTAAGCACAAAATGACCAGAGATTATTCAGAGATCCCGGGGGAATGCATGTCAGGTCATGTTGTTCTCATATCATGATTGTGGTCTTGAGCTTTGGTCTGTTTGTATACTACCTACACAAGCACACATATGTGTGTATATATGCGTGTGTGCAGTGAGGGCTTAGGAGTGATCGTTAGGTTTAGCTTGTAGCAGTGCAGACACATGGGCTGAAGGGACATGCTCCTGTGTGATTCTCTCTCTTTGGCCCTGTTATGAGTGGCATCCGCTGGGAGCTGGCAGTCGTGAGAGGCAGACTGATCCACAGTTAATGGTTGTTTTGATGCTACTGATTAGGAATGTGAGCGGCAAACTTAAATTTAGCCCTGGCCCTAAGGTAGACCTCACAGGCTTCTTGCCAGCAGTTAAAAGGTTGACAGCAAATCCACTGTGACAACATATCATCCCATGGCACTAAATAGGTAAAAGGCATACACACATATTTACACACTCACATGCTTCCCTAAAAAGCAACTGCGTTAAGCAGAGGTGCTAAAAGCAAACCTATATGTGTGTTTGAACTTCAGAATACACTTCTACTTAACAGCTCTGTTAGATATTCCAGAACTGAGCCTGATAAAGTCTCCTTTGACAAGGAACTAAAAAAAAATAAAAAAATAAAAAACACTTCACCTACAAAATGTTTTCCTTATTTGAAAACTGTGACAGCTTGTCAAAGTGGCAGTACGGCAGATGGAGGGGATGGGAAGCGACTGGGAGGAAGCTACTGATGGAAGAAGTGAGGGAGGAAGAGCGGAAAAAAGAAAAGTTAAAAGGAGCCCTAGAGAAAATCTCATTTAGTTTCTCTCCAGTGGCTGTGGCATGTATTGACTGAGCCCTGTCAGTAGCCTGTTACAGACAGCGCTGTCTCCACCAAGAGCACTTCGCAGCTTTTTGTTGGAGCCGACTGCAGACAGACATGATTCAACTGACTGTGATTGGAGTCACAGCGTTGAGTGGGTGAAACCATTTTTTTTCCCGTCTCTAATGCATGCATCAGTGGCTTATTAGTTATGGAACAGCAGGTGACTATTTTTCCTTTAATAGAGGTGGATCAACATTAAAACACACCAATTTCACGGACCATATATAGTCGTCTTTACTTACCCTGTAAGTTGTCTTTGTGGCAGCACCAAAATAGATTGACTGATTAATTAATTTTATATTTATAAAAGACATGTTTATTTTATTTAAAAATATTTAAAAAAAAAATAATTAAATATTTATTTCATATTTTATGTATTCATTAAACATTTAATTTCCTTACAAAATGTTTTATTCATTAAACTTACCTTTATTATTATTATTATTATTATGGATATAATGGTATAAATTCATGAAAAAATGCTGTAAAGCAATAGCATATGATGCAAAATATCACTGGTTTTTCTGACACAATTTTACAAGACTAACACATGTCAATTCCTGCAGCATTGGCCCAAAGAGACAAGTGACAGTTCTCTACTGGCCCAGAATTCATCACAGACCATTCTGGGTTTTTTTTTTTTTTTTTTTTTTTTTGTTAAACCCTGATGCGATTGGTCTGTTTGATAATACAGCTTCAGTAATGGCCAATGACTACCAGACAATGGCTAAAGTGATGCCTTTAAATTTAAATGTTTATTGTTTTATACAGGGAAAAAACAACCTGCCTTTCTGCAGTAGATAGTAGAGAAGATAGGTTTACCTCTTACAGCTAAGAAAAAATGCTGTTATTTTAGAAGCCCACCAATAACATTTAGTTTGTTCTGACTCACCGCCACCGTATAATATATGTTTGGCATTTGCATATAATATGGCAAAGACAATGATGATACAGAAATCCCAGACAGCTTTTAAAAATGCTCCCAATGTAAATGAGTCACCCATTTTGCTGGAAAAACATTATAGCGGATCACCACTCTCCCACTCACCCTCCGTCACTGTTGCTTTCTTACTGACACACGCTAAAAACAGATAGATAAACACAACCTCATTGTGAACCCTACACTCCTCTTTTCTCTCTCACAAGCTTTTATCTGTATACTTGCTGGAATCCAACACCCCCAACAGATAAACACGCTGGACATGAGCAAAAACAAATTACTGTGTGAGTCAAGTACAAAAGTTCTCAAGCCAAACAGCATGGTGTGCATGTGTTATGTGTGTTATGGCAGCAACATGATGCTGTCTTTTCCGGGATGTGCAGAGATAAGGACTGACTCCCTGTTGATGAGCTGTGCTAGAGTGGAAAGTGTGTATTAGCCGGGACAATGAGACATAATGAACAGACCTTGGATGGTCTGGGATGAACTGGAGTGTATCACTTAAAGATTATCAAGCTGGGGGGTCACGTGATGCTTTGAGAGCGGCAAGACGTGTTCGACCGAGCTCCTCGCCGTGTAGCTGAATTTTTGTTTTAAATAGTCGTCCCACTCGTTTCAAAAGTTTAGAAACGTTTGATGATTAAATGATCAGGATGTCCCTTGACACTTTTTGGTCGCAATCAGCCTCGAAGAACAAACAAACTAGAAGAAACACACGCCAAAATAAGGGCACGGTCGCTGAGCAAGATGGCGAAAACTCAGGCCCAATTCAAGTTGCCTCTAGTGAGACCACGATATCGGGAGATGCAGTGAACTGTATTGTCGAAAAAGTGTCGATGGTTCTTGAAAACAAGCTGCAGGCGATGCGTGATCCAATCTCTGAAATATCGGGCAAATTGGACAACATGATCAAGAGAGTCGTGGAGGCCGAGCAGAGAATTTCCGACCTCGAGGATTACCAAGCTTATAGCTCAACGCGCTTTGCATCTATGGAGTCATCCCTGCAAAAAACACTCGAACGTGTAGAGGACCTTGAAAACAGAAGCCGGCGGCAGAATATTAGAATTGTTGGTCTCAAGGAAGGCACTGAGGGGAGAGATCCGATAGCTTTCTTTGAATCATGGATCCCGACTACACTAAAAATGAGTGCCAAAGATGGACGGATCAAATTGGAAAGAGCGCATCGCACAGGACCATTGAGAAACGAGGACAAACATCCGAGAGCGAGACCTGTGATCGTGCGACTACACAATTACAAAGACAAAAGAATGATTCTAGAAGCAGCGAGATGTTTGGGCGACCTAAATATTGAGGGGAAGAAAGTGTCGTTTTTTCAAGATTTCTCGGCGGGTGTGCAGAAGAAGAGAGTGGAGACGACAGAGGCTCGGAGGCGACTGCGGGAAGCAGGATTCAAATATGCCTTCATCTACCCTGCCACTATAAGAGTGTTCAACGCAGCTGGTAAAGACACATACCTGTCTACGACCGCGGAGGTGAACACCTTCTTGGAGTCGACTCCGCAAATATAATATCCACCTCAGATACATGACGTACAAAACGTGAAAAGTACATTCCATTTTGTCTGCATAGGACGACCGTGATAAACATTAGCTTGTTTGGTTTGGAGCAAAGTTGACACGAATAACTTTAACCTATGATACGCAGAGAAAACATCTTAGTGTCACAAAATATTAAGACTCCCACGCTGTTACCTCTCTGCCTTGTGTTTTCCTGGCTAACGTTACCCTTAACAGGATCAGCCAACGAATATGAGAGGTTCCAAAATGCTATATTTTTTGTTTTCTCACAGTGTTACGTCCCCCGTTCGAGTTTGGGACTAAAACACACTGAACACCTGCACAAATCTGTTTTAATGCAGGAGTGTTTTTTTTTTTTTTTTTCCATGTTTCATGTTCCAAGCAGCTGTGGTTTACCCTCTTACTCAATCATTGCTATGCTTTTTATTTCCTCTTTTGCAGTGTAAATGAGTAGTACTTATAATTCAGGCATAAGGATACGTACTTGGAATGTAAAGGGTGTCAATAATGTTGTCAAACGGAAAAAGATACTAAATATTTTGAAAAGAGACAAAATCAATATTGCTCTACTACAAGAAACTCATTTAAATGATCTAGAACATCAAAAATTTGGCAGAGACTGGGTTGGACAACTTTATTATTCATCTTTCTCCTCCAAAAAACGTGGTGTAATAATACTGATTCACAAAAATTTACCATTTCAACTACAAACAAGTTATTCTGATAAAGAAGGTAGAATGGTCATAATAAAGGGCCTATTGTATGGAGAGGAGGTTGTGATAGTAAATATATATGCCCCAAATATACATGATGAAGAGTACTTTGCTCAGGTTTATAATAAAATAGCTAATCTAGACTGTAACAATGTAATCCTTGGGGGTGACTTTAATTGTTATCTTAACCCAGATATGGATAAATCGCCAGCAGTTGACACAGCCCCTAAAATCGCTAATATTGTTAAAACCTCATGTCAGGAGCTTGGACTGATTGATATATGGAGATTTTTAAACCCTACTGTTAAGGCTTATACATTTTATTCCTACCCACATAAAACTGCTTCACGCATCGATTACATTTTCTTTTCAAATCAGAGTATAAGACTGGCTGAGAAATCAGACATCGGCCCGATGACTATATCAGACCATGCACCTGTAACCGTAACTATGTTGCCACCTCGACCCAATTATCAATCCTGGATATGGAAACTCAATCCCTTCCATCTCCTTGATGAGAAGTTAGTTGATTATTTAAAAGAACAGACAGAGGTATATTTTCAATGTAATGATACAGATGGAGCGGATCCTAGAACAATATGGGAAGCTTATAAGGCTTTTCTTAGAGGAATGATAATTGCCTACACCAGTAGAAAGAAAAGGGACGCATTATCTGAACAAATGAAACTGGAAAAGAGAATTATCACAATAGAAAAACAGTTTCACTCCTCTAGATCAGCGCAACTTCTTGTTGAACTTAAATCTCTGAGAACTCAACTAAGCCAGCTGCTCACTAGGAAGGCAGAAAGGGATATACTATTTGCGAGACAAAGATTTTTTGAAATGGGCAATAAACCTAACTGCCTACTCGCTAGGATAGTTAAAAAGATGTCCATAAAAGGATATATCCCAGCGATTAAAGATCCCTCGGGATGTAGAATAACAGAAAACAAAAAAATAAATGGGATGTTTAGACACTATTACGAAAAACTATATAGTTCAGATATAGATACACAAACTGTATCGGAAAATACTTTTTTCAAAGATCTTTGCATTCCTAAAATAAACAATAAACATCAAGAACTCTTAGAAGCCCCCATTTCCCTTTTAGAAATTAAAAGTGCAATAAACTCTTTACAGTCTGGGAAATCTCCAGGACCTGACGGGTACCCAGTGGAATTTTTTAAGGTTATGAATGATAAATTAAGTCCCTATCTCCTGAAGGCTATCAATACCTCGTTTCATGCATCTAAACTTCCTAATTATATGAATGTAGCTAATATTACTGTAATACACAAAAAGGGAAAGGATCCAGAGGAATGCAGCTCTTACAGGCCAATAAGTTTGTTAAATGTAGATTTAAAAGTTCTGGCTAAAATCTTGGCTAAACGTCTTGAGCATGTAGTTCTGGACATTATAGACCCAGACCAAACAGGGTTTATGAAAGGCCGCCACTCCTATTGTAACACTAGAAGATTGTTTAATATAATGTGCCACCTTGACCAAAACTCCATACCTGGAATCTTATTAGCGATGGACGCCGAAAAGGCATTCGATAGGGTGGAGTGGAGGTATATGTTCGATGTTATGGCCAGATTTGGAATTGGTGAAAACTTTATAAAATGGGTCAGATTACTTTATACGTCACCAAAAGCTGGCGTATTAACTAATGGCATCCTCTCTGACTCATTCGTACTTCATAGGGGAACACGTCAGGGTTGTCCCTTGTCCCCTCTGTTATTTGCCATGGCGATAGAACCCTTGGCAATTTATATTTAAAAAAATAAAAACATTCACGGTGTTAGTATTGGTAACAGAAAAAAAAAGATACTGCTCTATGCAGATGATATTTTGTTAACTATAACCAACCCCCAAACATCATTACCTGAGTTAACTGACTGTATTAAGCAATTTGGAGTCATTTCTGGATATAAAGTTAATTTTCACAAATCAGAGATTATGCCATTAGGACCACAAAATATATCTGAGCCCAATTTTGTCAAGCCATTTAAATGGTCTCCCAAAGGTATTACATACTTAGGTATCCGTATTACACATAAACTTTCACAACTGTATGACGCTAATATAAAAACATCAATACTCCGTATTAAGGAAGACTTCGCAAGATGGTCAAAACTACCAGTCTCCTTCTCAGGAAGGATAAACCTTATAAAAATGGTAATCTTTCCAAAGATCCTATACCCGTTATCCATGACTTTTCTAAATTTGACTAATGTTGATATAAAAGATATTAACAAAGCCATGTCTAAATTTATATGGGCCGGTAAGCGATCTAGAGTTAAACTACAAACGTTACAACTACCCACTGACAGAGGTGGATGGTCACTTCCAAATTTTAAATATTATGGATGGGCAATACAGGCTAGAATTCTCCTAGATTGGATACACAAACCTGAAGATGCTCTGTGGGTAGATGCAGAACAACAGTTTTGTAATCCAGTCTCTCTGATTAATTTATTAGACCAGAAAACCCAAATTCCTGACAAGGTAAAAGAAAACCCTTTCATTATCAGAGTTGACAAAACATGGTCACAGATCAGAAAGTCTCTTAAGTATAATCAGAGCTTGCCTATCCTTTACCACACTGACTGGTAACACAAATTTTCACTATACTGATATGGGCTCTCAATTTGGTAACTGGATTCATTTGGGAATATACAGAATATATGATCTATTCCATAAGGGTGTTTTTATGTCATTTGATGAGTTACATTTAAAGCATAATATCCCCAAAAAGGACTTCTTTAAATACTTGCAGATAAGACATTTTGTCCGGACCAGGCATACTAGTCTTACCCTGAATAGCTCGGATTTCTTTTTAGATAGATTTTTTCTTAAGGAAACTGAAATTAAACACTTCATATCCAAATTTTACTCTATGATAAGCCATCACAAAGCAGACAACCTGATTTTGTTGCAGAGGGCGTGGAGTAACAACCTGAAATTTGACATTGATGGAAATGTCTGGGAAGATATTGTCAAACTACCATTGAATGGCTCTGTCTGCAACAGATTTAAAGAGATGCAATTTAATATAGTACATAGAGCTTATATATCTCAAAATAAATATAGCAAAATAAATAAAACTGTATCCCCCCAATGTCCAAAGTGCAACAACAATATTGGAACATTCTTTCATTGTCTTTGGGAATGCCCATTGGCTGTTTATTTTTGGAATGGTATTTGTGATAAACTATCCATAATATGTAAAAAGAAGGTTACAGCCTCCCCACTCATGTGCTTGCTGGGTGTGTTGCCCCCCTCCCTTCTGGAACATTCGGATGTCTTTAGAACTTTATTGATGTTGGGGCGGAAAACAATTATGAATAAATGGGTTGGATCTGACCCACCCCTCATTAAGGACTGGATAATCCTGATTAAAGAAACTATACTGGTGGAAAAGATTGGATGTATGTTAAAAGGTAAATCTAAATCATTTCAGAAGTTATGGAAAATTCCTTTGAACTGTCTTGGCATTGAATATAAATCTATCATGGATCCTTAAATGCTCATATGAGGATATTGCAAATCTTTTTTTGTCCACGCTGCTGTTAGTTTTTTTTTTTTGTTTATTTTTTTTGTCTTTCTTTTGAAACTGGCTAATGTTAATGCTCTATGCTTGTTGTTTATTTTGAAAAACCCAATAAAAAAAAAAAAAAAAAAAAAAAAAAAAAAGATTATCAAGCTGAAATTGTCTAATAAGAGAAAATTGTGTACATGTTAAAAGAAAATCCCAGTCCCTAAAGGACCCCTAACAAGGCCCAGTGCTCTCTAGTGTGAAATCCAGAGAGCATAGCAAATATGCAGCCAGTGGATGTCGGAGAACCAAAGGTCACTGGACACCTCACCCATTTCATTATGGGGTTTTCAGGGAAAAGCTTTAGTTATCCATCATAAAAACTCAAAACAAATCCTTAAGATATGTCATGAAGTGGTAAATTGCAAGTTAGTTTAGCATTAAAGGTAACTTTAACATTGTGGCGCACTGAACTAGAACTAAAGAAACAGTTAAAGTGATACTCCACCTAAAAATGATCTAATCATTTGCCTCCTGTAGTGCTAGATGTATATTCTTTAGATGAACACAAACAGATAAGATAATGTCTGTATAATGCAAGTGAATAGGTCCCATAAAGTTTGCTTCAAAAATCATGTAAAACCAATATGAAATTAATCCACATGACCTCATTTGATGAATCATTGTCTTATGAAATGATAGATTTGTGTGAGGAAAATACTCATATTTTTTTTTAACTATAAACGATTGCTTCCTTACAACTGTCATGTGCGTTCTCTTGACATAAATGGCAACAAGTTGTGAATACTGTGGTCCTCTGTGCTTCTGCTTCACTTCTTAAGTTTTACAATGTTACGTTTCACAACATGCTGCTTCAAAAACCTATTTTCTAAATGCACCTTAATGATCTAAATTCATCCACGTATGTTTATTTTTGCTTATGTTTAATTTAATTTAATTTAATTTAATTTAATTTAATTTAATTTAATTTAATTTAATTTAATTTAATTTAATACTTCTCTCGGTTAACTTTGCAGAATATTAAATGTAATTTTTTTTATAAATTAAATAAAAAATAAATATAAAGCTTTACATTTCTATTTTAAATCCTCAAAAATGCCCCATTTACTTCCAATGTTAGCCATTGTCAGAGATATGGACCTGTCTGTGTGATATTTTTTCACCTCATGTGCTCTGTGACCTAGTTTTCTCCTTTGTCTTATTGCTTCATTTGATTCACCTGTGTTTGTTAATTATCCCTTGTTAAGTTTAGTATTTAAAGTGTAGTCTGCCCCATGTTTCCTCGTCGTGTCTTCAACATTGTGATGTGCTACTTATGTCTCCACCCAGCTCTGTGTAACCCTTGTTTTGGACTATTTAAGACTTCTGTTTGTGATATTCCCTTGTCTCTATGTTCCTCACTCCTCTCAGTAGATACTCGTGACTGCTATAGCCTTGATATTTTACATTTGTATTAAATAAACAATATGCAATTATGCTGTCGATAGACGTTTAAAGGGATACATCATCCAAAAATTTTAATTCTGTCATAATGTTCTCACCCTCAAGTTATTCCAAAGCTGTAGTATGGAAGGCAGTGGCTACCATCAACTTTCTTTTGTGTTGTACCAAAGATAACTCATACAGGTTTTGGAACAACTTGAAGCTGACTAAATAAGGACTAATTTACATTTTTGCCTGAACTATCCCCTTGTGCTGAATGTGAAATATTTCTTTGAATTTAAATGTATTGTTTAATATAGACAGTTTATTGTTTTACTATCAGAAATGTTGACTTTGACTGGAACAAACCTGACAATGACAAAATCACAGTATTTTTTATTTCTCCATGATTTTTTAATTTGTAAATTTTATTTTTTTGCATACTGTATGCTAACAAACTGGATTTTATTCAACTTGCAATCTCTGGCAAATATATAATATAATCATAATTAATGGTGAAGTTCATACACTTCACACAAATTCATACACTCACAGAATGAATGAAACATTAGTAGAGGTGCAAACAGATTGAGCCTTTAAGCAAACATGGTGTGAGCTGTATAGGTGTGTGAAATGATGAGATGTCTCTCTTCTCATCTGAATGTCAAATTGTGTGATGAGGATTATGTGAGTTACTGTATGTGCCATTGATAAAATCTTCTGGCTGTACTGACATATGACACATTCTCGCACACATGCTGAAACACACACTCATACTCACGCAGCCAAGCGATGAGTCTGATCACAGCATGGCTTTTAAATCAACACACACAGTTCTAGGTTCTGGTGACTGTTTGTGAACCAAGTCTTGAGAAAGAGCAGAAGAAAAGAACTGGCAGTAGCTGCATATCATTTAGAAAAAAATTACTCAGCAATTCAAATGGACAATCAAAAATCTGCATGTATAAAACATCTGTTTTAGCACAACCACACTTGTGCACCAAACAAAAAGACACTATGAAAATACATCCAGTAATCCATTGGCATACCACGACAGATATATTCATTATAAATAAGCTATGTTTGTCAGTCATACAGGTCCCAAGTCTTCTCCACACTCTTAAAAATAAAGGTTCTTTATTGGCATTTAAGGTTTCATGAAGAAAATTTAACATTCATGAAACTTTTTAATTACACTAAATGTTCTTCATAATGGGGAAAAATCTATTAAATGTTCTTTATTTTTCAAATGTTAAAGGGGACTGATACTGGATGCTTTGCATATAATACAATTAAAATTCACTTTTACATGGTGTTTGCATATAAATGTGTCTTAAGTGTGACACAACCACCCTGCAATGATAAAATAAAATCCATTCACTCCTTTTTTAATCCTTCAAAACCTATACAGTGTCAATTATCAAGCTGTTTTGGGGTGGTGTTGGCGCAGTGGATAAGACACATGCCTTTGGTGTGAGAGGCCCGGGTCCGAATCCACTGTGAGACACCAATGTGTCCCTGAGCAAGACACTTAACCCCTAGTTGCTCGGGCAGTTGCGCTCCTGAGGCGTCTGCCGTTGCTAAGCAACCATGGCCTGCTCTCTCCATGAAGATGCGGAAATTTCAGCAGAAAGGATAAATGGATTTGCAGCACTAAATATTGCTTGCAGTAGCTCTGCTACTAAATTTATTTCAAAATGGCAATCCATATACAACAATGATCAGCTGTTCCTTCATCTTGGCTGAGCTTTCAACATTGTTACGGGAAAGAATGAAGCTGATTGGTTGGCTCTTGTCACATGACCTGCGGTGCGCTTGCGGCATTCTGAAAAGTTGAGATGTTTTTAACTTGATGCGGTGAGGTGAGTAAATAATGACAACTTTAAATTTTGGGTAAACTATCACTTTAAGATTTTTAACTGTTGTGAAAATATTGTTTATTGTTAATGTTAACAAATGTTAAGTGTTACCCTGGTTTCTTACAATTGCAACTTTATATATCACAGTGACTAAATTTCACAATATGATTTGAAAATGTATTTCTTGCAATCACTACTGACGTGCAACCCGGGAGCTACACTCTATTATTATGAAGAGCTTTATGAGAATACAGTCAGGAAGCTTATTCTCTTTGCGTCAATGCTTCAGCTGATCAGGTTTTCCTGCATGCATGCTCTGCCTATACATCATAGAGAGACAACCACAAATATAAGAGATAGTTAAAATGTATGCAAATATGAGAGGAAATGCTGTCACTCACTGTCTTGTAGTTTTGGAAACATTCTCACAGCAGGTCCATGATAAGAGCTGTAGTCATGTGATTTCAGAGATTAAGAGTGACAAACCTCTAGCTGGAAAGTGAATCAGAGCCACTCCCAGCTGCCATGCTGCAGAGTCAGGCCAGAAACACACACACACATACAAGCCAAAATTCAGGTAGAAATGTTCATGCATGCCTGAATACACACCCACAAACAGTGATATTGGTTTCATTGAAACTTGGGTGGTGGTCAGTGAGCCATTGCTAAGGTCATTATTATCCTTCAAATTAAAAAGTATTTACTTGCAGCAATCTTTCCAACAAACATACATATTTTAGCCGGGAAAAAAAGAAAACCCGAAATCCTTTTTTTCCCAAATTCTCCTAGAATGGTGTAATCACATTAATATGCTTTCCTGTGTGAACTGACTAGTTTACAACTAGGAGTACAGTCATGCCTGATTGGCCACAGGAAAGGTCTGTCTTACTGACATGAAAGTGACCAATCAATATTGTTATTTATATTAAAATATTGTTATTGTTATTAATATTGAAAATGAGAAATGAGTGTGGACATTGTATTCAGAATTTAGAATTTCTCTCCACCCTATTTTTGCATTCAAAAGTTTATATATATATATATATAATATAATATATATATAATATTTTTTATGCTCACCTGCATGCATTTTATGTACAACAAAATTACAGAAAAATAGTAAAATTTTGAAATATTATTAGAATTGGAAAAAAAAGTTTCTATTTCAATATGTTAATCTGTAATTTATTCTTTGATAGCAAAGCTTCATCTTCTGCAGCCAGATTACTCTAGTCTTCAGTGTCACATGATCTTCCAGAAATCATTCTAATATGCTGATTTGCTACGCAAGAAAGTTTATAAATCTGAGGCAAAGTCACATCAAAAAAAGTGAGTGCCGTTAAAATAATCTATATATAATTTAAATTAGCAATATATACAGATGTTAAACAATCACATTTCAAACAGCACAATGATGTGGAATGTTGAATACTGTACAAGTCATGTGCCACAACATGACATCATAATATAGGTAAAAAAAAAAAAGACCTTGTGTTTTAATGTGGTACATAAAAATGAGCTCCACCACAAAATAACTTAACTTTGCAACAGTGTACAGTAAATACTGTCAAAACATTTGCTCATGATTCATGTTTACTAATTTCTTTTCTATTCGTTATAGAAAATTGCACTGGTGCACTATTAACCCTTTGACAGGCAATCTTTAAAAGTTCAGTATTACCTGTGTGACTCGTGGGATCATGAAAATTCACTCCCCACCCAAATCTCCACCTGCGTTCCCAAAAAATACAATATGTTACATGTAAACTGGACTGCATGCACATGCATGCAGATACAATCTCACTGCTGATAACAGAGTCCTGTTCATCCCTCATATTGTGCACTGATATGGATTAAAAAAGGAACTCAGGACTGGCTGATGTTTGGCTGCAGTTTGACAGCAAATGTTCTGCATAGCTTTCATTTTTGTTCCTTGCGAGACTAAATATTTGGTTAGAGCAATCTTGAGCAGTTTGCCTTCAGTTTGACCTGTGCATGTGCAGCCCTTAATGTTCCTTCTGTTATCTGTTTATTTGCTTGCACTTGACATGTTCCTGGTAACCTCAGCATTATAATCCACATCAACTCAGCATTCACCAAAAACATAACAGAACTCTTTTGTATAGTTAACTATTGGTTGTTCCAAATCTTATACATAATATGTAGGTATTAACCCTTTGACACTGATGGAACACCTACACACCTATTCCATAATTCTACCCTTATTTTATGAATTATTATTTTTATGGTCACTCCCAAATCTTTGGGAGTGACAACCATAAAAAAAAGAAAAGATGGACTAAAAAAATATGGTTGTCATTAATCTGATTTATATATATTTTTTTTTTCATGTGTGAATTAAGTTTAAATGGGGTTATTGCGTTTGTTATTATTACCCAAACTCTGTGTGTACACAATGGGTTTAAGTGGAGTGACAGCTGTATTTGAATGAATGGTCTGTTGGCTGAGTTATGGCTCTATCTCTAATCTAAGTCATAGTATTTGCAGAGTGCTTATCGTAACAGCATTTGCATGCAGTATGTGATGACAGGAAGACAACAGACTGAGAGACAGACTCTCAGTTAAAACAGAATAAGAAACATTGCTCTGTTGAGCACCCATGATTTTGCTGCTAAACATTTTGTGTAAACTATGTCAGTTGCTTTATATTTCACTCAGATTAATTATTTTCTAACTGGCCAAAATAAACGTTCAGACCCAGTCAAAAGCCCGGCTATGTGAAACTAGGTGTTAGTAGAATTTGCCTGGGTCAAGCGGATGTAGAGTGTTATCAGAAGGCTCAGGAGAGAATGTTCTTTGTGAAATGACATAAATGAGATATCATCTTCACCATGGCATGATATGCGTGAGAACAATACACGTCAGAATAAACGTCAGAGCCCCTGACCCCTCGCCACTTCCCAGCCCTGTTTACAAAAGATAAAGAGAATAGAGCAGCAAAACAGAATGGCGACGACTGATGGGGCACATGTGGTTGCCCTGGACGCATTTGAGAGCCCGAATGTACAAAGATTACAGGTTAGAACAGCACGTCTGTAGCTAATTAATGGCTTTTCTATACATATTCAGAAAAAATATACAAAACAGCACTTTACTGAAAGAAAAAGCATGGTTTTTAGGGTCTGTTTACATATATTATGGTTTGCATGCTACACTTTTTTATTTAATTGGCCATATTGTTTTTTTTTGAGTAATCATTTGAATGATTCCGATAATGTTGATTGTGATGCAATGAGAAGCTGTGTATACTAGGCATTACCTAGTAGTGACAAAAAATATATGGCTATTATGGCTATATAATGGCTTTTGAAAAAATTGTTTTCTTGAGCTACTTGATGCTTTTTTCCCAGCTTCGAATCATTCAAAAGCTTGGGCTACAGAACTGAAAGGGAATTCTGTCCTGGCCTGTGTTTTCATAGCTGGTCTCAATACTTCCTTATGTTTTACATGTGCAATTGTTTGACTGAGGCTTACCGTCCAAGGCCACCCAGCTTACTACTTTATATGCATAATTAAGTGCAAAGCAGGAAATAAGCAACCTGTCTGACCAGATCCTCTCAAAGACATCGATACACACACATGCAAATTAATTTAATGAGCTTGTCCTCTTCCTTGTGAGAATGTGTGTGATGGCCAGTCTGGTTAGTACGTCACATAACTGTCTTCCTTTGAGTGCACGGCAGTCTGATGGATCATCTGAAGCCACTGAGCTGAGAGAGCGGACTCACAGTAGAATACATAATGCCACGCGGCGCATCCTCCTCTTGCACGCTCACATGCACAGACACACTCGACGGCAGTGAGTCAGACTGAGATGTCAGATTACCGTCACTGGCCCCCAGCATCAGCACAGATCCATCACAAGCCAACCTCTGATTACCACACACAAACACACTAATGGAATCTTCTGCTTATTATTATTTTTGGTTACATTTTATTTAATGCTCACTATTGACGGATTAAATATATTGAAATTATTAACTTTTAGAAAATTACTTTTAGTTTTTACTAAAAAGTTTTTACACTATTGTAATATTTATTAAAGGGGTGCAGACTGCATGATGTGCATATGTCCCACCGCACAAAATCAGGGGTCGCTTATTTTGTACCCATTTTTTTTTAGACAAGGTTGCTTATTTGTCTAGAAAAACTTGGCAACACTGATATACACATACATACATTTCTATATCATATGTACTGAATCCTGAAAGACATAAAAATTCTGAAAAAAAAGTATAACTTTCCACAAAAATATCCAGCACCACATTCAGTAGATTAAAATGGAAAACAGCTACTTTAAAATGTAATAATATTACACAATATTAATGTTTTATTATATTTTTTAATCAAATAAACACAGCCTTGGTGAGCATAAGAGACTTTAAAAAAACTATAAAAAACCAAACTTTTGAATGGTAGTTTATGTTTATAATGGAAGAATATTTATTTCCATACAGTATATATTGAGAATTCTATACTAATTTTACTGAAATTGCTAAAACTAAAATTTAAATAAATATAAATCAAAGCTAAAGGGAAATATTAAATAATAATATTTATCAAGTAAATGTATAAAATTAATTTCTAAAATAGAAATTATAAAATTACTAACATTTAAATTAAAATTAAAATGAATACTCAAAATATAAAATACAAGTTAATCCAATATTAAAATAAGATTTTGTTCTACTTACCTATTACATTCTGACAAAAAGTTTTTATTCCTCCAACCATTTCTAGTCTCATTCAAAAAGTGCAAATGACCATTTATCTCATTACAACATAAATGCACTGAATTACAACAATGATTTTATTGTCCTCATTCAGTGTTGCCAGATGTATGATAATTATCGTATTTGTACGATAATTTTTACCTCTGTATGATGTACGATCAATAATGAAAAAAATCCCTTAATGTACGATAATTTCAGAATTCTATGAAAATTTAAATGAGGGTAGTTGCAGTCATATGGCTTCTTTACTCATACACGAAATCGGCTCATTACAGACACTCTAAATGGGTTCTTGTGCACCTCAGGGTGTGTTAAGAATGCAGGAGTGTGCCCTGCTTTAAAGCCAACTAGCACTAGTTGCGGTCCATGACAGCAAGAACCCCTTCAACATCTGGCAACACGCAGGATTCCGATGACAGCGGCTCAGATGTGGAGTTAACTGCACCACGCAGCAACAACTAAATTCCTTCTTCGCTGGACGCGACAAAGCAAGTGTTTAATATGCGCTGCGATGCAGACAGTCACTGAAAATAATGGGATAGTATTTTGTCTCACTGCTTCCGTCCAACAATACGCCTTGTTATCTATTGTGGTAATTTGCAGGTCGTGTCAAAATGTTGTTGGTTTAGAATAGATAAATAACTCTTTTGACTCGTGTATGATAATTTTCTTCCAGATACGATAATTTTGAACTTCTGTTACAATACTTGGACATTTCCAATCTGGCAACACTGTCCTCATTAGACTCATTAGACATGTAAACTCCAGCCACTTTTCATGACTAAGTAATCATTTCCCTAAATAATCTAAATAATAGATTATTTGTATATACCAGTAGACATTAAAAGCTCAACATATTCTAGTAACCAGCTATCCATGGTCTTTTAACAGAATCCTCAAAGCCTCCAGTACTCTTGCTAGTGAAAGTTGCTCTCTGGAGACCATGGAAATAAATGCAACCTGCCAACTTGTGAGTGAGCAGCTGTCAAGTTCAGTCAGATCCTGGCTATTTGAACCCCTGACCTCCTAAAAACCAGGCCCTGCAAGTCCTATCCTTCCAACAGCGATCAGAGGAGGGAGAATGTCGAGGGTCAGGCTAATAAGACTGCTATAATTAGCCTCCAGGATGTGGAGAGTTCCTCCTTGACAACCCCTGACACTTCCCCCTTATTAGTAGCAAAGTGTGCAGATCTGGGCATGCAGACCACAGAAAGACTGGGGCACATGGGTGAGAGGGAGAAAAGACTCAGTCTCATATAAGAGTTACTTATGAGCTATTCAGCGGTCGGGTGCAAGACATTTATTTTGTGTGTGTGTTTGTATAACTGCAATGTAAAAAAAAAAAAAAAAAATGCTAGAATCAACAGTCTTACAATATATTTGGCCAAAATAACCTTTCATCACAGTTTAGTCTAAAGGTAGAAAACTTATGATGTTTTCACAGGGGATTATTCAGGAGCAAGATTTACTATTCACTGGTTTAATAATTTTTCATAATGATGGGTGACATTTCTTTGAAAGTCCTTTTGCAGACACATTTCTTATCTTTTTATTGGATTTATTGGATATCTTTTCATAAGTTGCAGCAATAAGCAAGTGGTTTGGCTTTTTGAAAGAAAGGAAATTAATTTTTGATGAATATCAGTTTTGATGACATGCGTTTCCTTGTCAGAGGATCATACATTAAAGGCAGATCTGCTGCAAGCAAGCTGTGCTTTGCTGTCACAAGGATTTTCAATCCTCTCTTGGCGGAATGAGAAAATACCGAAAAGTCTTTTTCCCCAGACACTGAGCGAGAAGAAGAGAGAGAGACAAAGAGACAGTTGATGGAAGACAAGGGACAGGTTGTAGTTTTACTGTGAGACAGACTATTTCTGAAAAAAGGATGATTCATTTCATTTAGAGGCATAATACTTTTTTTTCATCATTTGAACATCATTGCACAGAATGTCCCCTTCTCAACTGTTCATTTTCTGTTCATAAATCTGGAGACAATCTGGGAACAAAGTGAAAATCTTTCAGACCTGATTTATCATCACATTGGTTTGAATCTTAATAATCATGATGAGTCAAAATACACATGCATTTAAATATTAAACATTCCAATGAGCAATCAGTAAAAGAAAACAATACTTCCTTTGTGTAGAATTGTATTCAAGGCAAGCCAGATATAATAGTTAACAAATGTATGACTGCTAAGAAACTCTCCAGGGTTAATCCTGACTAAAACAACCACTATTGCCTCGAGCATGCATACTATTTTCAGTCTGTCATCAATGAACCATTATTTAAGCAAAGGATTATGAGCTACATATAATTTAATTTATCTATGTATTACTGTATATGAATTCTCTGGACTTCCCATATTCACATTTGCAAACACATTTGACATTTATTGTGTCACATAATTGAAGGGTTTATACAGTAATGACCTGTAATCAAATCTCACAGGACATTGCTTACAGAGTGAATCTTAGTTTATGATAATTTCTGATAATGTCTTTGAAGGTGAAGTATGTAATTTCTGTGCCACTAGTGGAACCAACTGTAAAAGCTGTGTCTAAAATAACATACTGTCAAAGTTACATACTGCATTTGATGAACTTCTCAACTGTTAATAAAGTATGTTCTTGAAGTACACATATAATACAGATTTACCGCATCTACTGCATTGTCATGTGACCGAGAGCCGTGGGAATGGAGCGAGGCCAGTGGAGTGATTGGAAATGTGTGACACCTGCGACACTCACCGGTCTCGAGTCCCACGGAGCAGATCGGAAGGATACAAAAGAGGAGCGACGACAGTGAATGATGAGACTGCATAGCTTCAGCTTACGGGAATGTGACTGACTGGTCAAACAAACAGAGCAATGTTTTGATATCACCACAGAGCTACAGTGTTTACACTTTCAACCTACAAACAGCTTACTTAAAGTTGTCTCTCTGCATATTTGACTGTATAAAGGAAGAAAATCACATTGTAGAAGTGCAGCAGTGAAAAGCAGCTTTGCAGCATTGCACAAGTTAAAGGTCGTCTGGTTTGTTGTTGTTCTTCTGCTGTGGTTTGAACTCCATTTGGTCACACGTCACCATGAAATCTGAAAGCTATATATTTAAAGCCTCATCATACATCCATGTCCCTCATCTATGATTACTATGTAATCAGCCGTTAAAGAAACCTTTACGAGTGGCAGCATACATACACACGCACATAAATATAGCGGTAAAGGCCCATAAAGCAGGCAGTGGAGCAGGCGCCGGTGGCCGGAGGGCTGAGATTGGGTTTGTTTTAAAATCCTGCTCCGCATTATGAGCACTTCAGAGGAGCTCTCCCCCAGGCACTGCTCACTTCGCCGCCGTAATCACTGCTGTTTACACCCTTGCTGCCTGGACAGGAGGAGGAAATAAAAACAAAAAATACTGTAAGCATTCCACAAGCAAGTTTCCCGTCCAGATATAGTTGTTGTGCAAAGGATAAGTAGTCCACGTATAATAGAAGAACAGTCATAGAGAAAAACATCTGTAACACAACACTAAATACAGAATAAAGTCCAGTCTGGGCTGTGTGGCATACCTACTCACGACTCAATAGTGTCCTCCCTTTTAGTCCTAGCAAACATATGTCATACTCATAGGTCATACTACAAAGCATTTTTATTGCTAGCATGTACAGTGATAGGTTATTACCATGGAAAGCACTCAAGAGACATTTGCAGGGCATTTCCATCATTTACAGACTCGCATGATAAAAAGCTTCTATAACGTCAGAGGCCCGACTGTTTATCTTTTTCTTTTCCTTTTCTTCTTCTGCTTCCTCCTTCCGCTTTTCGTTTTTCCTTTGCTCATTAAGACTGACAAGGTGACTGGCGGACAGACGGCACGATGACTCAGCAAGCGCTTGGTGTAACAACCGCCAAACGGACCGGATTTGTCCCAAAGAGATGATGCTGAGACTTTGATTTTCCCCCCAAGTGAGCACACAACTATTTTTGGCATCAGTAATATAAAAGTATAGAGTAAGAAATAAATGCCAGATCTGAGGACTTACAGTTCAGCTTAATTAAAAATTCTAATAAACAAGCATATTGTCAGAATGAATACTCCAAAATAATTTATAGGAAGCAACTGTCTCTTACCATATTAAATTGTTTTATGCTGAAAGCATCTTTATAGATAGATAGATAGATAGATAGATAGATAGATAGATCCTGACTGAACTGAGTTTGAGAGTTACATGTAACTTGAATGTACCATTATGACCTGAATCCTGCCACCTTTAATAGCCCTCCTGATGTTAGCGAGCGTCACCTGAAACGCTCATCTGTTCTCCAACAGTGTACAGTCTCCCACGCTGCTCTCTGTCTCGTCTCTATAGCAACTGCCAAAGCTCTGACCCCTCCTTGTTTGAAGAACTATCAGAGTGTCTAACCAAACCCTTCTCTGAAAACTCCACGCCATCCAAAGCTCTGCCATCACAAAACCACAATGGCTGGTTTTACCCAGGCTGGCCTAGACACATCCAAAATAAGGACCACTAAATGCCTTGACTGGAATCAGAGCAGGCATGCCGCCATACTGGAGTCGTACTGGAGTCTCCGTCCTCTTGATGAGCAGTGATAGGTTGTGGCTGCGCTGCAGCATAAACCAAAACAGTCCTTCAAGCTCACTTGTGAAAAACAATTATGCTTTGGCAGAACTTAAAGGTATAGTGCAATCAGTTTTTTCACCTTCATGTCTTTCCAAAACTTTGCCACTTCATGTCTGCTGTGAGACAGATCAAAAAAAAAAAAAAAACCCCAAAAGGAGATATTCTGCAATAGTGCACATCAGCTGTTAAATGTAACTTTTTTTTTTACCATATACAATGTACGGGGTTGGCAAGAAATTTCAGGAAAAAGAGTGCTCCACTTCTTGCAAAGAGTGCAAAAGCCCTTAAAACTCCATTTCAGCATTTACTCTCCCCATCCAGTCACAGTCAAAGCATACTGGGAGCTAGAAATCCCATGCCCAGTTTCAGCAATATTATGTTAATTCCAGCAAACATTATTTATGTAGTAACTAAACTAAATGATTGGAAAAAAAACTGTTATATTAGCATTCTAATGAAACAAATTGAGCAAGCACAAAATCATGCCTTTGTATACAAAATATTTAGTTAGTTAGTTATATTAATATTTCTTATGGGACTTTTTTTCTGGTTCCCACAATTTGCTAAATGTACAGACCACTGTGAGTTTCAGTGGACTTCAGAGGCTACAGTTTTATTGGGAGCCTTTTGCTGTGAATTAGGTTGAGGAGAGTTCCAAGACCTCTTTCTCATTTTAGGCTCATCTGTGCTCAAATCAGCCCCTGAGGACCAATCAGTTTATACACAGGACCTTTACAACTGCCTCTCTTTCCTGCCACCTAAATTTCTCCGGTTTCAAGTCCTCAGGGCTTCATCAAATACTCACATTTCCCATTAACGCTGTCTGGAAAAAAGATATCTGCAATAGACCATGGGAATTATGCAATATCTCATTCATCAGCCGGAAGCTTTTTAAAGATGTGAGGACATGAACTGTGATTTGAGGACAGAATCATGCTATACCAGTCAATTTGACAACTGTGTAGGATATTCAAAACCATTTGCATAAGATCACGTGCACAAATGTATTTATTAATTTGGTTATGTGTGTCTGTTTCTGTAAATGTGTCATTGCATGTTATAGCTATAAAAATAAATAATTAATTAAAAATCGGTCAAAAAAAAAAAAAAAAAAAATACAAGACAGCAAACAGGTGGAAGCAGTGACCTAATATAACTGAAAAATGACTCAAGCCTTCACAAAGAAAATGTATTAACTGTTTGGTCCAGCAAATCATTAAACACCTAGACCGGGGAACCAATTAGTATTATCACAATACCTGACTGATGATTCACACTCATGATCAAAGTTAGATCATCCAGTGTTCCCAATGTCAGTTTGCTCAATCTGGAGGAAGCCCTATTCCTGCCAATTGTTTGATAGGGATGCTTTGTCTGCAAAATCCAGGCTTATTCCTTAAATGATTCTTACATCTGCATGTAAGTCATGCTTTCAAATTCAAAGAGTTTTCTTTATTTTCATGACTATGAAAATTGTAGAGTCACACTGAAGGCATCAAGGGCTATTTGACCAAGAAGGAGAGTGATGGGGTGCTGCGCCAGATGACCTGGCCTCGACAGTCACCGGACCTGAACTCAATCGAGATGGTTTAGGGGTGAGCTGGACCCCATACTGAAGGCAAAAGGGCCAACAAGTGCTAAGCATCTCTCGGGGAACTCCTTCAAGGCTGCTGGAAGACCATTTCAGGTGACTACCTCTTGAATCTCATCAAGAGAATGCCAAGAGTGTGCAAAGCAGTAATCAAAGCAAAAGGTGGCTACTTTGAAGAACCTACAATATGACATATTTTCAGTTGTTTCACACTTTTTTGTTATGTATATAATTCCACATGTGTTAATTCATAGTTTTGATGCCTTCAGTGTGAATCTACAATTTTTATAGTCATGAAAATAAAGAAAGCTCTTTGAATGAGAAGGTGTGTCCAAACTTTTGGTCTGTACTGTATATATATATATATATATATATATATATATATATATATATTGAGGACAGACATGTTGGTTCATTTTGAGCAAATTCTCCAATTTTTATATGCACTTCTCCATACAACTCAACAGTACTACTTTCTAAACTAGTAAATGCACCTTAAATTCATACAGTAAAAGAGTATCTGTGTGTGGACCAGCCCAGTGTTGTTTTGACAAGTCAGGCAAGTAACAACACATAACTAAGTGATCCACTACAACTAAAAAGTTATAAGAACATAAATAAAGTGTGGCTGCACGATTGGGAGGAAAAATGTAAATCCCAAAAAGTGACTGCATTTCAAAAAGTGATTAAAAAATAAAGTAAAAAAACGCTCCAGATTTGATGTGCTTTTTGTGGGGTTGCACAATTTGGCCCAAAATAAAATACTAAAATTATATCAATATGACAGCAACAACAATGACAATAGTAATCTATTTGTTGTTGTCATCATATTGTTATTATCATGTTGTTACAGTGAAATATTACAATAGAAATGTCTTACTTTTATATTTTTATTTAGTAATAATACTAGTACTACTACTAATAATAATTACTACTACTACTCAATAGAAAATATAAAACAAAATAAGAAATATTACTATCGTAGTACTTTACTGTAAAATTACAATACTATTTATTATGTCTTTCTTATTTTATTTCATTTTAAATTTCCAAATGTTAAACCTTTGAACTTTTTGGCAGAATACCAAAAGGAGGCCAAAACTTATTTTATGAAAACAACTGGTTTGTTTATAAGTGTTTCTCATTTCAATTTCGCAACACATCACAACTGATTTTATTTTGATTAATTGTGCCACCCTACTATCAGGTAACTTTAAAATATGCTCAGTGGCTTTCTATGGAAGGGGTTTAATGGAGCCATCACAGTTAAAGTACAAGATCATATAAAATGTAAGATGTTCTGTGCAATATTTACACATATTTCTTCATATTAATAATATTTAGGTTGTTATTAAAATTAAATACTTAACCATTTGACTTGAATTTTTAACGTGTTTTAATATGGCACACACTCTTTCTACAGTGCATAAAAAAGCATGTGCTGTTCTGTAATGTGTCCAGTAACTATTATGGGGATAAGTGAGTCATGCCACTGCAAGGGTTGTGGTTACAGGTGATGGACTCTTTCCAGTTACCAGATCCTCCTTTAACAACAACACAAAAAGAACATACACACTCACTTCCAAACAAAGAAATAGTCACTGAAAAAGAGAAAAGGAAATGTCAAAATGCCAATGTGTCAAAGAGCTTCTCTTTTCATTGCATAGTTTGTTTTACTTATTGCATAACGTGCAATGTCAAATAGTAAATCTAGACAAAAGACTAGCCGTAGCAAAGAAGACTCAAGGCCAGAGAAACTAATACAAATGTGCAGCAAGGCTGTTTCTTTCTGCAGAGAGGTAAGTGGTTGGGTGTGGCATCAGGAGTGGTTTATTTCATGTTAACCTACTAGATCTACTACAGTACAATGTGTGCTATCCCATAGTGCTCTGTTCCAGCATGGTGCCATGCTATATAATGATTATAATTTGACCTTTTGAGGAACAAGGGGAGGTGAACACTTTAGCTAGATTTCACCAGCATGATGTGATATGAACAGCTCTGTTCTGGTTCATTGCCATTTACCTGTGACCTGACAGAAAAGCTTATTTACAGTGACACATGTCTGTTGTGGAAGGACCACGGAGAGTAAGGAGTTGCAATATTCACAGTCTTTTTTTATATCCGAACTGGAGAAAACACAAGGGAGTCAGGAGACACACACGCAGCACGAGGAGTACCGTTTAAGACAGCATAAGGAACTCAGGGAAACACAGGGCTTAAATACACAGCAACTAAAGGGACACACCTGCAATCAAATGAACTAAACAGGGAAAATAGTAACCAAAACAGTAAGCGGCGCCCCTTTCCCTGTGTTTGTTTTCCGCTTATGAAAGTGTTTTCTTTTGTTTTCCCGTTTTTCCCCTGTGGCATGGAAACTGCCACATGCTTCTCTGCACAGTTGTCAAGCCAGCTGGCTGCCATGTAGTCAAGCCTGCCAGCCTTGGCTCACGCATGTCCATCGGCTGCTACTGACCCAAGCAGCAGCCCTATTCACCCGTAATCAGAAGAGGAGAAATGGATGGCTCAGAGCCCTCTTTTCGCACAAGAGCTTGCTCTAATGTTTTGGCTCTATCCCCAAAGCTCTCTAGTGTCAGTTCCAGCCCCAGAATTCAATCGAGTATCTGCTCCAGTCCCAGAGTTCGCTCCTGTGAGGGCTGCTCCTGTTCCTGATTTTAGCTCAGAGAGGGCTCCAGTTCCCAAGTTTAGCCCAGGGAGGGTTCCAATCACAGAGTTTAGCCCAGAGAGTGCCCCAGTCCTCGAGTTTAGCCCGGTGAGGACACCTGTCATTAATCCAGTCCAGAGCTCACTCCTGTGCCCATGCTTCCAGAGTGCCCTCCAGATCCCACTCCTTGAAAACACCCTACAGAGCCCGCTACTCGAAAGCACCCTCCAGAGCCCGCTCATTGAAAGCATCCACTAGTGTTGTTTTTGGTGGCCTGTTTTAATTTAAGTTTTAGTCTATTCTTTGTGTGAAGCTGTCATTTTAGTTTGTATTAATTTTAGTCATGTTAATACTCTTTTTAGTCTAGTTAAGTTTCAGTCAACTAAGAGAATTTTAGCCTTAAGTCAGAATTATCCATGACTATTTTTGTCTAATTTTTAATCGACGAAAACTGATGACATTTAGTCTAGTTTTAGTCAATGAAAATTCTATTTTAGTCTCTTTTTATTAATGCAATTCTATTTAACCCAGTCAATATAGTAAGTACCTAGTAGTATAGACGAAACCAAAATTTTATTTTAGCCAAACCCATTTCAAACAAAGTTATCTTATTATATTATTGTTACCTTATAGACTCAAGAATACATCCATTCCAGACATGGAAGATGCTCTGATTTGAATTTACAACATTCATTTTATCAACCAAACATATTAGAAGTAAACACATCTGTCCCTTTCTCTGTGTCAGACTTAACTTTGTTTGTTGTCGCCTTCTGAATAATGCCGCGAGAGGGGCTTGAGGAAGTGATGTCACCTGCATCTGCGCAGTCCGACATGATGCAGCCCCTAAAGTGTGACACAGTAAACATAATGCAAAATGATAATAACGCAACTAAATGAGATGAAATAATGTTATAAGATTTTGTTTCATTTTGGTCAACAAGAATGAAGAGACATTATAGCATAGTTTTTATTTTGTAAACCACATTTAGTCTCGTGTTTATTCGTCAACAGTATTGCATTATACATTTAGTAATAGTCATCGTAACAGCATTTATGTTGCATCTCATCTCATTTCCAACACGTGATAAAGGTTAGTTGATAACGAAATGTTTTCATAATTTTTGTTGACGAAAGCATCACGCCTCCAGAGAACCCTCATGACCCTGTTCCAGCCAAGATGCCTGTAATTTTGCTGGGGCCACAGCCTTGGAGGCTTCCCTGCCATGGCCTCCTGAACTGTCTACTCCCCCATGGCTCCCCGAGTCCCCTGATCCACCATGGCCTCCTGAGTTCCCCGATCTGCCATGGCTCCCTGAGCTGCCAGCTCTGCCATGGCTCCCCAGGCTGCCTGCTCCGCCATGGCGCCCCGCACTGCCTCATCCGACATGGTGCCCCAAACAGGAACCGCTACCAGGAAAAAGGGGCGTGGAGATGAAGGCATTGCAATGTTCACAGTCTTTATTATATCCGAACTGAAGAAAACACAGTGGAGTCAGGAGACACATATGCCGCACGAGGAGTAGATGTTTAAGACAAGATGAGGAACTCAGGAAACACAGGGCTTAAATACACAGCAACTAAAGGGACACACCTGGGATCAAATTAACAAACTGGAGGAACATCTGGACCAAATTATCATGAGGACAGGAATGGGAAGGACCAAATAAGGGCATAAACTAAACATGGAGCACGTGGTGGGAGGGAAACACACAAAACACTGCTTTGCAACTACATGTTAACTAACTTCCATTAGAGTATTAGTAGACTGTAAAGTTAGGGTTAGGGTGTGTACGTAGAATAAGTAATAATAATTCTAATATAATTTTAGCAGATATTAAAGGCAGGGTAGGTAATACATGTATAAACAACTTTCTTCCAAATTTGTTTAAACTTTCTATATATATCAATGCATAATTAAAATGTAAGTACTCTGATAAAAAGAGTATAAAAATCGAGTGACTCTAGACCGTTTAATCTGTATTAAACACAGCTCATTATTTCCATTTCGGGACGAAACATAGGATTGGCTTAGGCGACTGTCACTCTCTTGCAACCATGGCAACCACCCTTTTGCCACACATGACCTGCCCACTTGCGCGCGCACGTTTGATTTGAGGAATTCAACAGGCACGGATCCTAGGAATACCAAAACAATGGGCAGAGAAACAGCAAGCAAAATTCACAGTACCAGCCTATGCAGTTAGTGAAGGCAAACCAGGCAAAAAAAGGAAGACAGTAACAGTACAAGAAAAGGCAATGAACAAAAAGTCTTTGATTGATTGTACATTATTATCCCCTTAGGGAAATTTTTGTTGCTTGCATTTCACATTCTCACATACAGCACCGACAATACACGTCACATGATACAAGAAGAGAATAAAACCAATAAAATATACAAATCATCACTGAGACCCGCTCAGTACGCAGCATTACCCTTGTTCAACAGTTTAACTGCCTGTGGCAGAAAGGAGTTTTTCCCCCTATTTTTAAACATTGCTGGCATCCTGTACCTTCGCCCAGAAGGTAATCTCTCAAATTCATCAAACAGAGGGTGCCTACTGTTTGCTGTGATTTTTGTTGCTTTACTGTGGCATCTGTTAAGATAAATTTGTTCTAGACCTCTCAAAGGGATACCAATTAGTTTGCTCGCCGTGCTTAAAACTTTCCTAATTGAGCTGTTTTGTTTCACTGTGGCATTTCCAAACCAGCAAGTGATACAGAATGTAAAAACACTTTCAATAAAAGAATTATAAAAAAGTCTAAGAATTGAGATGTTTACATTAAATGACAACATCTTCCTAAGGAAGTAGAGTCTTTGCTGTCCTTTTTTGTTCACAGCCTCTGTCCATTTATCCCACCTCAGCTTATGATCAAAGATGACCCCAAGATATTTGTACTCAACACTTTGTATTTGTTCTCCTTTGATAGTGGTTACACTCACTGAAGACTCCTTCCTAAAGTCAATACACATCTCCTTTGTTTTAAAAATGTTTAACTTAAGATTTGACATGTCACACCAAGAAATAAATTCATTTAAAACAGGTCCATGACTGTCCTCGTCCCCCTTTCCAGCGATGGCGAGAACTGAGGGAACTCAAGGGGCTGAAAAGTGACTCCTTGATGGCTTTATTTCTGCTGGACAGGTAAATCTTTCTTTTTGTATTTTGATCATACATATTTTTTTCATGAAGCATGTTTCATTAGCACACGTAGCTGCGTAATATAGCTAACATAACATTACTTAACGAGCCGTAGTAGAGGCCTGGTCGTGAGAGGTCTACGGTCACTCGATTTTTATACTTTCTTTTTCAGAGTACTTACATTTTAATTATGTATTGATATATAAATAAAGTTTAAACAAATTTGGAAAAAAAGTTTTTTATACATTTTTTTACCTACCCTGCCTTTAAGCAGACAGTCTACTAATACTTTACTGTTGACATGTTGCAAAGTTACTTATCATTAGAATGTCTTCAGTGGATAATCAAAATCAAGACTGCTGAATTAAAACAAAATAAAACCAACACAGTCTGGCCAAGATATAGTGTTTCTTGTCTCTTTGTCAGATACATTGTATCAAAAGGTGCCTAACTTAGCTCAACTTAAAGTGAGGAGCCATGGTGGAGGAATGGCTGATGACTCCAGGGTGCTGACTGACAGTGGCAGAGCAGGTGGGAGAAGAGCCTGGGGCGGAAACAGAGAGCAGATGAGCCAGGGCAATGGGAAGGATCCAGAGGGCCAAGGTGGAGCAGATGGCTCAGGTGACCAAGGCATTGGTGGTGTTCAGTGACAGAGGACCAAGGTAGAGTTGAAGGAAGGGAGGAGGAGCCCAACGGAACCTGTGGAACAGATCGACAAGGCGCAGCCAGAGGAGTGGAGTCCTGAGGTGATGGCAGGTTGACGACTGACCAAGGCAGAGATGGAGGGACAAGGGAGCCCGGAGAAGTAGGTGGACTAATGGGCCACGGCAAAGAGGAGGTTAGGGAGCTAGGAGCCATGGTGAAGCTGCTGGGTCAACAGGCCAAGGCGAAGTCTGGATCTCAGAGGCTGGAGACAGAGATATGGTATCCTCCAGCCATGACGCTGATGGGGCTGGCAGAACCACATCACAGATAATGGGCTGAGGGTGAGCTGAAGGGCTGACGGGGGACAGCAGAGGTGTTGGTGAATACTGATGAAAAGGTGATAGGAGAGGGAGGGTGGGCGGGAGTTCATGACAGTTAGGGGTTTTGGGGTTGGTCTATGCTGCCCACATACACCAAAGTGTGACTTCCAGCACAGGGAACGCTAAGGATGAGGGAACAATCTCCATGTTCATGACAGGACAGACAGAGTGTTCAGGGCAGATAGACAGTTCAGGACAGGCAGACATATGAGCTGAACCTTAGAAGTGGTATTGTTATAATCTGCTTGAATATCACGCACAAAAAATGTTATTGACTTTCTTTAGTTCAAAATACAGATGGAAATAAAATATTGTTAAAAGTAGGACTCAGTTATGTTTTAGGACTATATGAAAAAAAACCCTATTAAAATTACCTGAGGTATGAGTAGTAACAATGCATTCCTCAAAGTGGTTTCCTTGCTGTAATGACTACTGGTCCTGTTGACTGAGATTAGAAAGGGGAGATGGGTTTTTTAGCTTCATTGGGGTCATCAGGTGGGCACCCTCCTTCTCTGGCATTTCAATGATAAGCCAACGACACCTCCAGAGGGCTCATCGGCAACACCTGGGGTCCGAGGTGTGCCCCCCTTACGGGTAAGTGTTATTAGGGTCACAGGTGGATTCTCTCCTTTTCACCCATAGCCATCGACTTGCTTCTTCTGCTGTACCTGAGAGGGCTTTGATGGTTTGTCATAGAGTTTGGCCTCGCACTCCCAATTCCTTAAGCAGCTTGAAGGTTGACTTGCCTACAAAAGCCAATTTCCACTGGTCAAACCTTGGCCTTCCATCTACGTTGCTCAGCCTCATCTGCCAGCTCTGTGTATTTAAGTCTCTTGCACTCAAATGCCTCCTCTACAGCAGCCTCCCAAGGAACGGTAAGCTCTATGATGTACACAGTGTGGAGTGAGAAGGACCAGAGCACAAGGTCTGGCCTGAGGTTCATTATGGTGATTTCTGAAGATAAGCAGAGCCTTTGGTTCAGATCTGCTGCCAACTTCCATTCACGAGCCTCTCCGAGCTGGCCGATGTCCAATGGTATATGGGCTTTAGCTGTCTTTACACCTTCTCGGATGAACTCCCTTGCAAATGAAGGATGGACTGATGTAGAAGGCAGGGCATTACTCTTTATCTGTCTAACTTCTAAGGTAGCTGCTAGGCATTTCAGGACATGATTATGCCACCAGGTATAACGGCCTTGTGACAGGCTTGTCTTGCAGCCAACAAAAATGTGTTTGAGGTTTGATGGAGAAGACAAGACGTCGTACATAGCACGCAGGATGAATCTAATGAGAAATGCTTCCATATCCATCAATTCCCTCCCATCTCATCCACTGTCCTTGCCTGGCTTGTGAGACAGACATTGCACACCTCGTTGCCAGCTTTTGCCGACGTACCTCCTTGACAACCAGCCGTCGGCGCTGAGCTGGAGCTGCCCTATGCCACAATGATCTAATCTCTCCAAGGCCGAGGCCTCCTCTTCCCGGTTGCACAATACAAATGATGTCTCTGTGCCTGAGGTCTGACTTCGCCTGGTGAATAGCTGCAGTTATGTTCCCCTTCCTTCCAAAGTAATTTTATGGTTTTAATGATGACAAAACATACTGATAAGGATTTAAATGACACACGCTTCCTCTTTTGTGATCTGTGAATCTCAGTACGTACAAACAGACATTTATTGCGTGTCTTAAGCTGTACATAAGAGCGTTTCCTCAACCAGTGATTTAAACTTTCAGAAACAGCTGTCAAGGATCATGGAAAATTGATCAAATATTTACCTAACATTTTTCCTTCTGTTCTTCCTTCCAATCAATTCCTATCCAAAGTGATAGATTAACTGATTAAATGGACCCTGAACAGCATCTTGGCATGCATCCACAGACTAACTCTCTCTCGCTCTCTCTCTCTCTCTCACACACACACACACACACACACACACACACACACACACACACACACACACACACACACACACACACACACACGTACATGAACAAATAAAAATTAACACACACAAAGCTGCTCTGTAAAATCCTGTTAAATTTACATTAAAATAGTAGCCGCTGTTTTTGCCAGATATTGGTGACAAAAATTTTCAGGCATTATGATGACTGTATATTTTACAATTAATAATTATATATTTCGTCAACTGGTGTCTTTTTAATGTACCAACTTAACTACACAGATCTGCTCTGTACTTTAAATTATACTGAATTATACAGGTTGTGAAACAGAAGGCCACAAATATGAATTAAAGTTCACCAAAACTGGAACTCTATGAACTATGACTCACATAAACAGATACAGACAAAGCACAGTGTTACCATACAAAAACAAAACACCATCAGGGTAACTAAACATTAAATGTAAAATACAGTACACATAACGGATAACTAAAATAAAAAGAAACATACCAATCTTCAAATAAATACTTTAATAAAAATGTATTAATATGTTATTTAATAGATAGATTGCTGATCAAACTTTCTTAATTTAAAACATGTTGTAAACATTTGTGCTGCTTAATTTTTTTTTTATTACTGATTAATTAACATGTTTTACAGAATGTTAATATTTTTTACCATTCACTTTGATTCTGATAATAGTCTAATTGTGTGTGAATTGTGCATCTCATTAAGTTGCACAAACATGCTATCTAGTTACATTGAAGAGGCCTTGGATTTATTTCAGCTCACCAGCTGACTCTGATATTAATGCTCTTTATACTGACACTTTACTGGAAACCTCCAGCTGTACAAACATGCATGTTTGAACTGAAGAACGTCAAACTGTGTCAGCCTAGCAGGTTAGAAACTTTCACACCAGGCTTGATCTCATGAGGACACATTTAATAAATGTGCACAGTGGAATCGACTCAGGGTCAGGCATTTTATTTGTCAGGCTATTGATTTATGTATGGTCATGTGACCGAGTACTGCGAGTAATAAGCCTAGATAAGGTTGTGTGAGAAAGGCGTTATATCACATGGACCCCAGGGATCCTCCTGTTCCTCCTGAAATGTCTCTGTCAGCCTGAACAAGTTCATGATGCCTTTTTCAGCAAGTGTTATGTAGGCAGAGAGAAGTAGAAAACAAATCAATGGAGTTACATATCATTACCATGTGTGGATGGGAAGTGAGCTCTCCAAGTAACATATCACAATGCATGAAACAGATCTCGCAAGAGACAGTCAATCAGAGAGAAAGGGATGTTTGCTATTTGTGATGGGCTGAGTTTTCGGGTATTTGTCACTGTAATTTATAGTATGGCCATAATAACATTTTATTATTATTATTATTATTATTATTATCTTTATTAGTTTGATTTAGAATAGGCCTTTTTATCCAAAATGGTTTCATGTTAAATTGTTATTTAAATTTCGTATGGCAAAATCTAAATAATTAAGCTGCACAAAAACATAAGACCATGAATCTAACCCCACTCTTCCTCCTCTGTTCTTTCCAGAAGAGGAAGAGTTGAGTTTTGTGTCTCAGTGTGTCGTGTGTGATAGCTTTTTACAGTGTTTTCACAACAATGCTCGGAGAATGTCACTGAAAAACGATTTTAACCAGAAAAACAGGCAAAGTTTTACCATCATTTCCATTCATTTACCATCCTAAAGACCACTGAAAGAATACAGCTTTATTTTGACACAAACCTCAGTCCGCCAGAGCAGATGGTCTTCTAAAGAGGCCTCTGCCAGTACTAGAGTTCAGATCTGGGCAAAGTGAAGACAGCACACACACAATGGATATGAGCCTTTGCCTCTCAACAGACAGCAGGCAGTCAGCGTTCAAAACAGCAGCTCTACCCTTCCGCTCTCTCTCACTTTCCTTCTCTCAAACAAAAACAACCACAGTACCGCAGCACAAAAATAACAGACTTACTCGAAAGGAGATATACTTAAAAAGAGAGAGGGAATAAAAATAGTTTCCACAAACTGCCAACATCTCCAATCCTATCTAACACTAATTGAAGTTGCTACAGTACAGAATAAAAACAGCCAGGAATCAGGGAGAAACTAAACCCAAGAGAGATTTGAGAGAGATAGATAGAATGGACAGACGGACAGACAGACAGGTATTAGATAGATACACAGTATCTTGTGAATGTATGGTGCTCATTGCTGTGTATGTGTTTTATTGGTAGGGAGCCTGATATACCAGCCTGGGCTCCTCTCGTATATCAGCTGCAACTCCTAGACTTCAGAGAAAAGCTTGAACCCCTTTCACTGCCAATACCCAACCGGATCCGCATCGGCAAACAGAAACGAGAACGAGGCAACTTCTACTTCCAGAGGGAGGAGTACAGCATAGCAGCAATGGCTTACTGCATGGCTTTAGACGTGCTTACGACACACACAACTGGTAATCCAACCCAGAGTGCCCTTCAAACACCTGTGTCATTAAAATGCATTAAGTAGGAGCATGCCAGAACATGCAAAAATCGTTCATGCGTGCATAAATGCATAAGGGCACAACTCTCAACAAAAGGAAATGTTCTTTATAAACTGATTATATGCCATTTATAAATATTACAAACATTATTAATACGGTTACATTATAGAATATTTATTTCTAATATCATACAGAACTTCTGGTGACAATTTGGTCCCCATACTCATTCACACTGTGCCATCTTTCTATTGGCTTCATGATATCTAATAAATCATTCAATGGCGATGGAGGAAGGCCCTAAACCAGCTCTCAATCCTATCTAGTTCTAGCAGCTCATCTATTTAATCAATAATCATGTCATCAGAATGCTCAGCCATGTCTGCAAGCTGTGAGCACCCCGAGTAACGCTCTTATTAAACCCTATACTAATCAAACGTAATAAATCTACATGTATTTCCACCTCCTTAATCATGGTAATTGCTGAAAGGCCTGGCCCATCTTGAGAGGGACATTTGACAGTAATGAGACAGTAAAGTGCAAAGCACCGCTTTGTATAATAGACACTGATAATGACCACATACTGTATGTAGAAGTGACCTCCACATCGCCACAGTCTCCACTGACCACTCAAGCATCACATATTAAACTCTCCTTCATTTTCTATGCAATATTTTTCTACATTCATATATTTCTGTCTCATTAGCAGCTAAATAGTAATAAACAAAATTATTTTGAGAAAATATCTTGTAGCAGACAGACGCGAAATCACTCTTGCACCAGATGATATTCAAAACATATTATTGCTGGACATATTTGCAATCAGCAATCCCTAACCCATAAATAGAAATGTATACATTAGGAAGCTCTACAGGACTAAGGGAGCACTCACACACAACTTTTTGCATCCCATTGCGTTGCTTTTCCATTACTTTCCTATATAAACATTCTAGACAAACTAGATAAAAATCTAAAAACACCTTTTTCATGCCTTGCACTTCACATTTTAAATGCAAAAACGCATTCATTGTGCTTTTGCTACTAAAATTCAGTAGCAGATAATTCCCCCACATCACATTGGTGTTTATATTCGGATTAATGAACCAGTAGTATTTTTATTAAATCGGTTAAGTGAATCATTCAATGAAACACTCATAAAGAGAGACTTGTACAGCCAATTTGATTAAACCTTAAGATAGCAACTGAACTCAGTTTTTTTCTACTGTGAAATCCCTACCACAAATGCACAGACTAACAGTCTCTCTGGAACAAACACTGAAAAGTCAGTGCTGTTGAACTTATGTCAGCACTGTTGGAACACTGCTTGACCAATCAGATTCGAGGTCCAGAACTAATGCATAATGCCGTTTACACTGGATTGATCCATAAGAAAACACATTTTTAATTATGTTTATCATTTTCTTTGGTGTTACATTACCACAGTGTGAGTACAACTGTGTCCTCTTACAGACAGTCAAACAAATGTGTGCATCAGAAAAGGAAGACGGGGAGGTGAATGACTACCGGGTAAAATGTCTGAATAACCTGGCAACAGCACAGCTGAAGCTTGGACAATTTGACAAGGCTCTGCACACCAGGCGAGATGTGCTGTTTCTGGATCCCCAGAATGTCAAAGCGTTATTCAGGAAAGGGAAGGTATGGGTGAATATTATTCAACAAACTAGGCATTGAGATTGTGCATAGGTTGTTTATACTTTCCATCTGGATTGTACTTTTTTTCTTATAGTTTTGCTTAAAACAAATGCATTTGCAGCTTTTATCGGACAAGGGTGAGTATGAGGAGGCCATGGAGACCCTGAAGAAGGCTTTGAAACTGGAGTCATCCACTAAGTTGTGAGCTGGCAACAGAAAATCTCATTAGCAGCTATTTACAGATAAACACACCTGTGTGAAAAACCTGGCCTAACTGGAACAGTGTTATTTATCATTATGGATCTATTTAGCCTATTTAAGACATTAAAAAAAAGATTTCTAATGTGTTTACATTTCAAGGACACATCACAGTTCACTGACTGGACTGTTTGAATATGAGAGACAAACTCAAGAAAAAAAGTGAAATCCAGCCCTGAGAATTCCACTCAGACAGCCAGTAAGAGTGCAACAAAACAATATTTGTTTCTACAGATCGAGTCTTTTAATATCAGAAAATGACAGTTTTGTGCTGTTACAATCCACAGAACCAAAACTTGTGTCACGCCTCAAATCCCCAGAGCAGCCAACAAGATTAGAGCTGTCTGGAGCCAGTACACGGACACGAAGTTACAGACACACACTCTAGCCTTCCAGTAATAAAGTGAATCAGCACTGTATACACTGTGGATGTTTGACATTTAACAAGCAATAATCAGAACAACTAACTTCATTCACAATTATGAAGAATTATGACCCATTCTGTAAAAATTTTACTAAATGTCATATCTAATTTGTTTTATTATAAAGTTGCACAACATGCAGCTCCATGAAAGCCCATAATGCAATATGCACTTCACTATCATATCACTTAGTATATATATATATATATATATATATATATCTTCCAAATAGTACAATACATACACACACACAAATACATATATGTCAAATTTGGGATAATAAGAAAAAAAATTAAGCAAGACATTCCACAGATTGTATCTGAGCCTGCTGATGAGTGATTTTGTGATTGACCTCAGGTCCACTGAAACTGCTTTGACCCAAAGTGCTTATGGTGAAGACTGAGCCTTGTCTAGACAAAACTAAAATATCTGCTGTTGCTATAATGACACCCCGTCTGGATGGCAAGACAAAAAGCAAATATTCCCTCAGGAGGGAACTCATTGCAAAATTCGAATTATGATCACAGAGTCAGAGATGGCATGGGATGGAAAGTGGTAATACATCTGCTGCTTTATACATGTGTGTATATTCTAAGGAAAACATGAAGACTTCACATTCAAAATCTGCATGGTGTTAAAGTAGAAATGAATATAAAATGCTCATAGTGATTCAGACACATACAATATTCCCGCACACACTTATAACATTGAGGCCAACTAAATGTATAATCTACAAGTACACAATAACCAAAAACTTAAGAGCAGCAATGTCAAATAATAAGGTTAAAAGAAAACAAAAACAAAACCAATTTATCCTGTTTTAGAAATTAATAATCAAACTCTTTATTACACACATACACATTATATATATACAGGTCCTTCTCAAAAAATTAGCATATTGTGATAAAGTTCATTATTTTCCATAATGTAATGATAAAAATTAAACGTTCATATATTTTAGATTCATTGCACACAAACTGAAATATTTCAGGTCTTTTATTGTTTTAATACTGATGATTTTGGCATACAGCTCATGAAAACCCAAAATTCGTATCTCAAATAAAATAAGCATATTTCATCCGACCAATAAAAGAAAAGTGTTTTTAATACAAAGAAAGTCAACCTTCAAATAATAATGTTCAGTTATGCACTCAATACTTGGTCGGGTATCCTTTTGCAGAAATGACTGCTTCAATGCGGCATGGCATGGAGGCAATCAGCCTGTGGCACTGCTGAGGTGTTATGGAGGCCCAGGATGCTTCGATAGCGGCCTTAAGCTCATCCAGAGTGTTGGGTCTTGCTTCTCTCAACTTTCTCTTCACAATATCCCACAGATTCTCTATGGGGTTCAGGTCAGGAGAGTTGGCAGGCCAATTGAGCACAGTAATACCATGGTCAGTAAACCATTTACCAGAGGTTTTGGCACTGTGAGCAGGTGCCAAGTTGTGCTGAAAAACGAAATCTTCATCTCCATAAAGCTTTTCAGCAGATGGAAGCATGAAGTGCTCCAAAATCTCCTGATAGCTAGCTGCATTGACCCTGCCCTTGATAAAACACAGTGGACCAACACCAGCAGCTGACATGGAACCCCAGACCATCACTGACTGTGGGTACTTGACACTGGATTTCAGGCATTTTGGCATTTCCTTCTCCCCAGTCTTCCTCCAGACTCTGGCACCTTGATTTCCGAATGACATGCAAAATTTGCTTTCATCCGAAAAAAGTACTTTGGACCACTGAGCAACAGTCCAGTGCTGCTTCTCTGTAGCCCATTTCCTGCACACGCCAGTGCATGGAGGCTCTGGATGTTTCTGCTCCAGACTCAGTCCGCTGCTTCCGCAGGTCCCCCAAGGTCTGGAATCGGTCCTTCTCCACAATCTTCCTCAGGGTCCGGTCACCTCTTCTCGTTGTGCAGCGTTTTTTGCCACACTTTTTCCTTCCCACAGACTTCCCACTGAGGTGGCTTGATACAGCACTCTGGGAACAGCCTATTCATTCAGAAATTTCTTTCTGTGTCTTACCCTCTCGCTTGAGGGTGTCAATGATGGCCTTCTGGACAGCAGTCTTACTCATGATTGCGGTTTTGAGTAATGAACCTGGGAGTTTTTAAAAGCCTCAGGAATCTTTTGCAGGTGTTTAGAGTTAATTAGTTGATTCAGATGATTAGGTTAATAGCTTGTTTAGAAAACCTTTTCATGATATGCTAATTTTTTAAAATAGGAATTTTGGGTTTTCATGAGCTGTATGCTATATTGTTTAAATCATCAGTATTAAAACAATTAAAGACCTGAAATATTTCAGTTGGTGTGCAATGAATCTAAAATATATGAAAGTTTAATTTTTATCATTACATTATGGAAAATAATGAACTTTATCACAATAGGCTAATTTTTGAGAAGGACATGTATACATATATATACACACACACACACACAATAGTCAGCCAGCGAAACCATGATTCAACTTGCATACAGTGAAATGGCACCATCTGTTGGTCAGTGTTAGCAAGTGCAGAACCTCCCCCCCCCCCCCCCCCTCACAGAACTGTAGGCTACAGAGTTCAAACATCAAAAAAAGTTGTTTTACACTTTGTATTAGGAGTTTGAATGCTAAAGGTTTTATTCATATTATATTTTATAGGCTATTCATGCTGAACTGTCCAAGTTCGTAAAAAGACAGGTGGGAGAAAATGAGACCCAGAATTGGCAAGCTAAACCAGCTCAAGTGTTCGGGGAAAACATAGCACCATTTCTGACACCTCCTCCCGAGAAGCTGTTTGTTAGTGATTCATCACCTAGTGAAGAGAATAAAATTTGTGGGAAAGTCCTTTTAAAGGTTCCAGAGCTGGCGTCCAAGTGCTGCCATTGTCTGATCTGGTTTCTTACTGTTTCAGGGAATTTCTTGGGAGTTTCTGCTTGGGGCTCTGGTGGTGGCCTTGGGCAGTTTGGACCAATCTGTGGTCCTGTCCGCACGGAACTAACTCTTTCAACCTACTTGTAAATTAAGTCTTACAAAGGGAGAGAAAAAAAATGCACTGAAGTGTTTAAAGAGCAGCTATATGGGCAGTTCTATAGGTGGCATACTGCAAGGCGAATGGGTTTCAAATATTTGCAATAAAAACACGAGTATTAATATGTTTGAGTTTTGTTGTGCTTTCTGCTGTATGACATATGTGCAGTGATGGAATTAGGCTGGAATTTAAGGGAACAGCCATCACATCATTATAGTAAAATATTAGTTATGAAAAATTGCCTCCGAAACGTGCAGAAATATAATAAAGGTAACAAGAAATCAAATGGTTTATATTGTATTTGTTGACAAAAAAATTTTTTTTTAATATAAATACAATAAAAAAAAGCATGCCCATATTTACTACATCCTAAAAGTTAACTTTATTTTTTGTTCTCATCCCTCATTTTGGAGTAAAACATGATTTTTTATCATGAATTTTATACATCAGGAATTGTTTGATTACATGGCATTTTTCTAAAACAATTTTTACACAGCTATTGACTAAAATTATCATGTTTTACTATGCAAATTGATACATTATTATAAATAATGTCCATTAATAGTATTTTTAGTAGCAGTTTTAGTTATTTTTGTGTGAATGTTAAGTTCTTAATTTATGGACAAAATTAATTGTGGTAAGTTAAATCAAGCAACTTTGTCATAATTGCAGCCGAAATACAATAAAACGGGTCAGCTAACCATTTCCCTGCAACATTGTCCTTGTCTAAACCTTGACTAATAATGGTCAGTAAAAAATGTTTTTTCCTTCTTTAAATTGAAGAGAGTTTATTGAACCTTTAGGCCTATATTTAGAACCTATATTTATTTATTTATCTCTCGTGTTTTGTTTTGGTATGATATCGTGAGAATATGGAGCTCACATTAAGCGAAGCAATTTTTATTTAAAATCTACAAAAAGTAAAAAATTCTGACCAACGAAAACGAATGAGATTTTTATAACAGTACAGCAAACTACTCATACTGCACACAAATGCATAAATCTATGTCTATATATCTATATCTCTCCCAATCAGGTATTTTAGGAAAGATGGCATTTAAAGGCACAAGTTATTATTATTATTATTAAAATATTCAAAAACCACTAGAACAGTGTTATATTTTGCTTACTTGTGTACTTTGTCCCAAATGTTTCAAAAATGTTTAAATCCAAATAAGCCATTTTAACCAGCGGTGAAAATTACATAGTGCCTTTAAAATAACTGCTTTCCACTTTAATATATTAGTTTCATCAAAGAACCATAATTTTCATTGTGGTGGGCGAAACCGTGCCATTATAAATGAGATTTCTGGTTCCAAACAACATTATTTTTTTTTTTTCATAACTTAAAGTCGAAACTACCAGTCAGATGGCTAGATATGTTGAAGACTGTAAACAGGTTCTTTAACAAAATGTTGATAATTTAGAAACCTTAGTAAATCATGTATCAACTAGGATACAGTAGGCTTTAGGGTTAAACTGAGATTAAAGATTAAAAGGACAGTCCTAAGCTAATAACTGTTGGTGTCATTAGGCTGTATTTGTTTTTATTGTCTAGATTCAGCAGTACCATCGTTTGTACTTTGATTTTAAACCTTTTTGTATTGTTCTAATTGAGGCTGATTAGGAATTTACTTCACTGTGTACAGGTCTTACTTTTCTTGATCAGCATTTACAGTGAAAAACTAAGAATACCAAACCCACAAAATCCATCCATGCCATTACGTACTCTTGTATTTTTAAATCTCATTCGCCTTCCTTTACTTAATTGTTGAATACAGTAGCTCAGTTTAATTTTATTTTGCAATGGCATCAAAATACTAGAAAACCTCTTCTCCCCTGCAGATTACAACAGATAAATGACTTGCAGACCTTTGATTTACACTTTAAATCAGATCTAAAACTTTTATTTAACATCATGAGAAACATTTACAGGAACATCCTTCAATAATAGTAAATTATAAAGTAAATATTTAAATTAACACTGAACCCTGAAGTGAATTTGATAATTTGTAGGCAAATGTAAAAGTATAAATTTGATCAGTGAGCCTAAAAACACAAAAGGACACATGAAACATCCAGAAATGTAAAAAAAAAAAACTGCTTAAGTGACTACCTAAAAAAAAAAAAAAAGCAAATATTTTCTACCAAAAGCATAGTTTTCTTCTTTTTAAAAAGCATTTAAAATAAATAAACCAGATCTCTGCATGATTAGACTCCACAGCAGTTGCTCAGCGTCGTCTTCCGTTTACGACAACTCAGCTTAACCTGTGACCCTGACCTCCGCCCCAGTTTTGCATGTTTCTTGATTTTTCTGTGGTTATTTGAAGACAATTAA
This sequence comes from Carassius carassius, assembly GCF_963082965.1. Taxonomy (NCBI): domain Eukaryota; kingdom Metazoa; phylum Chordata; class Actinopteri; order Cypriniformes; family Cyprinidae; genus Carassius; species Carassius carassius. The sequence goes on along the minus strand of NC_081767.1, from coordinate 20,963,038 downwards.
AGCCTGAAACTACTTCATGTGCGTGTTAGAATAAGCAAGAACTGGTGTCATATCTTACCTTGCTAAATGTAAAACGGCCTCAATGACATTTGTCCCCTCTTTAGCACTTGCTTCGCAGAACAGGGCATTATAAGCCTGTAATGTACAGCAAATTAGGACAGACATGATGGATTTTACATTACTCCCATACAAATCTAAGACTCACCATAGCAAGCTTTTCCCCGTGGAACGCGCTCACACAACTTCCCTCTGGCCTCTCTTCCCTCAAATCTACCTTGTTCCCTATTATACACATTGGGATGTCTTCATCAGTTAACTCCTGTGAGGCAAAGTTTAAAGGATTCAGTCTACAAATGATACAAAGAAAATAAACTCACTGAAATGTGTCACTGTACCCAAATCTGTTCCACCCATTCACGAACATTCAGGAAACTGCTCTCAGATGTGACATCGTACAACAGTAGCACTCCATGTGCTTTGCGAAAATATGACCTGGCAATGCTGCGGAACCTGTGGAAAACTAACTAGTTTGTACCAACTGTATGTTAATGTATACCTTTATGTTAATGTCAACACTAATGCAAAAAAAAAAATATATATATATATATTAGTACAGACCAAAAGTTTGGACACCTTCTCATTCAAAGAGTTTTCTTTATTTTCATGACTATGGAAATTGTAGATTCACACTGAAGGCATCAAAACTATGAATTAACATGTAGAATTATATACATAAAAAAAAGTGAGAAACAACTGAAAATGTGTCATTTTCTAGGTTCTTCAAAGTAGCCACCTTTTGCTTTGATTACTGCTTTGCACACTCTTGGCATACTCTTGATGAGATTCAAGAGGTAGTCACCTGAAATGGTCTTCCAACAGTCTTGAAGGAGTTCTTCCCAGAGATGCTTGGCACTTGTTGGCCCTTTTGCCTTCAATCTGCAGTCCAGCTCACCCCTAAACCATCTCGATTGGGTTCAGGTCCGGTGACTGTGGAGGCCAGGTCATCTGGCGCAGCACCCCATCACTCTCCTTCTTGGTCAAATAGCCCTTGATGCCTTCAGTGTGACTCTACAATTTTCATTGTCATGAAAATAAAGAAAACTCTTTGAACGAGAAGGTTTGTCCAAACTTTTGGTCTGTACATACACACACACACACACTAAACGGCCACTGAAAAATTCAGATTTGCCATCACAGGAATGAGTTAAACTTTAAAATTCATTAAAATGAAAGTCATTAATACTTCACAGTATTGCTATTTTGACTGCATGTTTGATCAAAACAGCCTGGGGAGGCTAAGAGTCTTTCAATCAATAAATCTATATCTACAGTATATCTATATCTATCTATATGTATATATCTATATCGCTCTATATATACACACACATCTATACACGCACACACATATTAATGTGGTCTCGTGTAGCCAGACTGAAGGTCTGGAATTCATGGCAGCTTTCTTTGGCCAAGGCCCACCCATGAGGCAGTTTGACCAACATGTCAAACAACCAATCACAGTTCGTTTGGTTCTGCAGCACTTTTTGTGGTGTGGAAATGTTGCCACAATAACATACCGCAGTGTAAAACTCTTGGACGGTATTTTAAGGATTCTGTGCCACAAATAGGGCTGCACGATTCTGGATAAGTTGAGTATCACGATTTTTTTGGTCTCATAGCGAGATCACAATTCTCCTAGGATTCTTTTTTCAATTATTATTACTATTATCATTATCACAAGTATATAAATTAATACTTTTATTTTGCAAGGATTCTTTAAATTGATCAAGTGTGACAAAGAAATTTATAACAAAATATTTCTATTTCACATAAATTTTGTTCTTCTGAACTTTCGATCAAAGAAACCTGAAAACAAATCTACTCATCTGTTTTCAACATAATAATAATAATAATAATAATGTTTTTTTTGAACAGCAAATCAGAATATTAAAATAATTTCTGAAGATCATGCGACACTGAAGACTGGAGTAATGAAGCTGAAAATACAACTGTGCATTACAGAAATAAATCACATTTTAAAATACATTCAAGTAGAAAGCAGTTATTTTAAATTGTAAAAATATTTCAAAACTTTACTGTTTTTGCTGTACTTTGGATCAAATAAATGCAGGTTTGGTGAGCAGAACTTTAAAAAACATTACACATCTTATGGTTCAAAAACTTTTGACTGGTAGTGTATAATATATTTAAAACCCCAGTTTTTTTTATATTAGAATGATGAGAAAAAGTTGTTTAAATCACTGATTCAACGACTCACTCATAAACCTACTTCCCTTGTTTCATTAATAGATGAATCAGCGTTTTTGAACGATTCTCTTGAATGAAAAATTCATTCATTGACAAATACATTAAGACACTTGTCTTATATAATAATAATAATGCAATCGACACAAACGTTATTTGAAGCGCAGTACTTTCAAAAAGGGATTTGTTATATTTTGATCGCTGCCATATAGACGTCAGTGTTTATATCTGAACTATAAACTTTATCCCAGTATTTCTGTGATAATATAAATGACTGTAAGACAGAAATGTTACTGTGTAGTTGAAAAGACAGTTTGTGGAGATGTTTTTTTAACCTAACATGCTAAACTGCTCTCTCTGTGTTAGCGGCAGTGTAAGCATGGATTTGAATGATCCAGTAAGACTTTGTCAAAGGTTTAACAGACTCGGGGAATCGTTGTCATTAAGAAATGAGATCGAGAGGGTGTCTGAATCGAGATCACAATCTTTTAACGATTAATCGTGCAGCTCTAGCCACAAACTTTAAATATTTCACATACTTTTGAGAATCCAGCGTTTAGTTGATCCTGATAAGTGCTCACAGTTGTAAACATGACTGCTTTCTTTCATGAGGGGGTTTGGCCATGCACCATATTTTTTCCCCAGGCGGAACGTTAAAGAACGCAACACAAACGTCACCCGGAAATCCTGTATAATACAACCAATCCGATGACAACTTCGAAACTCCTGAAGCGTTTCCACTTTTGTGTCCCATTGGCATCAGATGTTCAGCCAGTGGTCCATGGACATGATGTCGGAGGCTGAAACTTCTTATCACATAAACATAGTAAAGAACCCAAAATGTGAACTTAAATGTTTAAACCAAAGACATGCATGCCTGCTTATATTCCATTAGAGCATTTACTGTAAACACATTTCCAGTTTAAGTTTATAATCACCTAGGCTGCGCTTTGTTCAAAATTTTCAGCAGTCATTACTCTAGTTTTCATTGTCACATGATCTTTCAGAAATCATTCTAATATGCCAATTTAGTCATCTCCATCCTGCTTCAATGACTACCGTCCTGTTGCACTTACCCCCATCCTCATGAAGTGCTTTGAACGGCTAGTCATGCACCACATCAAGTCTGCCCCCCCTCCCTGGACCCCTTCCAGTTTGCATATCGGTCCAACGATGATGCCATCGCCACTACCCTCCACTCAGCACTCACACATCTAGACAAAAAGGACTCATATGTCAGAATGCTGTTCATAGACTTCAGTTCAGCATTCAACACAATCATCCCTCAACAGCTCATTTACAAACTGAATCAGCTGGGGCTCAACACTTCGCTGTGCAACTGGCTGTTGGACTTTCTGACTGGAAGACCTCAGGCAGTACAGGTCGGCAGCAACACATCCAGCACCATCACACTGAACACTGGGGCCCCCCCCAAGGATGTGGGCTGAGCCCCCTCCTCTTTACTCTGCTGACCCATGACTGCACACCATCACACAACTCCAACCTTTTTATTAAGTTTGCAGATGACACGACTGTGGTGGGTCTCATTAGCAACAAAGATGAGACAAACTACAGGAGCGAGGTGAGCCGCCTGGCCGAGTGGTGCAGTGACAACAATCTCTCTCTGAACGTGGAGAAGTCGAAGGAGATTGTTGTTGACTAAAGGAGAGCGCACACACAGCAAGTTCCTCTGACCATCAACGGTGCGACTGTGGAGAGAGTGAGCAGCACCAAGTTCCTGGGTGTACACATCACAGAGGACCTCTCCTGGACTGAAAACACTGCAGCACTGGCCAAGAAATCACAACAGCGTCTCTACTTCCTCCGCAAACTGAGGAGAGCCAGAGCCCCACCCCCCATCATGTACACCTTCTACAGAGGCACCATCGAGAGCATCCAGACGAGCTGCATCACTGTGTGGTATGGCGCCTGCAACGCGTCCTGCCGAAAGACTCTGCAACGCATAGTGAGAGCAGCCGAGAAGATCATTGGTGTCTCTCTCTCCTCCCTCCAGGACATTTATGGAACACGTCTCACCTGTAAAGCCCTCTGCATCACAGGTGATCCCACTCACCCATCACACAGCTTCTTCAGTCTGCTGCCATCAGGGAGGAGACTGCGGAGTCTCCAGGCCAGGACCAGCAGACTGAAGGACAGCTTCATCCACCAGGCTGTCAGGAAGCTGAACTCACTCCCGAACTCCCCCCCCCCCCCCCCTCCCCTCTTCTGCCCCAGGCACCACTGAACTATGAACCCCCCCCCACACTAATTATATGATGGCTTGCACTAGTCACTTTGTGCAGCATTGGTCTGCTCACTACCTCATTCAGCATGGAACTGACGTCATTGCACTACCTAATCAGTCAGTTAAATAACTGCTCTTGAGCCCTTTGTCACTTGTCAATTTAATCAGACTTAAGATATTTTTAATAAGGGATTTTTTTGTTGTTTTCTTTTGCACAAAATCTTTTATCTGCACTTTTGTTCACTTCATTGATTTGCACTATATCTGTCATTTGCCTTGCGCTGCTTTATTTAACTTTATTTTTAATTTTATTATATGCCTTTTTTTTACATTCCCTTATTGTATAGTTGTATCTACATTTTATATTTGATCTAGATTTTTTAGGCTTTAATGTTAATGTTATCTGTATGCACCGGGGTCTGAGAGTAACGCAATTTCGATTCTCTGTATGTACTGTACATGTGGAAATTGACAAAGCAGACTTGAACTTGAACTTGGTGTGCAAGAAACTTTTCAAATCAGTTGTGCCGAATATGAAGTTCAGCATTTATTTGAAAATTCTGTAACACTATAAATATCAATGTAATGTATCCTTGCTCATACACACAAGTCTATGAATACAACAAAAAAATTATAATTTTCTATAAAAGCAAAGCATGATACCACTAATGAAGATTAATATGCAAGCTAACATCCATAATAACATTTTAGCAAAGCTGGTCTACACTTGGTTCCTAAGTGAAACATAACTATACCTTTCCTGTCCAGCAGTGTCCCAGATCTGAAGGTTTGTTTTCTCTCCATCTACAAGCATCTTCTTGATTTGAAAATCAACACCTGTAAGAATGAACTTGGATTCTCAATCTTACTGTATTAATATGGCAAGAAAGCACATTCAAAATTGACACTATTGTATTTTTCCTCACCAAGAGTGGTTTGTATATCTCCTCTAAATTCATTGAGACTCAATCGTAGTAAAAAGCTGGATTTTCCTGACCCCGCATCCCCAGCCAACACCAGACGGTACGCTGGAGCAAGATCTTCAGTGTCATGCAAGTCTTCTTCAATTTGCTTTAGAGAACAATTGTCAAGAGGCAGTCTATCACAGTGGTTTTCAACCTTAAGGAAAATATTTTAGTGCTTGCAAAAACTAGTTAAATATTCATTTTAAATGTCTGCCTGTGAAAAACTAAGGCAAGCTACTGCTTAAAGCTTTTCACTTTTCCCAAAAGCTACTTTGGCATTTATAGTTTCTAGAATACCTAGTGTGTAAACAAGAGTTCCAACAACTACCTTGACAGGAAAAGCAGACAACCGCCGCCGAAATATTGAGCTAGCTGTGCTACGAGCTACAGTTCCCAAAGCTTCAGACTTCTCCTCTGACACCTACAAGACATTAGTTATTTAACCCAGCAATGAATTATACTGATATACACCTGTATATTGTGAAAACTAAAGCCTTACCTTCAGCTCAGATGGAGTAGTGTAACTAGTATGATGCATGGTTTCCACTGAATTATGGCTGTCGTCACTGTCATAATTGCTGCCTGACATCGGCTCGATGTCTGTCTGAATGGACACGCCACTATCCAAATACTTATCAGCCCAGAACTTCACCAGGGCCATAGTGTCCTCTTCAGTAAAACTTAAAATAATATAATACATACAAGCCTTAAGAAATAATCTTGATTTTACGCTGTATATTTTTCTGTCAAGGTACAACTGCAACAAATAGCAAGTAAACAAACTGTATAATTACCCGCTTTGATTCATTGTACTCTGTCGAAGTGGTTTAATCACCCTAGAAGGAACTTCATTTTTTGGTGAGAGCTACAGAAGAGCAGACATTTTAATGAGGATTATGGTATACATTAAAATTAATTCCAGAAACAATGGTGTATTTCTGTACAATGGAAAATCAAATGTTTGATCATGGCTGCAATGAATGCAGTTCCAAGTTAATAATAAAAACACTGAAATCGCTACCAGTCTTTTCATAGAGGCATTATCCTGGCTCAGTGCAGAGCGTAACCCATCATTGCTGACATACGTTTTGTTAATTTCCCTGATGTGAAGACAAGTCATCATTAGAATATTGTGATTATTTTGACTCTTACAGTGAATGACTGAATTAACTTACTGGAGGGATTCTATTTGGTTGGAATAAGACTGGTACTCCATCACCATCTTCTTAAGGTCATCGCTTTCTCAGAGAAGAAAAATAAAAATCACATTAAGCTGTTTTTCTTAAATCACTTCTAAAGTGACATTGGAGGAGGCTGTGTTTAAGAACCAATTGCAGCATTCACATTTACAAAAACAGCTTAAATTAACTGAAGCATCAGTTAATCTCACCTCTTGTGTTGGAGTTTCTGTTCCATGAATGCATTCTTCAACCTGTCCAACTCAACCTTGAGAATGGAGACGCTTATCTGGGCTTTCATAAGAGAACTTCTCAGCTCCTCATTCTCCTGCAGAGGAACACAAATGAAAGCTGATAAGATCACAAATGTTTCAATATGCATTGCAAGTGTGCCAATTACAGGTCTCCACGGGATCAATTTTTCAATGCCACTCCAACTAAAGTTATTTCTTCCTGTTCCTGCCTACAGATAGAGAGATCTATGTAGATTTTTCAGTCCTATTGCACTATAGGCTATATACAGTACATGGGCTATTTTTTTCCAATTCCCACACAAACATTAAGCTTCAGCTCACCTTTCTGCATTTTTCGCAGCAGACGAAGGGAAGGTGCTTTCCTTTGCTTTTTTCCTTTCCCCACTGAGAATATTCAACAATGCACCTGTAGACCATTTATTTTTGTCGTGCAATAAACATAACATTCTGTATCCTAAAATTTTATTTGACTTTTCAGATAATTTTTTTGCATGAATCCCACAAGTCACATCTTTCTCCAGACTACACATTCGTATTCTTCCTCCCACAAACAGCAATTCAGTGTCTCGCACAACATTCAGTTGTAGATACTGCAGGAACACAGATCTTTAGTGCCAGCCTTCATTCTGAATTAAGTAGCTGGCAATGTCTCTTTGCAAAGAAACACTATGCACCTGCACACAAACCTATAGACTTAATACATACACACGCACACACAACACTTTTCACAAATTATCCCATTTTCAGACGTTTTCATTTTCAGCCCTCCCAAAACACTGTGGTCACGTTAATGAATGGTCAAAACGCATACAGTTTTTAGTTGAAAAGTATTGAATGCCCCATTAGAAGTTACCATATCGGTCTTTGTGATCGTTTCACCTCCACAAAACTTGAGATCTTGAATTTGGGGAACAAAGCATTGGACCCTATTGAGAGACACTTCTCTTAATAAATTACCTTGCATCCACAGAAGTCAGTCGTACAATTCTGGTATACCTTTAGGGGAGAATTTTCATTTTGGGATAAACTATCCTTTCAAGTAAAAACTGGCATTTGTTCAAACTTTCCCTTCTGTTCAAATAATTTAAAGGGCACTGCATTGTGGTAAAGGAATATCAGATTCATACCTGCATCAGATCTCTAATCTGTGCTCTCAATTTGATGGCATCTTCCCTGGGGCTGTTTGATTTCAACTCCTCTTGATACTGCTAAAATTTGAGACAATGTAAGCAACACATTGAAAGTAACAAAAATAGAGTCAAACCCACATGTAAAAGGCATTAAAATAAGAATCCCACATCATTCGTTCACCTTTGTGAGCCTCTCTATTGTTGTGTGCAGATCTGCCAGTTCATTCTCATGCTTGATTTGGAGCATAGCAATGGATTCGTCCAATTTCTTTTGCTCCTAGATCCATGAAACCCAAGAAGAGTGTTTTCCTTATATGCAAAGGCCTAATAAGGAGGCATTTACAAGCTCTCATAGAAAAGCCTTTGTGCACACAGAGTCAGGCTGGCCTTCCTGTTAAAAACATCTCACCGGGCTACAAGAATAAAGGTGAACCACCGAGTAAAAAGCAGAACCTGAAATCCATATTTTCATTTACCAAGACAGAATTACATGCATAATGGCACACACTGAACAGGTGTATGAATACATGCACAAATGTAAACATGTTTAAGCATGTTAAGCTGTCTTGGTATCAGTGTTATTCTTAACTACTAAAATAGAATAAATACTCAAACAAGTTTGATCTTTGAAAAAGCTGAAGTTAAACTATAAAAAAGTAAATTAAAAAAATGGTAATGTTGCCTTGGAAACTGCTAAAATAATAAAAAACTGATGAAGTACACACACACCTATATATCTCATAGATCATATATCATATCTCATATCTCATGAGTATATAAATGGGCTATATATTATTAAAATAACTATATAGTTAAATACACATGGATCTGTAATACTTAAACATGTATATCATCAAGAGATGCAGAAAAGTACTGCCTACTTTTGCATTAATCTTAACTTTTAATATTCAATAAATGTACACAGATGTGCCAATTCATAATCACTACACATCAAACTTGTCTGCCTTCTCACCTCTTCCCTGACCCTTTCTTCTGTGTGGGCCAGTTGCTGCTGCAAGTCCTCCTCCATCTCTGCCAACTGACTGCTGGTCAGTTCCTCTGTCCTGTCGACATCAAAAAGCAAAAGGCTTAGCCTTTCAGAACCAAACAGCACCTTTAATGTCGTTTTACCAGAAAGCAGTTTGAAACAACCAGCCTTGGTCTTAGGACACCCTTTAATTCATCCAGGTGCACCTACATCCAGATCTTAAAAGAAATGTTCCCCGAGGAGCAACTACTGGAGAGATAAAATACTCCTTTAAGCTACACAGTCTTATCGTGCAGTTGAGGAAACCTCTGAATAAAGGGAAGGGAGGAACGAACAAAAGGTAGGACTCAAGAAGATGTAACTTTGGAAGGTGGACCTGAGGTGAAACAAACCGCTCCAAGCACACAGTAAAGGCCTGGAATGTGTCTCACTGGGAAAACGGAGCACTCAAACTGTACCCATACTTACAGAACCACATAAAGTTTTGTAACTCTAGCCTAATTTTCAAATGTCTTCCTTCCTGAGAAATGGCAGAACTTTTCATTTCAACAATATAAGCTTTATACCTGAATCCATTAAACACTTAACAGAAAAAGAAAACAACTCCCTGACAGAAAAAGCTGGCTATTTCTCCCGTCCACCATACAAAATGTACTAAACAGGAAATTCACAATTATATTAATTAGGGTTAATTCATCTGAAATTGAAGACTACAATATTTTTGTGCACACTGCAATACTGTATTCAATTCTGTAATGGATGTTTTCAGGGTTTCTGGCGATTGAGACCAAGGAAGCTGAAAAACAACAACTTTAAAATAAATAATCTGATAATTAAAATTCTTAAAAAGGTGCTGTATGCAAGTATTTGACTCTACTAAAGTAGAGAAATACCATAATATGTTTGCCGATATTTAAGAAATATGCCAAGTTAACATACTTGTTTATCTGAAAAACAGTGCTACAGTCAGTTATTCTCCTTTGAAAATGTGCATTCAGGGCAAGAATGTCTGTTTCTGTTTTGGATTGTGAAACCCTCCCACTGCCAATTTACCCAATTTGATTTCGGCACCCACAGGTTGCTAGTTGGTGGAAAACACAGCGCACTTCATTCACGGTCAAGTCCATTCGTTCCTGTTGGTGTCTTCAATGCTGTCATCATTCTGGCAACTTGCATGTGCATGTCTGAGGTGGAGGGGCTGGGTGGAAGAAATAAACCCTCTCCAATAATTTGATTTTGGACTGCAATACCTGGATCAACCACTCTGTCTCAATCCTACATACAGCACCATTAAAAAAAAAAAAAAAGGATACGAATTTTGCCATTAAAATTGCCTTAATTCTTTGACTTTGTTCTTTCGAAGAAATAAAAGTGCATGCCATTATATCAAGGTGCAGTTTCTGTCCTTCATAACATCTTAGCTGGTCAAGACAATCTGAAAAAGCCATACCAGCTGTTGTAAATAGTGATTCACCAAAGCATCCCAGCTGAATCCTGGAAATGCTCCTCTCACCTTCGTAGACTAGTCTCAAGTTGTTCACTCTCCATCCTGTGCTCTTTGCTCTCAGCCACAAGAGCCTTGATGAGATCCTCATATTGCTGCAGTACAAGCTCATCTGATGTGGAGTGGATCTGTTCATATAACTCCTTCAACTCATCCCACTGCCTGCAGACACATACACAAAAACAATAGAAGTATATATGTGGCTGGATTAAAAAAAAAAAATTTAAGTTAGGCAGATATTTGACGAATTTGACAAAATACATGAACATCAAAATTATTTTTCAGTAATGTTTGTCTTTGTTTTTAAAGGTAAAAAATGTTTTAGTGGGGAAATCCTGAATTTGTCTGAATTTGAGGAAAAAGGTTGGCATATTATTTTATACACACATATAAACATGTTTTAAAAGTCCCAAAAACATAGTTAAGTACAAAAACTTTATTTTAAAGGAGCTTGATTCGACACTTTTATTTAGCCTAAGGTAAGTTTAAGCCAAATTCAGTAACCCTAAGGAAATTCGATATTAATAACAAAAATAAATGTAAATTTACCTTGAAAATCTTTGATAACTTCATGAAAATTATTTAAAAAAATAGGCCTAATAATATATTATAAAGTAGCCCATATTAAAACTAGACTATCGTCTCGGAAATCCTTATTAATATTATTATCAACCCATGTAGGCTACACTGGCTTCTCTTTTGTCAGTAAATGTGAATTTGAACTTAAATTTAAACATACCTTCCCAAATAAAAGGCCACATCTCCGTCTAATTTGTTTTCAAACTCTTCCCAAGCGCTTCTATGAATTTGCAAACTGTTTCCCAACAAAGCCAAATTGAGGGCTTCGGAAACTTCCTGAAAACTTGACGAAAAGTCGCTGAAATTAATGTACCCGTCTCCGTCCAGATCAAACTTGTTGAATAAAGTCCTGATCTCATCCGCAGGCACATTAAGCTCTTGGAAAACACTGGTGAAGTCCTCGTATTCGACTCTTCCTGATTTATTCCCATCACATACTGCAAAAAGTCTCTGAAGGTCAGAATGGTTCATATTTTCACTAAACGAGGACAAACAAATGGTTCACCAAAATACACCAGTGTACAACGATAATGCTCCGAAAACGTGTTAAAAAGTGATGAAAACGTGAAAAGTGATTAAAAAAAAATTAAAGGAAAAGATGAAAGTGTTAAGAAGAATGATCCCTCAAGATTCGTGATCTAACATGTAGCTACATTGCCAACAGGTGCGCAGAAATTTCACTCTGAAAAAAAAAAAGCAGAGGCAGGTTAGATAAAGGCATGATTGGATGATCGCTCATTATCTCCAAGTGTGTCATTGGATAGTGATAGAGGTAGGCGTGCCGTAAAGAGTTTCCGAAAGCATATTGTTAGCCAACTTGGCAACGACCGAATTTGCGACCATTAATTGCCTTTGGGTTTCCCAAAGGCAATTAATGGTCGCAAATTCGGTTGGGACAGGACTAAACCACATTTGTGATATCATTTTATTCGTGTTTTCCGAATATAATATGAATTAAGTAACGACTATAATAAAATTATTTGAAAGATATTAGGCCTATAAGTCATCTTCACTAAGACATCACAAATCGTACAGCGTCGTCGCGCATGCACTTTTATTTCCTTTCCCGGCGCGGACTGGTCTTGTCTGCTGAGGGACATTAGCCTGCCTTTGTTTGGTAATGTTCACACCACATATTGTAAGCTGTAAACTCGTCTTCCATACAATTCAAATATATTTTCCCCGTACTGCACACAGATTACCATAATAAAAGTAAAGAAATTACTTTACAAATATTTGAAAGTAAACTAAAATAGTTAACAAATATCCCAAAGACATTATTTTCCTCATCTCTCTGGTTGTGTCACTGTGCAAACAGTACACCACACCTAGGCCTAAGTCTTGGTCCGACTAACTCATGCTTTTACAAGATTTAGTTTAACTTTAACCTGCGTCAGATACTTTGATACAATCGCACATTAACTGAGAGGAACCTTATTATTTACGTTACCATAGCTGGATATGAGCATCGTGTTGATACTTTTTGACACTTGATGTAACCCGAAAGAAGCAAGATGAGCACAACCATTACGGCTTGTGAAATATAAGCAAGATGACAGAGTCGTATACCAACAATGGCCACACGATGGAAGCATGATAAAAGCTAAATTAAGAGTTTCTCTGAGCAGATCGCAAAAATCTCTGTTGAGGCGCTATAGTGAGGAAAAAAAGAGAACCTATGAAACCTAATAATTTGCTTACAAATTCTTAGCTGACCCCTTGAGTGGTAGTGGTGAGCTTTATATTTACCAAGACAAATTCCTCGTACATGTATACATATAGTACTTGGTAATAAACGTGATTCTGATATATAGTGATATAATACTACACATACAGTACACACATTTACTTGTGTAAATGGGGATATTACATATATCTCTATTGTTTTTATATACAGATACTTATACAATTTTTTACATAAACCCACCCCTATACCTCACAGAAAACCTTCTGCATTTTCACAATTAGAAAAAAAAAAAAAAAAACTTTATTTTTATAACAGTTTGTCCCCAAGTTGGGGTTTGTGGTGATTTTGTCAGGTTTTGTTCATTTTTGGGTACAAGTTTGTCCCCAAAATATGGTTAAGTACACACACACACACACACACACACACACACACACATGTTGGGTTTCCATGTTTTATAGAGCTATTCCATAGACAATGAATTTTATACTCTACAACCTGTATCTGAATGACACACACACACACACAACTGGTCAAAAGTTTGGAAATATTTATAATTTCTTAAAAAGTGTCTTATGCTCACCAAGGCAGAAAATACAAAAAATACAGTAAAAACAGTGATATTATTACGTGTTAATATTGTTACAATTTAAATAACTTTTATTTTAAGATGCAGTTCATTTCTGTGATGCAAAGCTGCATTTTCAGCAGCCATTTCTCCAGTCTTCAGTGTCACGATCCTTCAGAAATCATTATTTGGTGCTAAAAAAATAAAAACATTTCTTCTTATTAATGTTGAAAACAGCTTTTCCTGCTTAATATTTTTGTGGAAAGTCTGATACAGTACCATTCAAAAGTTTGGGGTAAGTAAAAAAAAAAAAAATTATTCTGCAAGGAGGCTTTAAATTGATCAAAAGTCACTGTATCACTGTATCAGTTTCTACAAAAATATTAAGCAGCAAAAACTGATTCCAACATTAATAAAGCTGGTGATTAATGATTTCTTAAAGATCATATGACACTGAAGAGTTAAGTAATGGCTGCTGAAAATTCAGCTTTGCGATCACAGGGATAAATAACATTTTAAAATGTATTCAAATAGAAAAGAGTTATTTTAATAATAATAATAATAATAATTCACAATATTACGTTTTTTTTTTTTACTATACATTAAATAGATGCAGCCCTGCATTCATATGACTCCTTAAAAAAAAAAAAATCTTATTCCAAACATGTGTAACAGTTTGATGCCATTTTAATAGTTCTATGCCACTGCAAGTTTCAAAACTGTAACAATAACCGATGCAAATAATGTTGAATCAGTAAGAATCAGTGGTTTTATTTCTTTTATTTAAAAAATTAAAATTAAAGTGCTTTTATGTACAATATAATAAAAACAACATAATACAAAAAATACATTTCACAACATTTTTTTTTCTTTACATTGGCAGCAAAATGTACAAATACACCTACCTTTACATTACAAGTTTACAAGACATTAACTTACAATAGGTCAGAGCATCTTTGTGCACCAATATAAAGAATGTATCTGAGCACTGGAGAGTGTAGCAGAGTGCTAACAGTCCAGTAACTCTTATGTCTGAGTCAGTTCAGCACTGAAATATGTGACTATATGACAATCTATAGGTGACTAAATCTACCGCTTGTAGGTAGCAGCTGATGTACAGTGAAGTTTTCACATTGTCTACTCTGTAAAACGGCACGCTAGTGATAATAATCAGATGATGTACTAAAAAACAAGCAAATTAGCTTACATTTTAAATGATGTTTGCATGATATTTTGAATGTGATTTTCAAACAGAGGTCTGAGTATATGTAAAACAGTTATATCATTTTAACAAATACATAGTTTTTTCTCTCTTTTTTGTGCTTTAAATATAGTCTGTAACTTTTTTGTGTGTGAATATATATATTAGGGGACCTCTGTAGAAATCAATTAGCACAGTGGAGACATACCCTTGCAGTGGACTGTTGCACAGACGACCATTCAATATACAGTGGTTTGCGACTTTACATGTACTAGATAATTCTACTGTGTGGTCCACCATAGCAGACATGCATGCGAGGTTTGCTTTTTGCACACGTGTTTGAGTCACAAAAAGGCTACAACATTACATTTGCTTTCCCGCATACCATTTGAGTCACAAAATCTAGCTCGGAGGCATTGACAAAATTCAACTGGTTCTTGCTACAGCAATGTCAAGAGAATATTTATTCCCAGACACTTCCATTTGAGCCATTTCCACATTCTGTGCAAATACAATAGAAAAAAAGAAACAAAAAAGAAAAAGAAAAACAGAATTGTAATGCATTCTGGTATTAAAAAAAAAAAAAAGCAGTCAAAAACATTTAAAGCCATTCACTACCTCTCCTTACAAATACAATTATACAACGTTGTGATCAAAGTCATGGTTCATCAGATCATGTTAAAGTAAATGTCCTGTTTTCAAACATTCAGCACAAATTTAAATAATATTTTTTTTTTATTGAAAGAATGATTTTGGAACACATTCAATCAATACATAACTACATTCACAATACAGATGTCTGTGTGATTTTTAAAGATCAATTGCAATCAAATATTACACATTTGGGTGGTGCAATATACAATGCTTGTCTTTGGGAATTTTACTGGAAATATGTTGATACTGGAAATAGACATTTTTTAAAAAAAATATTTAGTGTGTGTGTGTTGTTAATATACATTTTTACATGGATCCTTATGTATTCTATACTAGTAACTTACATTTGTGTCTTGTTTTGTGGTTTCCATCCACATTGCTTTGCAGCAACCAAGTACTGCACTTTTTTTTTTTTGATCCAGTATGACACTCTTGGCAGCTGACAATTTATAACTGACTTTTTTATTTACCTATATGTCATTGCTCCCACACAAAAACATCTGTTAGCCTGCTTTGACTTAAGGTGTTACAGTGAACATGGCACTTTTTCATGGAAAAAAAAAATCTGCTGGTCACTTTACACTCTTCGGTAGCATAGATCTCATAGCTTAGCGCAAATTTGGCATGTAAAGTCTTAGCCACAAGTTTTAATTCTGTCCGACCGGAAATTCATCATTCGAATTTACAACATGGCAATAAAGGTATTAAATCTGAACAAAGTACACTTTTGAGTCAAGAGAACAGAGCTCTGGACAGATCCAAGGAGATCTGAAATGGTTCATTAAAATCTTTTAGCACAACAACCAATATGAATCAGTAAACAATCTCAAGACAAGACATTTGGTCACTTCCATTGACTGTATAATGCACTACTTCGAAGGACAGTTCAGCTGCAACTGAAAATTCTGTCATCATTTACTCACTCTCATGTTGTTCTAAACATGTGTGACCTTCTTTCTTCTGGGGAGCACAAATAGAGGTATTGTATTTTGAAGAATGTTTCTGCTGTTTTTGTCCAAGTGGGGCCCAAAACAAGACTGGAAACCACTTATTTCCATTTGACATTTGGAGGGGGCGTAAAAGACAGAATTTTCATTTGTGCATGAACTATCACTTTAAATCAGTGGTTCTCAACAGGGGCCTCGAAATGACTAATTAAACAATTTAAAAAAACCCAGTTCTTTGTCGTTGAAGCATCAGAATCCTATAAACTTAGATATATGAGAATTTAACATTTTAGATTTGGAAAAGTCATGTAAATTAAGAAAAACATATAACTCCATGGGCATTTTTCTAACGATTATATTTTAGCAAGTAGAAATTGTGAGTAAAAATTATTTTACCTTATCTAGTAAATCACATACAAGTGGAAAAGTCATGGGATTCTCTAATTATGTTCTGGACTATGGGGGGCTGTGGATTCAAAAAGGCTGAGAACCACTGGTTTAAATGGTCTATCACTGGTAGCAACTGATTTTGGTTGGGGGTATAAGGAACAGTTATTCAAATTCTTGCATCTTCAGAATGTAAATTGTGCCCTGGACATACTTATAGTATTGCTAACATGCCTTCTTTGGAGTTCTCTCCACACTGACACCCCACGGTGGGCTCTCTATATGCCTCAATCTTATTTGCATACCTTAACGTGTGTACCTCTGAGAAGCGGTGTAGAACACTGAGGTCGTAGCATCACTAAGTGTACTAGGACATCCGTGTGCTGTTTGTTAGCTCTCTACAAGATGCTTCTCCTTAATGTGATTTGCATAGTATGCCTACTATGTGCTGAGGTCATGATGATATACTGCGCAAAGGTTTTGCATATATCATCAAAGGCTTTGATGCACCACTATGCCTTATATTGTGTTGAAATGTCAGCTTATCATCTCACGTCAGGCACTAAGAATTTTCGTTTTCTCGTTCACAGGACGACCAACTCTACGTGGCAGACCGAGGGATGAGATAGGAGCATGACAGGTTAGTGAACCCTGAGGGCATCGTATTGCTTTCACACAGATGCCACCAGACATTTTTGGACGGACCGGGTGGGACGGCAAGATCGGCATGTCTCGCAATGCCCATTATTATTTTTCAAAGTGTACTCTAGGCCTTGTGTCCCGGTCAGCGTGGCTCTGGGGGTTTCACAGACTTGGCAGTGACTGAGAAATGTGAACAGATCACCAAGACAAAATGAGAGGAGACAAAGTGCAAAATAAAACCCAGTGATGGTACGTTTCCAGTCATTTTCAGTCTGTCCCTCACTTGGTGCTGTTCAGTTCAGAGGCCACTTTTTTTAACAGTCATCCCGAACAGAATTAAACGATCGAGTCTTTGATCTCCGAGCCCAGTCGCACTCGAGGCCGTGGACAAGTCGGCGAGATCTCAACGTGGCTCTCTTTTAAGTTCAAAGGTCTCTTTTCGGATTCGGAGAAGCTCTTGCTGTTCTCGGGTGAGGAGCATTCGTGGGTGGGAGTGCTGCAGATGTAGTTATCATTGAGCGTCTGGTAGCCCTTGTGGTCAGACACTGAGGGTGGGATGTTGTTGCCATTTAATGGAAGGCTTTCCGTGTGCTTCCCTGGAATTCGCGGTTTCTTCTGTTGCATGTTGGGGCACTCGCCTTCCTTCAGCATGGACTTCATCCTGCCTCGGTTCCTGTACGCCACGAACAACGAAAGGACCACCAGGGAGAACACGAGTAAGGCACACACAACAATCAGCTCATTCCAGTATGTTTTGGTTTTCTGCGGCGACCGTGTTTCCCCGGGTAGAATAATCGCTTCCCCTTGGGGTACCAGCTGCATTCGGGAACGTCCAGTCAGGGTGGTGCTTTCGTGCTCCACTTTGACGCAATAATTGGCCAGAAGTTGTCGGTAGCCACCTTCTTCTGACCAACATTGGTAGATCTCCTCCTTGTCCACTTGGGCTACAACCACCAGCCCGCCGTCAGGACTAGGGTAGACAAAACGCTCAGCGGTATGACTGTATTCCCATCGCCTCTCAGCCAAGTTGGATCGCAGCTTGCAGGGAAGAACCGTAAATATATTGGCTGGTATTTGTACCACATGGCATGATGGAACACCTGTGGGTTAGATGGTCTAATTAGTTACTAATAAATCAAACATTTATCTCACAAATTAGCAAAGCACCATCCAACCACTTCAATTACTTGCAGTCTATCAGAGCGTATTGCCAGAGGCGCTTTATGCGTTTGGTCATGCCACATGCCACAGTGCTTTTGTAAACGTAACAGCTTGTCTTAACCTCATGCACTCTACAGCACTTGGTGGTTTGTTGGAAATAAGTTCTTCAAATATTGATTCATACGGGGCTTAGATATTGTAAAACATGACTGTTACTCACGTGGTGGAGTTGGTTTTGCAGAACGGGGGTTAGCGATTGTTATTTTGCACACTGCAGTGTCGGCGTTATCAACATCTTGTTGCCAGTGACTATAAAGAAAAGAGCAGGGGTAAGAGGAAAATTCAATTCATCTGATTAAGTCTGGGGTCAGTAGGTAATGTTACAGAAGATTTCTAATTCAAATAAATGTTGTACTTTTGAAGTTACTATTCTAAGAATCCGAATATATATATATATATATATATATATATATATATATATATATATATATATATATATATATATATATATATATATATATATTGTGGTTATTGAGAAGCAAAAACTGTTTTCAATATTGATAATAATAAGAAATGTTTCCGGCGTACCAACTCAGTATTATGAAGATTTCTGAAGTATCATGTGACACAGAAGACTGAAGGGATGGGTGCTAAAAGTTTAGCTTTACCGATAATACTTACAATAATAATACGATAATATGGATAGAAACCAATAAAAACCAGTTAATCAGTTAGTTCAAATATTATTAATATATGCAAAAAAGAACAGGAAATTATGTCATAGAGAGCATCCTTGCAAACCCTCATGGATGTGTGTCAAGGTCAACAAGTCAACAAGTACATTATCCCATACTTGAACAGGCCTTAAGGAAAATATTTGAATTTTTTTTTTTTACTTTACGGTTACACCACAGTGTACTGTAGTACTCATTCATTTGTGTTTTTCTGAAACAAATTTACATGTTAATGGTTTAAATTTGTGTTTTAATACAGGTTTAAACTTCTTATAAGGATTGAAGTGCAACAGTTTGATGCTAGAGCAAGTAATTAAAATGTACTAACCTCTTAGTTGGCGCATGTTTGATATTTGAACACTGCTTCCCTGTCCAGGCACAGTAAGGATCTCTAGACAGCAAACACTCTCCACAGCTCTGGTAGTTGGAGCAGTTGGCAAGAGGGATTTCAACCAGCCCAGAATAGCTGGACACAAACAACAGCCCCTGTTGGAAATCCAAACACAACAGAAATAAGACACCTTCTCAGGATGTCCACTCCTTAGGCCAACCTATCTACAGATAGATCCAGTGTAGAAAGATGCTCGGTATGCATACAGTAAATGCTAATACATGATAATTGCACTGACAAAGGTAATAAGCCTTTTTAAAGTAGTTCTCGTGGTGTAACACATAGGCTGAATGATAGACTTAGTAGTATACAAACAGAGCAGACACTGTTTGTTTCCCATCTGTTCACAGTTCCTCAGAGAGGAAACAGGGATGCAATTATCTCCCTTCCAGGCCTCACTATCTCAGTGGCTGAAGGGTCCCTTTGCCTGCCATGCTGTCATTTCACTAATGCATCACGTTCTCCAGTGTGCATAACAAATGCAAATAGGATGAGTTTAAGAGTAAAATAAAGTACAGTACCTTCTCATCATCCAATTCGATGTGCTGTACAGACTGAGGCTCGGGGAAAATCACCAGCTCTTCAATGATATACATCTTGTCTTTAACGTTGATGGCTTTGTGAATTTTGCCATCATCTGAAACATAACACAAGTGATGTGAGATTATGTACTCAAAGGCCTGGGCCATTTTTGTTAACAGGTAGCATAACATTAAGTATGCTGCCAGCTGTGATGAGTGGAAAGTGGCTTTAGTAAGAAAATGGGAAACTGATCTTAACTTACTGGTAAATGAAGCTAACAATTTTTTTAATTTGTGTTAAAAGTGTATAAGGCAAAAAGATGGAAATTTCATACATAATTCAAATCTGTGTGTAAATCTTTTCCTGGTTTCACTCTGCTATGCTGAAAGAATGTTGGTAATCAAACACTCCCATAGTAAGATATATATATATATCTATCATACTATGGAAGTCAGGGGACCTGAAACTGTTTGGTTTGATTTTCCAAGTCTAAAATCCCTTGTAGTTAAATCCTAATGGGGATTGGGACAAGAATGTTAAATGGCTTTAATGCAGGTATATTAGTATAAAAATAGATTTGCCTCGGTGTACTAAAAAATTTAATTAAATTAAACAAATCTGATCTCGACCTGGCACAGTTTAACTTGAGTCTGTATTAGGTCAAGCCTAGTCTAGATTTACTGAGATTGCTTTGCATGTGTATATGGTGGTCTAAGACCTCACCTGTGCCGATGAAGAGCACATCGTATGTCTTGTGAAGAGCCTGTACTCGGTGCACTGCGAGCTGCGTGTAGCGCACGTTTCGTTTGAGAAGCAGAGGCTGGCTGCGGATCATGCTATCCATGAGGAAGTGGTCCTTCACAAAGTTCAACACTTTATCAGGCATGTGCAGGGAGGAGGAGATCCCTTGGGCGCGGGCCGTGTTAGTGATGCACTGCAGGAAGATGGAAAAAGACGCCTCAGAAACACTTTACAACTTTCAACACAAACATCAATGTGAAAGCATGTTTGAAAAGATCTTGTACTGAACTCACGGTCAAACAAACATTTTTCTAGATGCTGTCTGAGAATTAAACTTGGCAGCTAGAACTTGCATGTAAAATTCTTATTACAACTGATCACCAATATACAAGATGCTCTATATAAGTCACAATGAAATCAAAATACACCATTCTTATTTTTTATGCAGTGTTTATTAGAAATGATTTATCTGTGGACATCTTTTGTTTCTTTTTTTTAAAGTTCACAATAACATCTACTCTGATGTCACTATTAAAAACACACTAAAGAAAACACAAAACTTACCGCTCCAGGTCTGGGTTCTGGTACCGGATGGTTGTAGGTGTACCACTGCTGCGTCTCGCGATTAACTTCCCGGTAACGTCCATTAAACGCCTCTTCGACCTGGTCCATGGTGAATGCACATACAGCTGAGCTGTCTGACGCACCTTTGTACCTGCACACACAAGCACAGCAATCATTACAATCGATTTGCATATATGCATAATCGCCAAACAATCTCACAGACACACACCTTTAAGACAGTAGCAAGAGCTCAAAAATTTGCCTGCACACAAAATGCAATGCAGTGCGTCTCATTTAACCTCAGAAATAGCAGGTGTGTAGGCGGACACAAGAGGGAGGCTATTCTAAGCATCTGCAGTCTCGCTGACATCTCCTGCCTGTCCTGTATCTTTATCCCCTATGATAATGCACTCAATCAATACCCACAACTCCTACGCTAAGCACCACAAAAGCAGTCTGGTTGAGTGCCAGGCAGGTTTCAATAACAGAACTAAAAGACAAATGTCTTTTTTTCTAAAAGGTTTAAGTTTACAAAGGAACACAAACATAGCCACAACTATACACACTATATTATCTGTATACTAAATGGATTTTCAGGTGCTATAGTGTAGGCTGATACATTACCATTGTGAGGTGAAGACTCCATAAAACACAGTACTCTTCCAGGCCTCCTTGCTGGGGGTCAGTACAAACATGTCCTGGATGATGTTGAAAGGGAACCCATCATCAGGCAGTGAACACAGGAGCTGGGCTTTCAGAAAGGTTGTCCATTTCTTCTGAAGGACCCTCTCTCCACCTTTATCACCCTGTGGAAATACATACACATAGAAATCATTTTGTTATGAAACTTCCATAAATGTGAATGTAAAGTGAAGAGGTAATTTGCTAAGACTTGTTATGAACTCTTCTGACCATGAGAAGGAACTAGCAGCTGCTGTGGATGCCACAGATTTGAGACTTTAGTCTTTGCAACATTATAGATCTTCTTTATGTACCAAGAGCATGTAACACTCCAAAGAGAAAGGAAAAACTTAAATCGCATCATATGACCTCCTTAATATATTACTGACTTGACTTGAATGATTTCATTCCATATAGTATATAAAAAGTACTCTAAAAATAAACCAAAATATTTGTTTGAAAACAAAGAGCCAAAATGATCTAAAGGGAAAAAGACAAAAATGAAGGGAGGTTGGATAATAAACCTTATGACACAGGTAAAGAAGAAAGCCACACCATGAATCAACTAAATATTTTTGTTTTTCAGAGCAGCTTTATATTAGTGTCAACCCTCGCTTAAGCAGAACTTCATACTGAACAGCTGAACAAACAAATGGACGGAGAAATAAAATCAAATACAAGAACAGAAAGAGACATTTGGGCAGAGAGCAGAGAAACAGACAAATGTGAAGTACAAATGGCCTGAACGACAGCCAGAGGTACGTAAAGCAGAGGTCCCAAAAGCACTATACTTATTCATTCATCTCAGCTGCTCTCCAAAGAAAATGAGCTTTCCTCTAATTATAATATTATTGTAATCCAGCACGCTGGGCAACGCCTTCCTCTACCAGCAGGACGGCAACAACACATTCCAATAAAATCTTTTAAAGGGAAACTCCCACCCATCATTGAACAGCAGAGAGTTTAGCACTTTGAACAGCTGAAGGTTGAGTTAAGGGCAGTTCATACCAAGATCGATTACTATAAAGACAGCTGTTAGCACAGACACCAATGCATGGTAATGTTCTGTTTATTAAAAGTTTGCGCACAGTTTTGACGTCTGTGGTTTTAAATGCTCAAGCTCGAGTTGAATGGTTTTATCATTCATCAGCTAGAAAAAAAATATAAAAATATTGTTCCTCTTGTTTTTATCGTTCTAGCTATGTATAGGTTTGAACATCCCTCTTTAAACTTTATCATCATAGTATGTTTGAAAGGGCCTTTACCCTTTACACAATAATCCATACAAGTACTTGAACCATCAAAATAATGCAGTATAAAAAATGTAATTATTTTTCTTTTATGACTGACTATTTCTACTTAATGTAAACATACAGATAAAATTACATATACATTTATATAAAATTAGTATATATATAAATATATATATTTTTATATGTGTGTGTGTGTGTGTGTGTGTGCACATTTAAAAACTTTGCTCAGAAGGAACTGAGTTGCCATAGACGCAGCAGTTTCAACATATGCAATTCATTTTAAATTTGAAATCAAAGGATTACAGCTTCTGCTGCGCATTGTCTCATTGTCATTCCGAGTGTAAATGATAGGGTACGCTTTCAAATGCAAACCCCAGACACTATTCAAAAAGAATCTTAAAACAATAAGGAACTGTTTCAGTACATAAGCGGATAGTATGACATGCATCACAGTTTCCACTGGAATTTGACATGGCCATCAGTGCAGAAGTGCACCAATATCCAAATTATAGTGACACGTGATTGGAGTAAAAAAAAAAAAAAGAGAAGAAACCAAAATATAGAGAGTGCAGTGGAATTGAATTCATTCTCAGACTTCAAAAGCAAGATGAGAAGGCAAATGAATCTTGCAGATTTTTCACTCCGCTCATGCACCATTCAGACCAGACAAGGTCAGTGCTTTAACCCAACTGGCAATGCAGAGACTTTCTTAAGATTCAGATCACTCCTTGTGCACAAATGCCCTGCTTTGAGACGGTGGGCATAAGCAAATGAAATTCAATTTCAGAAAAGTCAAAGATCTGATAGGAAATGGCTCGCACATCAGCCTGTAAGTGTGTCTTTGTTGCATTTCACATCACAGAATGCATTACAATTAAATCTACCAATGGTATTTGCAGCAGTAATTACATTTGTTTACTATATGATAGGAGATAATGCACGATACCAAGAAAATGCAGTTTATAAACATAATCATTTCAGCCCCTTCCCATTCTCATGGCTGGGCTCCAGTGGTTCTGGCAGAAGGAATATGGGGCATGCTAGAAATGGAACCTGGGATAATGTTTAAGGTACTGGATGCAAATAAGCAAGCCATGTTTCCCTGGCCTAGTAACCATTTTACTGTCAGGAGACATTTCATGGTGCCTGTGTGATTATCCACATTACAATGCAGGGAGACAGGAGAGCATAAACCTTGAAAACAGAAATCATTAGTTAATTATGCTTAGTGAAGCTGGTTTAAAAAGCCTGTTTAAATGCGCTACATGGCAATCACTGAATTTTTCTATTCATCACTGTTTGAAAATACCAAGTGGTCAAAGTTAGCATAGCACCGTTAACCCCTGCTTGTAGATGCCATAACTACACTTCTATCAGGACCACTATCGTCAAAATGATTGACACTTTGCAAACAGTTTGGGTTGGCGGTATGGTTCTGTTCTGGGTAAAAGCTCCCTGCTCATCCATGCAGACTGTCATAAATGAGCAGGGAGAGCACCAGTAACCCCCTAGGATAAACAGAACAGAACCAAATGCAGATACCATTAATGTTCTTAAATACATTTTAATTTAATAACATTATTAAAGATAAAAAGATTCTGATTCAATTCAAAATTGTACTTTTCAATTGTCCAATATTTAATGTATGGAAACATACATTTGACTGTTACTTTGTGCTTTCTAAATTATTAAATGACTCCCATTATTAAATTGACTATTTATGAGCTCTTTTCCCTGTTTAGAGTTTGGCACTTTGTACATATGATACCATTGGCCATTTAGTGTTTTTCCTGGAGATCCAGTCACATAGCATTTACAGCTCAAATGATTGGCTAGAAAATACTCAGATGTATCCATAGGATAGTTTTCTCCAGGGAGTATTTCTCTTTAGAAGAACTGTGAGGAATGTGTGTGTTTTGTACTGTATGTAATGTGCATTTTCAGCTGCTCGTCAACTTGACGGATGAATGCTAATATTTGCTGAGCAGTGATAAGAATTTGAGGTGGACCATAAAAAAGGGAGTGTTCTACATTGAAGAATGCATCTTTGTACCACAAACCTTCTAATCTCTCTGAACCTCTCTTACCTCGGTGTGACAGATAAAAACTATCATGTAGTCCATAGCACTTGCACAAACTTATGCACCATTGATAACATGCACAAACATACTGGCATGTATTCCTTTGCATTTCATAGGGGGAGGTGGAGGGGTGTATAAATGTTCTGTTTGTACATGTATGTAGGGGAATAGCCCTAATCTAACCACCTTCAACACTGTGTTTATGCCAAACTGTCCCTCACCTTACAAACACGAGCGATGCGTGACACAATGGTGTTGTCAAAGAAATCGAACTCCTTTCCCGCTTCACTGAAGAAGAAGTAAATCTTATCATCATCGCCAACCATGTTGCCTTTGGGCAAACTCTCCTGAATATAAGCTGAGCCCACAAAAGCAGGGTCTGTGGGAGACATAAAAACAAGTGTCAATCTATGCCATGGAACATACACAGAGACAGCAGTGTTTGTAAGTAATGTGGACTTTGTGTTTCAAATATAGCCACTGGTCAACCTGAAACCCCTTTTACATGCTAATCTTTAGTTGTAATTACTGAGAGAAATCATTTGTTAAACTATCAGTGTGCTTCATCTTTCATCAACTTTGCCTCTTATTGAAAAATATTAAGCTATTACTTAGTACTCTTTAGTAAAGTGAGAAGGGTTCACCTTTGTAAACTGACACATTTTCTCTCTCTCTCTCTCTCTCTCTCTCTGTAGTCTTGCTTTACATGAATTATTCTCTCCTGTGCCAAAATTGCCTCTCAGTGGTAAGTTCAAGGGAGATGAGTCCATAAAGATAACAGAATGGGGGGAATTGTGCCCATTTACTTCCATGCTGTTTGCACATTTGTAGCGCCTGAATTACTTAAAGGGATAGTTCAACAAAAATTTTAATATTATATATACATAATATAGTATTTTATGTCACTTTTCACAATAAATATTGTTCCTAAGAAGTTTTATTGTGAATATACAGTAAGGGAAAATGGTCATGAAAACTTCCTAAAAGATGTTAGCACCTGGTCAAACTGAATTGTGGCAAGTGTTTAATGTGCAAGTGCAGCAATTGTGAGTGAATATATCCTATTAAGAGCAGGATGGAAGTGAATGTGGCTTTTACCTTGAAGCCAGTTCAGTGAGTTTTCAGTCTTTAACGCTGTACCCTGGCCAAGGCTCTTGTAAATGATGGGTTCATTCCCTTGGAAGTTACTGACTGTGCCGGCATACAGTTCTCCATCTGTGAAACCATAATTTCAAACCAACAGATATTAAAAAAGCAAGTCAGAAATTAGTGTTGCACAAATTACACAAATTACAAATTAATTTTTTGTGGGACATACCGGCCATGATAGCCGTAGACTTGTATTCAGGGTTGAAAGGACACCGGCTGCGACCATCTTCGATGACTATTTCTCCCATTTCATTGCGCACCAGGGAAAAATCAGATGTGTTCTGGAGAAAAAAAAGACACACATTCTTATAATAACAGCAAACACTGTCTCTTGTATCAACTGTCCTGATGGCTTACTGCCTGTGTAGCTCTAAACAATGATTTATTATTCTTATTTTTCTGAACAGAACATCATGTTATTGCAATAAGTCTGGAGAGATTTTCAGGGGACAGTTGTCATAGAATCAACTCATGTAGGCAAAGTACACTATCCTAAAGCTGCAATTTTATTGTTCAGTGTTGACCCCTCGGATGCACAGACCGATCCAGGCATAGTCTCTAGAGTGAAGGGTCTAAGTAAAGTGCAGGGCCATAATAATTTCTCATCCGAGCAGCATCTACCCTTAGGAAAAGAGCGGAAGAGTGTATTTCTGAGGACATTTTGATTGACTGAGTAAATTACATGGATAATTAATTCCTCCCCTGCAGCCTGTAAAAAGCATGGAGGGAGGGGGTGAAATCCTGCAAGAGGACAGAACAAAATGAAACACAGTACTTACGATGTATGCGCAGATAGGGCTGAAAGCATATGTTCCACAAACGTACAGGTGAGTGCTGTTCACACGCAGTAAAATCTTGATGTAATTGAAGCAGTCAGTCTGGAGTCAGAAAGAGAAAAAGGGAAATGCATAAGAGAAGGAGAAACAGATAACAATTTAAGACTAAACACATGGATGTGACAGTTACTAAAGTGTAGGATCTTGATGCTCCCATTAGCTCATTTGGAGTCCTAACATTTTTGATACCAAGAACCCCAAAATTTGATGATCCCCTTGCATTTGACCCTGTTCCTGTAATAAAAAGTCAGCTATGTATTTTCATGAATATGAAATTTAATAAGTAAATAATGACAGATTTGACTTTTTGGGTAAACGTATGGTTTTCGTGCAAATGAATTTTCAAAGATACAAAACTAATACACATAAACAGTTGAATGTTAAATAAAGGCAAATGTTCAAAGCAAGCATCAGGTTGTGTGCACAAGTGTTGCCTGGCTGGGCCTCAGAACTTGCATTCACATCACTAGGTTTGATCTAAATCCTCTGTAATAGTCTGGGAGAGGTTTCTGGCAGCTGTGTGTCATCGGTATCAAGAAACAGCAGTTATTACTGTGTCTTCATCAGGGTCCCAACATCCACCCAAACCTGGCTCCTAAAACAAATCAATCTGGCAGCAAATTAGGCATGCGGATTATTAATCTAATAACAGCCTTTATGCAGTGTCAAGCTTTCAGGGAAATTACAGTGTGGACGTGTCAAGGCAATAATTGGTCCTACGAACTGAAAGAAGAGTGACGGGCAGTTTCTCGGATTCAAATTAGCAGTCATATTGTAAATATCTATTTTAGAGACCCACCTCTTACTGGAGTTATATGAATCGACATGGAACTTCATGCTGAAATATACAGACACTCACCTGTAAATCTTTCCCTTTGAAACTGCACTCTTCTCTCTTTATCTGTGGTGTTCTCCATGTTAACTGAAAAAGTGAAAATTGCAAGCTGCAGTTACATTAAAGTGTGCATTTAAAGTAAGACGATGCATTAACACGGACATGAGTAGGCCTACAGTGAGTCACAGTGAGTTGACTGTAACACACTGCACTCTCGCCGCTCTTTAACGTTCAGAATGAATCGAGCAACACAGAATACTTGCAGTGAACTACGAAAGTCTATTTTTGACTTAAAAAGTTAATTTGTTGAAAAGTAAAATGGAGTAATAACCTGCAAAAACACAAAAGCGGGAAGTGGGACAACTGGTAAAGTAGGACACGCAGAATTTTATTCATTGCACCAATGATACAGATGACAAATTGTCCCACTTTACCTGTATTCACTCTTATGTGTACAAAACGTATGGTTGTGCTTAAGTGATGTCTATACCCAACATTAATGATATTCCACTCTCGTTTACTAATGTCCATATTGCAGACTAATGCACATGCTTATACATCCTCCAAAATAAAACACACAGACGTACTCACATTACGCTGCAGCTGTGTTCTGCTGATATCGGTGATATTGAGTGCGAAGAGAGTCTCTCGAGCTCCAACGTACAGCATGTTATCCTCTTTACTGAGGAGCAGAGAGGTGTAATTGAAGACTCTGTCGGGTGAAAATCTCTTGGCCGACCTCTCGTTTGCATCTGTGAGCAGATATGAAAAAAAGAGAGGAGAGAAGGAAGAATGTCAGCAAAACCGAGCCAAAAAGATTTAATACTGGAGATATGATAAATGTGCAAAAGTCAGACATGTGATCATGCTTCTCAGTTGTTGTTTTTTCTTAAAGACACAGATTTTACATTGTAGTTTTGGATAATAGTGAAGAAAAATGAACAAAAATACCTTTAAATTGAACTTTAAATGTATTAATAATATACTATTAAGATAGAAATGATTTTCTTTTTTGTTTATTGTCAAATTAAGCCATATGCAATGTAGTTTTAATGGTATTCTCTTTTACTTTGCATAGTTTTTAATCATAATTATCAAGGATGAAGATGTTAATAAACAAATAATTCGCCCTGAACAACCCTGGGATTCATTGTTGGGTCAGTTCAGAACCCCTGCTTTTTAGTGTATTTGATAATAATGTCAAATGTTTTCTACTGGCTTGCAGTGAGAAAGCTAAAACCTGTTACAGCCACAAAAAGTGTCTGAATCAGTGTTGAATGAGCATTTGTGTGGTCACAACTAGCTCAGAGACAGATGTTCATCTCTTAATCAAAGATAACGCACTGCATCATTATCGTGGCAGTCCCTGCAGGCTGTTTCTCTGTTTCCATGACAATGGCATCAATAGGAAGCAGTATTTTTTCTACCAGTAGGGGGTGTTTGTTAAGAGGGTTAAGGGCACTGTGATTTACTCAAATTCCCATCAGAATACTTTAGAATGGCTTTTTTATGACTTCAGACGAGCCACTTGAGAACTTGGTGGTGATTCAGACAGTGTGGAAAATGAAATGTGTGGAAATGGACTTTCATCTCATCTCTCCACAGGCTGGCACAACGAAGCAGTACTCTCATGCTACAATGACATAATTTCAAGATAGCAGCTCCTCTGGTCTTAAGATGCATGTCAAATCAGTGTCAACAGGCTGTACACACAAACTTCAGGACTACATGGCAGATGACAAAATGTTCTCCTCATCTGTCATTGGCTTAATGGTTGAATCCCACTTGTCTTTCAGTCCAACATACTCAGAAATGAAAAAAAAAAACCCTGTGACCTGGTATTATATACTTCCTCCCATTCCAGAAAAAAAAAAAAAAAAAAAAAAAAATAGAGTATTCAGGAAACCAGGAAACCGTTTTTTTTTTTTTTTTTAGGTTCAAACATGAACTGGCATTTTTCCTTTACATACTTCCTCCTATTCCAGTTAAAAAATAAAATAAAATAAAATAGAATAGTGGAGTATTCAGGAAATATGCTTGGGGGAAAACAAAATTTAATGTTTAAACATGAACTGGCATTTTTCTGTCACATACTTCCTCCTATTCCAGTTTAAAATAAAATAATATAGAATATTCAGAAAACCATTTTTTTTCTTTCTTTTTTTATGTTTGAACATGAACTGGCATTTTTCTGTCACATACTTCCTCCTAGGCCACTAAAATAAAATAAAATAAAATAAAATAAAATAAAATAAAATAAAATAAAATAAAATAAAATAAAATAAAATAAAATAAAATAAAATAAAATAAAATAAAATAAAATAAAATAGTATTCAGGAAATATGTTTAAGGAAAAAAAAGTAAAATGTTTAAACATTTTCCTGTTGAATACTTCCTCCTATTTCAGATTATTATGCAGATAAAAAAAATAAATAAAAAAAATAATAAAAATAAAATAAAATCTTTCACATACCCAAAAAGGACACACACCTTTACTAAATGCATATAAATTATACATGCTGTCAGCCTTTGTCTATAGTAAAGGTGTTCAACATAGTGTTCAACAATATCATATAAAATATCTTATAAAATACAAGGTCACTGGGTATAAATGCTAAAGCTATAGTGGCATACAAGCTGTGCTATCGATTCACTTGATTTACAGAATATTTGCAAGACATCCACTTCTGGTAGGTCTCTTACTTAGAGAGCATGTAATCATTACACTGATTATGCTCCCATGGGTGACTCTGAGCTGAGGTAAGATTCTAAAAAGCGGCTGTTTCTCTGGGAGCTGCTGCAGAGGGTCTGCGCGCTCGCCTCCTGAATCCCGGGGGAGACAATGCGGTAATAATAGGGCATCAGTCCTCAACCAGGAGGGCTTATTACAACTGAATCCAGTCTGCTAAACCGCAGGAGGGGATCAACACGGCACATTAGTGGCATGCTACTAGTCTCTGCCTCTGTGTGTCTCGTATTTCCCCTCTCTCTGATTACAGGATGCAACAGGGCACCACTCTACATCAGCAGCATTCATTTCAGAGGGTCTGGGGAGAAATTTATTGGCGATTTAGTGATACAAGAACAAAGGGCAATAGCTGCAACCAAACAGAGCTTAAGTGGGATTTGCACAGGCAGAAACCGTTCCCCCAATTATTTTCCAGAGTGGCAGAATCCCTGTATCTCACACAAATAATTGTGCCCCATTACGGGGAAATCACACATATGAATGTTTTTCTGATCACTTCACTGTTAAATCCAAATAATGACAGTTGGTTGTGTTAAAGCTATTACAGTGTTGCGTGTTACTTAACAGTATATATTAGTAAATGCAATGATAAATATAAATATTATATATGATGTCAATACAATATATATATATATATATATATATATATATATATATATATATATATATATATATATATATATATATATTTTTTTTTTTTTTTTTTTTTTTTTTTCACTTTTCAAAGTCAAGTGGTTACGGTGGTCTGCAAAAACTCACATACTTCCTTTAAGGTACAGTTAAGGTACAGTAGGAGGTGTTGCTATGCAATTATTAACGTCTTCTGACTGTTCTAGCACTAGATATTTAGCATTTCTAAATGGTCACTAGGGTGTTATGGGTGGTTACTGCCCACCTTAATAATATCTGAATATAAATGATTCACAAATAATTATTGAATAATTGAGTATATTAATATGTATATTTTTATATTATTGCTAACATTAGTGTTATATTAATATAATATATTTATTTTCATATAATATACTTTGTAATACTTATATAATACTTAAATACATTTCTATATTTTATTTTAAAAAACTGTTAAGTTGGTCATAAAGCAGCTGTTACACTTTGCGAAATGATATAATGAAATTAAAGAATAATGAATGAACAAATCTATACAAAACAAATGACCACTGATATGTCTGAAAGACAAGCATGGCAGGTTAAACAACACAATATATATATATATATATATATATATATATATATATATATATATATATATATATATATATATATATATACACAGTACAGACCAAAAGTTTGGACACACCTTCTCATTCAAAGAGTTTTCTTTATTTTCATGACTATAAAAATTGTAGATTCACACTGAAGGCATCAAAACTATGAATTAACATGTGGAATTATATACATAACAAAAAAGTGTGAAACAACTGAAAATATGTCATATTGTAGGTTCTTCAAAGTAGCCACCTTTTGCTTTGATTACTGCTTTGCACACTCTTGGCATACTCTTGATGAGATTCAAGAGGTAGTCACCTGAAATGGTCTTCCAACAGTCTTGAAGGAGTTCCCCAAGAGATGCTTGGCACTTGTTGGCCCTTTTGCCTTCTGTCTGCGGTCCAGCTCACCCCTAAACCATCTCGATTGGGTTCAGGTCCGGTGACTGTGGAGGCCAGGTCATCTGGCGCAGCACCCCATCACTCTCCTTCTTGGTCAAATAGCCCTTGATGCCTTCAGTGTGACTCTACAATTTTCATAGTCATGAAAATAAAGAAAACTCTTTGAATTTGAAAGTGTGTCCAAACTTTTGGTCTGTACTGTATATATATATATATATGAAAAGGGGGCAGCAATAAGCATGTCCAAATGGGGGGGTGGTGGTGGCGCAGTGGATAAGACACAGTATTTGGTGTGAGAGACCCGGGTTTGAATCCACTGTGAGACACCAATGTGTCCCTGAGCAAGACACTTAACCCCTAGTTGCTCCAGAGGCGTGCGACCTCTGACATATATAGCAATTGTAAGTCGCTTTGGATAAAAAGCGTCAGCTAAATGAATAAATGTAAATGTAAGTCATTATAAAATTCTAAAAACATACTTACTACTGCCCCCCCCCCCCCCCTTTATATTGTTTAAAGAATATTTTTTACTCCAAATATATTGTTAATTCTCACCTTGTGCTCATAGTTGTAATTATAAACATAACATTTGGTCAGTTGCATAGATGCATAAGTTCAAATCAGATCGGAATATTTAGCATATGCCTATGATCTGAACTCAACGCAGCTCCTACTACACTCCATTTTGGAAATGAATGACTTCTGGTTTGTCATTTCTTATTTGTTAGAGATGGTGAAAAGTTGGCTTACGCATGATGAATTGTAATAGTAATGCAAGCACCTAATATTATTTACTGTTGCATTGTCTTAGTCACTCTATGTTGGAATTTTTATGCTCATTTAATGAGTAACATGCTGCAACACAAGCTATAAAATGGATACAGAGCTGCCCACGTCCAGCACTAATTAAATGCAGACCACTTCAAATAAGAAAGGTCTTTGGCAATATCGGGTTGTTTTGGTTTTTGTGTAAGCACTTATGTTCGAGATCTCTATCTGTAACCACTTATGCGGTTTTAAAAAGGTGTGATTGCGAAACGCAAGGAAAGAACAGCTCCACTGAAAATGAACTGCAACAAACAAAACTGATTAAGGATGTCATGGAACGCAGTTCCAGAAAACTTTAAATAAACTTTGAAAAAATGGTGGCGGAATGACCCCATCTAACCCCAAATTTCTGATGCCCTGCTCATCGATTCTCATGTCTTGAATCATTAGCAATCCCCCCACAGACAATATGGTCTCTCTCTCAATGAGTCTGTGGGTATTATTGTTTGAATTGATTGAGGTCAGTTCCCATAGGGCAATTCCATGACGACAGCTGCTGCTATTCGCTTCTTCCAAACTACACTGATGCATTCTGGGAAAAAGGCTTATCCTGTCAACAAGAGAAAGAGGTACTTATGAGGCGAGTAGTTATTGTCTATTGTGCTACAGTGGTACAAAATATCATAACTTGTACGTTCTTGTCTTGTTGACCCTCAAGTCTCCCATGTATTTCTCAGTCTGATCTACTATATTATGAGACACACTACAGATCATTACTGTCATTATGCAATTACGTCTTTGTTTTTTTCTTTTTTGGAGAAAGCCACTACTAAATGGACTGCCATATCAGCAGCTCTTTGCTTTCTAATCCATTTAGAGAGAAATTAATTAGGCAGGCTTTTAGGGAACCCTTCTATGTTCAATTTTCAGAGCTGAAATCCTTAAGGCTGCTCGAACAGTACATTCCCAAAGTTAATTAGAGACACAGAGCATCCCGTCGAAAACAGCGGCTGTGTGCGGCAGTCTGGCCGTCAGTGTGAAAGATCAAAGCTCTGTTTTGTTTAGGCCTCAGCAGACGGCTCATTTAAGTAAATAGTGTATCTGACGATTTGAGCTTTCAGAAAAAAAACGAAAAAAAGAACGTTAAATGCTTATTACAATCCTACACAAATCTTTTTTCAGCCACACTGTACTGCTATTAGTAATGTCTTGCTATTAAACAGCAAAGATTGAAAAGCTATTTACCAAAACCCAAACTTTAAACCTAGTGTTTATACGAGTTTGCATTATTTCTCACCTTGTCTAGCACCAGGTAAATAAAGTATGCTCTGAAGGAGAAATTATGTCATCTCCAGGTGTCAGGAGAATGACAAGCCCCCTGTTGTGTTAAATGACAAAGTGCTGACTGTTGGAGCTGCTTTTGATTTTGGGAAAAACAATCTGGGAAAAATGTTCTCTTCAATTGCTTCGTTGTAAACAGTGCTTAAGAATTATGATGACAAGTTTTTCAGGAACATTTACAGGAACATCGAGATCTGTTTGTTCTTGGAAGCTCATGAACATGCTATAAATTTAAAATTCTGTGCTTTATGGTGATGGGAGAAAAAGGACAGTTCTTTTTCTATTCAGAAATATCTCAATATCATCTAACAGCCTACAGATCCCTAGTGGGACATTCCTACAACACTCCTTCAAAATCATTTTCTTCTCTTTTTACTGGATTTGTTAGACTCCAATCAGAATTAATTGAGACTTAATAGCTTAATACTTTGTTTGATAATTTAACATTTGGACAGTTAACTAATGTTAACCAGTGTACCTATAATGGTGCTGGTTATCT
Source organism: Carassius carassius (assembly GCF_963082965.1). Taxonomy (NCBI): domain Eukaryota; kingdom Metazoa; phylum Chordata; class Actinopteri; order Cypriniformes; family Cyprinidae; genus Carassius; species Carassius carassius. Next base: position 20,927,917 of record NC_081767.1, on the reverse strand, counting down.
CTCAGCTAACAATTCTAACCATATTATATGAGAAGTGTGCATTGCACTGTATCTGAGTGACATTAGTTATACTTACGTTAGTATAGTAAACTGTAACATTTAAATATTTGAGATGCAATATTGGAAATGGAGTTCACAAAGCACATCATCAGCAAATAGTATTGCTCCTAAAGACATATGAGTCCATTTAAAGTGTTGGTATACAAGCTAAAATCTTTTCTAACCACCCTGAAATGAAAATTGTTGCCCGGAGGCTGACAGAACTGTGAGTGGAACATGTCTGTTTTTGGACTGTTTTTATGACGATGCAAACCACATTAATCTGGCAAAAAAGTCAGTAAGATTTATATTATTATTCAGCAAGGATGCATTAAATTAATCATAAATTGCATTTATAATGTCACAAATTTAGTATTATATATATATATATATATATATATATATATATATATATATATATATATATATATATTTTTTTTTTTTTGTACTTTCTAAGCAGCAAGAATTAGGCAAGTTTAGGAAAGTCTCTTTAGCACCAAATTAACATATAAGAATGATTTCTGAAAGATCATGTTAACATTGAAGACTAGAGTAATGGCTGCTGAAAATTCAGCTTTGCTACTGTACATATAAAATGTAATAAATTTACATTTTTTAAATATATTAAAATATAAAACAGCTCTTTTCATTTGCAATACTATTTTACAATATTACTGTTTTTACTGTCACTGTCTTTTGATCAAATAAATGCAGTAAGTATAAGAGACTTCTTTTAAAAACATGTAAAATTACTGACCCCAAACTTTTGAATACAGTCTGTGTTCAAAAACATTTATGGCACAATGCCAGAGGTGGAAAGAGTACAAAAATATTCTACTCAAGTAAAAGTACCATTACATTAATGAAATTTTACTTAAGTACAAGTAAAAGTACCAGTCTAAAAATCTACTCAAGTAGAAGTAAAAAGTAGCTAATTTAAAATGTACTCAGAGTAAAAATTACTTAGTTACATTTTTAACAGTGGGAGGGAGTCAAAAATGGGACAGGCCAAGGGTGTCAAACTTAGTTCCTGGAGGGCCACAGTCCTGCACAGTTTAGATTTAACCCTAATTAAATACACCTGATCCAGCTAATCTAATCATTTAGGTTTATTTGAAAACTACATGATATGTGTGCTGGAGCAGGGTTAGAACTAAACTCTGCAGGGCCACGGCCCTCCAGGAACTGAGTTTGACACCCCTGGGATAGGTCTATTAATCTCAAACTAGTTGTTTTTAATTAAAGGAATCAGTTATTTAGACTAATAAAACATTTGGGCTGTTACCAGGCAAATCAGTATCAATAAACTCATCTTTTAATGCAGAGGAAATGCAGAAGATTCATTGGAAGTGGCATTTAGATGTATTACACTGTTTAGTGCAGGACAAGAATGCATTTAACCTGCAGTTACAAATGCATGAATAATGTTTTGATATACAAGACATAAAATGTTGAATACTCATTTGAAATGATAAGAAATTAATTATTTAAAAAAATCAAAAGATACTTTAAATGTGAAATTAAAATGGCCAGTATGTGTCAGCAAGTCACTGTTAAAAAGTGAGTCATTGCGATTGAACCGAATCATTTAAACGGTTGTTTTATTTTCTGTTGTAGAAATAGAGCTAAAAAAGGCAATATGGTGTCTGAACGCAAGTCTCTTAATTAACTTGTTTACTGAACTGTTATATATATATGTATGTATGTATATATTCATGATGATTTTTGGAGGAAAAGACCCCTATATCTTCAATTTTGTGATCATTCTAAATGCATTTTATGAGACTGAATCACACAGTGAAAGAACGCACTATAAATGCGCGCGCACATCATTAAAACAAAAAATATGATATTATCGCAGACGATATATATAGCACACTCCTCACCACTGTCTTTTTGGCTAATTTGTGCAAAACCTCTTGCTAAAATGTCAAAGCTTTATTTTAACCACCAATGCAACGATGCAATTATTTAGCTTACCTCTACATTCTTGCGAAGGGTTGATGTCTTTTGTTGAGATTTTATAAGCTGCTAGTTTGGTCTTTCTAGGCAAGTACAGCTTACACTGCATAATAGAGCATACATATGGCCATGGGTTCACTTCATTTCCTTCGAGTTCAACTTCAGAATATGACGGAGTTTCGTTTTCAGCGGTGTCTGCACCACTAACGCCTGTTTTGTCCGTCTGCATCTTTCTTGTGATTTTAGCGCCAGTTTGCCCTCCTGCCCATTATTTACTGCCGTAGTTTCCAGGGAGCGATTTTTTTTTTTTTTTACTCAGTAATTAATGTGTTTTAAAATGTAGCGAAGTACAATACTTTAAACAAAATATACTTAAGTAAAAGTAAAATTACAGATTTAAAAAATTACTTTAAAAAGTATTAGTACACAAAAAAGCTACTCAATTACAGTAACGCGAGTAAATGTAATTTGTTACTTTCCACCTCTGCACAATGCTTGATATATTCTTCTAAAAACCCATATTTCAGATTTATAAAATTGCATTTGACGTTGTTCTCTAATGCTCCCTTCCTTCCATAGGAAGTGGTCAGCGAAGTGCTCCTGGGAAAATGTAGGCTCTTTTACAGTGGGCTCTTAGTGTCTTTCCCCTTTAAGGACAGACCGCTTTCCCAAAAGGGAAATGTACGGCTCTTTCTCACACTGCTCTGTTTTCATTAATGCCCCACATTGATGAGGAATGACTGTTGAGCTTCTTCAGAGGAGAAAGGAATGACGCAACACTCAGTTTACACTTCAGAAACACTCTGTTCATGTGCAGCCGGGTCTCCCTGCTCCAGACTTAGAAAACTCAGCATGAAATATTGAAAAACAGATGATATAATAAGAGAGCAGTTTGAAGTCACAGAGAGGACAAGAGAGGAGGAGACAGAAAACATTAAGACATCAAGTATAATCTGTTGAGACGTTCAGGAGAGGGGTTTAGTGTTTGTCTAGTGAGCTGGCATGATGTCTCTCTTGTTAGCATGGGAAGTACAGAAGTGGCAGTTTGCTGGAATTGTGGGTAGGTCAAACATAAATGCTCCCGATTCAAAAAAAGGGGGCCTCTAAATGAAAGAGGATGAATGTTTTGAAAGTTTTGATCAAAACGTGCATCTAATGAATTCACAAGGCAGAAAGGTTTCAAAAGCTGCAAATAAAAGTGTAATTAGGGTTTTCATGAGTTATGTGGTAGCATTCACTTGGGAATAAAGGCTGATTAAACTTCCCTATGAAACAATAACAATTCTACACAGACCTGTAACTTGCAAAAAGTTACTACCTGTATGCTGTAAATACTGTATATATCAAACCGTACAGGATGTTCCTGTTTTAGGGATTGCTTTTGGGACACCATGGTAACGTGAAGGTGGTGCCAATAAACAAATAAATAAATGCACGATGCAGTTACACTGAAATTGTAAAACTGGGGGTGTAGAAGCCTGTGTGCTTGTTTTTGCCTGACGGGTTTGACAGGTTTGATTTATTGGTAAAACTTAGCAGCATTTCGCAATGTGGCTCTAATAAACTGACAATGATAAATGATAAAGATCATTTCAATCACAGTGGAAGTCCAATGAAAATGAGTGGCGTCTATTTTGCAGCTCACGCAGCAGTCTGCCTTAACAAACTTTGCTTTTCTACTTTAAAATGACCGTAAAACTAATTTCTTTTCATTTTAATTCATTTGAATTCTACTTCAATTTAAACTGAAAATCAGCAACCTGTTTGCTTGAAAAGCTCTAATGATTCTGTACGAACATTTAATTGAACGTATTTCCTTTTACTGCATTTCTTTTATTATTATTATTAAACCACACCAAAGTGACATGTTAATTTGACAGCACTAAAAACACAACCTTGATATGTTCAAATCAGTGTCATCTGGCACAGCGTGTATGGGTTTTAATGTGTTGGTTTTGTTGTAGGGTTAAAAAACAGCTCATCTAAGTAATCTAAACATGAAACATTCCTTCAACTCATGTTACAATGTTCCACCAGAGAAGCTGCGTGATGCATGTGGCTGGATATGAATGGACTGTTTCCACTTGATGCACGTTTTGGAAGCCTTCCATGTGTAAACACGTAGTGCAGGTCTCTGCTGCTTTAGACATGCCTGATCACCTCCGGCCATAAAGAATCAAACACAGTGCAGAGCTTGAGCACCATAGCACGTGCATGCTATATATTATTCTGAGGATAAGTCGTTTCAGTTTTAGGCTACGGTAATAAATCAAGAAGTATTACAGGTATATAAACCAAGGATTAACACAATGGATTGCTGTTTGTAATCTTCCCTCATAAATAGCAGTGGCGGACCAGTCAACAACCAAGAGATTCCTTATGTATCTTCTGTAAATGCATTTAACAGGAGAAAATGCCTGGATAAAGTACAGAGCAATGGTATAAACCGCTTATACTGTAAGTGTCTTTTTAAATAGCTTTATGATAAGCTTTAAGCACTGCAGGATAGTGTGTATCAAAGAGAGAAACAAAAGAAAAGAGGCTGAGCAGATGTAGTATCTCTTCTTACAAACTCTGATCCTTCTTGATAGGCACATAATGAGAAGCAGGCCAGCGTTCACACCGTAACACACACACATCCCCATTCATTATCCACGCCAGATTTGCTTTTTATTAGAATGGAGGCAAGGTGGAAACCAGGAAAGGGAGAAGAATGTTTGTGCCACTGGAATGGAGTGACGGCCTGCAGATTGGAGTGTGTTTTACATTGCAATACAGGTTTAGAGACTTCTAAAGCTTTTCAACAGTGTGTTGGATTCAGTGTAACCAGAACCAGTTTTCTGTATTTAACTCAACTAGTTCTGCACACACTGAACAGTTCATCAGCAGTAATTTGAGTCATTTAAACAGTAAAGAATAATTTGTTTATTATAATATACATATCTTATTCGCTAAGAATTAATGGCACTCTCTAATAGCTGTGCATATCAGGCAGTGTCTATGAATATCTGTTAAACACAAATAAAACATTTGTGCAAATGTACACATTTAATTTAGCGGCTGGTTAAATTTGACCATGGTAAGTAAATAAGACGCAAGCTCATATTTATGTTCAGTGACTTCAGCCCTGGACATTTACTGCTCATTCAGGTTTTCCTGCATGACATTTGCCAGTGACAGAGATACAGACACACCGGAACACACTCAAAGAGAATTAGCAGGATTCCTTGTGGTATTAGACAGGCAGATGAGAAACACCAGTGAAAAGAACAGCTGCATTCTTTCTTACAATACAGCATGATCCTGGGGACAACACAAGAACAAACAGCAAAGGACAAGAGAAACAAAGCGCTACAAGAAAATGTTAGCCAGTGGAAAGAACTGAGGAATGACAAATGAGACAAGAAGAGAAATTAAGAGAAGAGACATTAAAAAGAGACGAGACAAAAAGTATACAGAAGAGATAAGACAAGATGGGAGTACAAAGGAGACACAAGATGAGACAAAACAAGACAAGTGAAAAGTGAACAGACTAAGAAAGAAGAGACATAAAGAGAGACAAAGAAAGCGATGAGACGAGTAGAGAAGATCATCAAAGAGACCAGACGAGACCATAAGAAAAAGAAGAGATGAAATGAGACAAGACAAAATGAGAAGTAAAGAAAAGAGATGAGACAAGAACAGAAAACAATTTAAGAGATGAGACAATGAGAGATAAAATGTGACGAAAAAAAAGAGAAGGGAAGAGAAAGGGCGAGTCAAGATGAGAGGACAACAGAAAATGAGAAGATCAGAAAAAAATAGAAAAGAAGAGAAGAGAATATGAGAAGAGACAATGAGAAGATAAGACAAGACAACAAGAGAAAACAAGACAAAATTAGAAAGAAGGAAAGACAAGAGAAGAGAAGAGAAGAGAAGAGAAGAGAAGAGAAGAGAAGAGAAGAGAAGAGAAGAGAAGAGAAGAGAAGAGATCTATATAATTGGCAGAAGAACAAGACCTCCATGCAGGGAGACCCTCAAAAGAGGCAGTCAACATGTTCAGGCAGGTTTAGTAGGTTTAGTAAAACCCCCATCTCATCCTGAGCTAGTTTAAATGAAGGTGAGAAGGAAATGTGGAAAGGATGCGCAGGTGGATGTGAATATAGGTTGACTTAAACTCTTTGTCCAACATGATGAAGACACATAGGACAAACACAGCAAGCCCATGACTTATGTCTCATGACACTTGAAACTACGCAGTGTGCGATTGTATGTATTAAATTAGAAACAATTATGTGTCGCATGCCACTGTATTAACAAAAACCATGCTTTTGTCCAAAAAGGCGTCAACATTCTCCTTCACAAAGGGCTTGTACCTTAGTGATGAAAACTATCATCTAACACAATCAATAGTACCAAAGTAACTTAATAAACCATAGAGCACTGTGTTTACAGACTCATTGTACCTCTTCTCTTCCCAGTGCACGAAGCCTGCAAAAACATGAATGGACGCACCCAAAAGCGCCTGCGATTCACGGGAAAGGAAGTGGTTTGTCTTTAACATGACAGATGTTATGCTAGAGATGCAGCTAAGGGATCATTATGAGCAAGAGGGGCTGTATTATTCTGTTAAAGAACAGTGAGAGCACTCAGTTTTAAATAGATGCTTTGTTGTTCTTCGATGACTGACATGGACATGCATGTGTATTTTGCACATTATGTTCGCAGAGGCACTGTGGTTTTGTAAACGCGATAATCCACCTCCATACAAACACGCCAGAGGCCAGCACGAACCAATCAGCCCTTGATATCTGCTTTCTGTTTATCAACACTTCAGCAAGTGTTACTGTCTGTGGAAGATGAGAGGGTCTTCAGTCCATAGCTCTTAAGTCGACTCCACATCAGCTTTTATTTATAGTCTCGTACCGGTCGGCTCTTTTACACACTTTCGGTAAATGGGCAGAGTGAGTTGTGCATGTGTGTGTCTGTGCTCTTACTGTAAGAGAAACTGAGGCGAGGGGTGACATCGTCTTCTGCTGCTTGACCCCATCCAACCAGGAGAACATGGAGGAGATATAGGAAAGAGACACGTGTCATGTTTTGTGTCCACATTTTGCTGCCTGTGTCTCAGTGTGTTTTATCGCTGGATTTTCTGGTGCTCATGAAGATCTTTTCCCTCGCTCGTTTCTCCTTAAACTCCTGAAAAGGAGAGCGGTGTACTGATGTGAGAACTGGTGGTCACCTTTGTCTCCATGTGCTTGTGTAATTTTCCACACAGGCTTTTCAGCAATCTGCAACAAACAAGACACAAGAGTAGTCACATTAAAATTAGATAAAACATTTAATTACTGTGACGAGTGGGGCGGGGCCGAGGGACGTGGGAACAGGAGCGAGGCCGGTGGAGTGATTGGAGATGAACGACACCTGCGACACTCGGCGGTCTCGAGTCCCACGGAGGAGATGGAGGGATATAAAACCGGAGCGACGACAGTGACGGACGAGAGAGGACCAGGCCTGGACTTTATTTTGTGTTTTAATTTTTATTTGTGCGCGTCAGTCGCCCGTGAGGGGCTGATGCACTATTTTGTCTTTATTTTGATTATTAAAGTTGCAGTTGATTGTCCGCCGGTTCCCGCCTCCTTCTTGCCGATGATTATGAAGGTTTTATCATTACAATTACCATTTGAGCAAAAGAGTTTATACTTTTTTGCATTAGTAGATTGATATACCTGCTTAGTTAGGACCGACCCTGCTTAAGCCAGCCTTAGCTGGTTTTTTTTGGTCTTAGCTAGTTTAAGATGCCAAAGCTGGATTAGCTGGGACGCTGAAAGGCTAAAAGTTGCCCAAACTCCTTTAAAACTAACAAAAAGCTTAGACTTAGATAAGACCATATGTGTACGGTTCATTTCACAAGCATTTATCTATTTCTAAATGAAGCAAACATCCTCTTCACGGTACGTTAAACCCACAATACAGTATGAACGAGATGCATTAGGTCATGCTTAATAGCACCAGGAGATGTGGGAGTGCAAACCAGCCGTCTCCTACCTGTACGGTCAACTCTACGTGTGGTTTTATATCGCTGAAAAATCATCAGCAAAGATTAAGATTGTGCCAAGAATTGCTGCATGAATGAGAATAAGTAGCCTTAAGGGACAGAAATTTACATATTTACTGACTGCTCAGCAGGGGTCTATGTACATGTTAAATCAGCGCTAACTGCTAAGGTGAGCATGTTTGGGGCTAAGTTTGCAGAAAAGTGAACTTTTTAAAAGACCACCACTGCTGGTATTGCATTTTGGATAGTAGTAAATAGCCATTCCTTGATCAATGAATATCACAAGAAAGACCATTCTTGTGCACTTTTACATTGGTTGGTGAACAGCAAAAACCAGCCTGAACCATCATGGACATACCTACTGACGTGAGCCGGTTTTCTCAGTAGGGTGTAAGAATGATAAGGCAATAAATGAGCCGGCAGCCATATCACCCTGGAGCCCAAGACCGGTTGCCCACTGAAGCTAAGCAGGGCTGAGCCTGGTCAGTACCTGGATGGGAGACCTCCTGAGAAAACTAGGTTGCTGCTGGAAGAGGTGCTAGTGAGGCCAGTAGGGGGTGCTCACCCTGTGGTCTGTGTGGGTCCTAGTGCCCCAGTGTAGTGATGGGGACACTATACTGTCAACAAGCATCGTCCTTCGGATGAGACGTTAAACCGAGGTCCTGATTCTCTGTGGTCATTAAAAATCCCAGGATGTCTTTCGAAAAGATTAGAGGTTTACTCGGCATCCTGGCTAAATTCGCCCATTGACCTCTGACCATCATGGCCTCCTAACAATCCCCATATCCGCTGATTGGCTTTATCACTCTGTCTCCTCTCCACCAGTAAGCTGGTGTGTGGTGGGCGTTCTGGCGCACTATGGCTGCCGTCGCATCATCCAGGTGGATGCTGCACACTGGTGGTGGATGAGGAGATACCCCCTGACTATGTAAAGCGCTTTGAGTGCCTAGAAAAGCATTATATAAATGTAAAAAATTATTATTACTTCCTGGAAGTGGTGGTATCACTTATGAGACAATGAAAAGTACTTCATTCTCTGTTTACATGTTAGCTTACAAAGTTCAAGGAACACTTTACCATAATCACCCACACTGACCATCATTCATCTGTTCCGTTCCATAAAGCACTGTTCTAAGAATGGATATTCATGTAATGCCATAAAATGTATAATTTCCAGCCTCCTGCTAAGATAACCTCATTGGCTTCCATTAAGATAAGCAAGGTAAAGTCATACGTGGAGTTTGGCTGCTAGGCAAATGAAATGGACTGTAAATAGGCTGAATAGCTTTGCACTTGATATGTGATCTACTGCACAGAACCCAACCCTGTCATCAGTCCAATATGTCAGTGGGCTAACACTTAAGTGGTTTCCATTACTTTGCCTGTATAGAAGAGCATTTTAAGCACAACCACAAAGCTAATCCAATTGCAATTCCCATTTAGGTCTAAGATTTAATACCAACGTCAAATGTGTATATTTTATTTTTATGAACTGCCAACAGTAAAGGGCTAACAAATAGGGTATGGTAACATCAGGGTTACAGGAAGAAGAAGACAAAAATCAGTCTGGCTTTTGCTAGACATCTGAATTTAACATACGTCTAAAACATATATGCCACAAGTAGGTAAAATTTAAAAAGGTGTAATTACTAAGTTTTAATTGGGTGTAACCTCAAAGTTTGAGTGTAAGTGGATGGCTGTAACACTTCTGCAGATCTTCATATCTATTTGTGCTTTACTTCAAAAAGCTTAAAAATTGTACCAACACTGTAATTTGGCATCAAGCTCTAAGAGTGATACTGAAGGCCAGTTTACTGTACAATTGCCAAATAAGTAAGGATGCTTTGCTCTAAGCTAGACAACATGAGAGCACGACACTAGCTGACAGTCATCCCTTAATAAAAAGAAGACAGAAGCAAGGATTCTTTTCCATCTGGAGCATGACAGACCTTGGACTCCCACTGGGAAGATTCAGGTCCCAAATGGGAAAACTGCTGCTTGTTTAAACAGCATCTCAAAACTGTATTGGCACAGCATGTGGAGATAAACTGATTACAAGTGACTGTGGTTTAGATTTCCAAAAAGTATCTTCTGAAGACCTTTTTAATCATTGATGGTTGCCATTTATCAACATCAGAAAAGGCCTAAAGACACAAAACAGTTCATGTCTAATAATAAAAGATTTATGTCAAAGTTTAAGCAGTATATACCTATACCTGTGAACAACATGTGGCACATATCAAAAAACTAAATTCCCATCAGAATAGTTCACAAACTTCACTGTTTGCTGTATTTGGAATTTGCTAAACTGTTTCACCACCGACAGCTATGAAATGTGCACAAAATCTCCACTCAGGCAAGAGATAAGTTTACAAGGTCAAACTCCTCCTGCTACTGTCCATATGCTGGGGTTGGAATGTGTCTTGCACTGGTCAAGGCTGTGGCTTTAGCCATATTGGTGCGGCAGGCTCGCTTACAAAGCCCCATTAGCCTTCCTAGCACCAGGAACGTTGGAGTGACATCCCAGTTGACCAATGGCGATGTGATCTCATTAATTTCAAGTTTTGACAGGAAGAGGATAAATGCTGCTGAGGAACGTGAGGAGCTGAAGTAGGGCGCTGAAGGTCTCTCTCAAATAGACAGAATACACATTTTCCTTTCTTTCTACTGTTGGATTAATGCAGGAGCCATAAATCATCTCACTACTAGTCCTCAAATGTGTTTATTGTGATGAATGATCAAATACTGACCACATTTCCCAAATCCTAAAAGCAATGGCCCTAATGAACAAGCATGTTGTTTAAATGTTAATCATTCAGAAAGTAAGCTGACACCTTTTCATAAGCACTTTGTCATAAGAGTAAAGCTCAACATAAGTATCTACTGTATTTAACTTGTATGGAAAGAGCGAATCATGAAATGTGGGGTTTCTGAGATCGTGGAGTTTTCCACTGTCCTCGTCTCCGAGCTGATCCCAAGACCCAGCTTAGAGTAATTAATGGCCCACTCCTCCCTGGGTGATCCGCCCAGCCTTAATTACATCCATATGTTCCTTCAAAGATCTTTAATAGCCCAATTAAAATCTTATTAAATAGCCAAATTAAAATGGGGAAACTTTTTTGGCTCAAATCAAGTTTGAACATGTTTAAAAAGGAGCTTCCATAAATGATCAAGTTCATTTTTTTAGGCAAGACTTCTCAAAGCATTACATTTTGATTTTAGTTTAATTAAATGGCTGACCTATCTAGATAAACGTGGGTAAATGTAAAATATGACCATGAAATGGCCCAGGAATATCATTACCGCTGTCTCTCTAAAGTAAAATACCTCTAACGGGCACAGAGTCAGATGTGCAAATATTTCTAGCAGGGATTCATTTTGTCCTCTCGCTCCTGCTTTGAAATTTCCATAACAGATGTGGGGTCTGTGAAATGTAGAACGGCACAGAAGCATCTGTGAAAAGACCTGCTAATGCCATCATCTCTTTGTCAGGTAAAATGATATTTAAATGAAAACCTATTTCTGGTATGCTCTAAACTTCAGTGCATATTTAATTATACTGATTAAAGTAACATGATAACTGAATCCAGGTCAGCATTCTTAAAGTTGTGATTAAAGGCCCGGAGTTTTCCACTCAGGTCTTTAGCAAATACTACTTACTGATTCATGCTGGACAGAAAGAATGTGTGGACCAGATGAACTTGAATGGCAAAGTGCAATTTGAGTTACTTTAATATTGAGTTGTAATGGAGGGGAAGTTGTGGCCTAGTGGTTAGAGATTTTGACTCTTAGCTAATGTTTTGGGTTCGAGTCTCGGGCTGGCAATACCACAACTTAGGTGCCCTTGAGCAAGGCACCAAACCCCCAAGTGCTCCCAGGGCGCCGCAGCATAAATGTCTGCCGACCGCTCCGGGTGTGTGTTCACGGTGTGTCTGTGCACTATGGATGGGTTAAATGCAGATCACGAATTCTGAGTGTGGGTCACCATACTTGGCTGTATGTCACGTCTCTTTAATGCTGCTACTGTCACAGCACTGACTCATTTCTGATGGCATCCCCATTGATTATTTCGAAAGAAACAAAGCTTTTCTCAATAGCATGCGGTATATGGAAGAACTGCCATGGACTTCCAAGAAATCAGCCTCGTTGGAATTTATTACAAAGAAATGCTATTCTCTGAAAAGGATATATAAAACAGCTCCTCAGATGGAGAAGCCAGAATCTCAGTTAAAAGAATGCAACAGGTGGAGTTTTGCCATTTCAATGGGTGGCTGCATTCAGTGTGTTTTAGATTTTCCCCCACAAGTGCAAAATTACAACAGAATAATCATATAAAGCATCTCACTTAATATTATTATTATTAGATTATGATTTCTAAGAATGTGTAGACAGAGAGTGATTTGGCGGACTCACAGCCTCTCTACTTCAACAGGATCTCTCTGCCTTTTTTTCATAAATTGAGTGTGTGTGTGTGTGTGTGTTTGTGTGTGTTTGTGTGTGTTGTGTACTATTCACTTTGTCTCAGTAACCCTCCTGTTTCACTCACAGAATAAAATTAATCATAGTCTGACTGTACATTAACACATTAATGCAATGCCATTTATACTCAGTATTGCCAGATATTGCTAGAAAAATAAGCAATCTGCTATTAATATTCCTCTGAAAAAAAAAGTTTCACTCATAAAACTGGCCAACTAGTGGCCATTCAAATTTATAATCATCTACTAAAATTCAATTAACAAGAAATTATAATTACTTATTCAAATCCACAAGCCCAAAGTCATTATTAAATGCTATACCGGTATGTCAGTTTAAGTCCATGATGACTGCCATATTATCCAGTGCAAAATAATAAAAAAAAAAGTTACTGACTGCTTCTTCAGAAAAAATCCTAAAATGTACACCAGGGGACACTTATTAGTTGACTGCTCTCTAGGAGTATTGCTGTAAGTGGATCATCCTTAGGGGAAGTAACCTCCATGATATTCTGGAAGTGGCCTTAATCCATGAGGAGCTCTCTCTTTCACTCAATCCTGTTTGAGCAAAGGGAGTATCTTTGCCTCATCTTAGTTTATCTGTTCAGCACTAAGCTAAGTCATCGGAGACATGATGCATAGAATGCCAAACTCAAATACAAAAGGATTGCTTTGAAAAAAGGAAAAGGGTTCTTAAATCAAGACTTGGTTTGTATATTTATTTTGATGCAATCTAATATGCTCAAGCTAGCACTACAATTAGAGTCTCCTGGGGTTGCAAGTTTTTCACTAAAAAGACACCAATCCAAGGTTTTTAGGCACATATTAGTATATTTCATTAAAATGAAGATGCAGAATGGGCCTCCTTTACATTATTTAAAGCATTGTGTTTTTCTTTTCATTATGTTTATTTTATGAACAACAACTGTTCATTCTGTGCTGCAGCAGCTGGCATAACTGATACTCTGTAATTACTCAAGTAAATAATGCATGCCAACATTTCCTTTGATATCTAAGATGCGCAGGATTTAATTACATTCATTGTAGTTGTGTAACTTAAATGTGTCTGTACAATGGGATTCTAGGAGATTCCGTGTGAAGATTTCTGCTTAAATAATTATTTCTAAAATAAGCAATGACTGTAACAAGGAGGTGTTCAGTATTAGGTTTCACACATGCATCCTCACACAAAATAAAATAATTTAAATAAAATAAAATAAAATAAAATAAAATAAAATAAAATAAAATAAAATAAAATAAAATGAAGGCCATCTCCTAAGTCATCATAAAGTCAAAATATAGAGACCATTTCCAAGTAAAATGGAGTTATGAATAAACAAACAAATTAATTTATAGGATCAGTGTTGTTTAGGTATCATTGACATATATATTTTTTTATTATTATTAATAAATGTAATAATATTTTGAATTGCTTTTTATTTAAATTAAAATAAATAAATAAATAAATAAATAAAGGCTATAAATTTTAACCTATCATGTGTTCCCGGGGAATCGAACCCCCAACCTTTATTTTTATTTGTATTTTTTTTTATTCTTTTTGGTTTATATATATATATTTTTTAGTTGAAGTTTGAGTACAACTTATGCTAAACCTCATGGTCCAGTAATGATCTTCTGTTGAGGCAGTTCATTTTCTTGTAGCCTAACATCAACAGAGGCACCAGTGTGCTTGGCGATTACAAAGATGTTCACTAATAAAGCTCTGGCAGTTAGGCCATGGAACTGTCAGCCTATTTTCTCTGCACTGTTTACTAAATAATGCATAGATATGACTTGTGTTTTTCATGCAATGGTTATCAGGGGACTGGAGAATATTTCTGCTTTAAATCCTCCAGGAATCCCAGTATAAAACAAACCAGTCTGGAAGAATGCCAGTGCCCTGCAGTCCCGGAATCCAATATAAACAATTAAATTTTATTCAATTATTGATATATTTGTATCTAATTTTAATACAATAATATCAAATTAAATTAGAAAAAAAAAACGTATATTTAAATTAGATTTAGTGAAGGTATAGACATTTGCAACTGTGATATCCATTAGTTCCTAGACAACTGTTTTAGAAGTTAAGCCCGAATCCAAAACACATGGAGTGACGTTTGCGTGACACAGGTGAAAAGAGCCGTGAAAGTAGTCTGATTTTGAAAGTAGGTCATGGCCTGCTTTACCACTTTACTTCCATTTTCTAAATGTTTCCAATTGTTTGGCATTATCTCACCATCTGATTTTATGTATTTACAGTGGTGCTAATATTGGCCTGAGTGTTGATACGAGCAAACTACAGAGTTCTGTGCTACTTCTGCTTCCTGTTATGCCTGAGCTGCTGGCAGTACTATAATAATTTTACTTTTAAGCTAATGTCCTAAATATATTATTCTGATATTTCTACCACTAATATTCAAAAAGACAAAGCAGAGGCTTTGGATATGGTTAATTAAATCAAGAAAAAATAAGCCTGATCCTTCAGAGACATTCATCATTTTTTAAAGAAAATAATCCATTGAAAAAAATTATCTTATTTTTGTATTATGGTGTGAGGCAGGACAAATTATTTTCATTGGCTGCTTTTGATTTTGAATACAAGCTTGATCATCCAAAAGATTTGAAATGTATTCCTTCCTTTTATCCTGCAGTTTGTTACTACTTTGTAGATACAGACTGACAACTGATGATTCACAAAGCATGATGGTGGTATCCTTTTATTGTATTGTATGTTTTCTGCTATAGATGGTGCAGCATGGAGTAGATGCCTGCATTCCTGGGCTTTAACATGAATAAGACAGATGTTTAGGGTGCTGGTAAGTGAGCTACAGCCATCAATCACATCAAAGGGCCAATGATATGGTGCGTGCAAGGGGACCTTCGGAGCACTCGGCCCCTCCTAATGGCCGTCAATATCTCTTCCATCGCTCAAACTGTCTTTTACTGCCAGTGCCGCCTCCTGAAGCCTCCTAATAGCACGAGCTCTAACTCCATAGCTGCCAGTAAAAACTCTTTCTGATATCACTCTATGGTGTTAGTGCTAGTCGCAGTCATGAGCTTGATTACTCATTCAAGAATCAGAGGGAGTCTTTGTGCACGGACGCGTTTCTCAGCAAGTGGGTGTTAGAAGTTCCAGCGACTCAACACCTTTCTGTAAATGGCCCTATTGGCTTTTCAGTAATATTCTACATGTTTGTTATGGTTTCATGGTTATTCATCTGCAAAATACAAAGGCATATATCATCAATGCTAAACTAATCATAAAAAAATCTGATGCTGGAGAAACATCTACTATAAAAATTATTATTATTATTTTTTTGTTAATACATTTGAATAAATTCTTCAATGGATAAAGATGCTTTGTGAGATTGTAATGGTATAGTTATGTCTGAACCTAACTGTCCAGCCTTCTTTAAACTGTGTGTACAGAGAAATACAGCAAATGGTTTATTTATACTTTATCATTGCAACATGATACCCCAACATAATCAATACACCATATTGCACAATGGCATTGCATTATGGGATCAATATAGCATTGAGAGACTGTCTGAGGATGGAGCTTAGCGTTGAGCACAGATATCTTATAAAACGTTATGTTTATACACAATGCTGTACATGTAAAAACTCTGTAACAAAATACTATTAACCAATATAGTAATGTTATGTTAGGGGTCAATTTAGCTTTAGCAAAAAAATTAAAATTAATTGAAATCCAGAATCCCTGTAGAATTATGCTACTTTCAGGTACACGTGAACCCTAAAACAAGTGTCAGAATATATAAAATACAAATAAAAATAATAAAAAGGACTAATAAAATTATCGAATGAGAACTAGTAATATAAAATAACATTTAGTAAAAAAAAATTAAATAAAGTAAAATATAATGCATTAAAATAAAATGTAATAAAATAATTTACATAGCACTTAACATGGAATTCTGACCTTTATCTGTCATGGTGATGAACTGTACTTGTCTACATGCAGAGCTCACTCATCTCTTCGATCTGCATTTTCACATTCTACTGAATCAGATAGCTGATAGTCAATCTAAAAAGCATTTTATGTGGGCTTTTTGCATGTATCCAGATTAAACCTTTACTGTTAAGCAAAGACTGATGACCATTAATTACTGTTGTTCACTTAGAAGCAACCCAAAAGCATCAAAAAGATTGAATGGGTGACAGTATGCCAATCACAAACAACGGAATCGAGGAAAGACTGCGGCAATCTGTTTCTATAGCTGTGAGTCCCAACACTGCAGTCAGTCTGCGCTCTGCCTGACAAGAGCTCTCGTAAGTGAGATGAAATGCACTCTGTGTTTTAAACCACAAAATTCAAATATCCATTACTGTGATTAAATCTTTGCGCATTTTCCACATATTTCATCAACACTTTGACTAGTAGCAGGTGCTCTTGATTAACCGATGGTGGGAATTTATTCATTCAGTGCTCTTGCTGTTAGAAAAGAAACCTGAGGGTCATTTGGGGCTGTTACGCTGCCGTAACTAAACCACTCAGCTAGTCTGCCCCGTGCAAACACTGACTGGTGGGTGATCTCACTGCAGGCAGCTCAATAAAACACAGCTCATTCAGGGCCAAAGAGAGCAACGTCACCCCGGCAGTGGCATCTCAATCATGCCTGTGATCCAAACAATCCCTCACAACTCAGATATTTGAAGTAAATTCCATCCACGCACATTTGAGTCCTAGACGACGGGCTGTGACCCTGGAGGACAGACTGACCCATAATTAATAGGGGTCGACATGGATCACGTCAATCAAAGCGGCAGCTTACTAGCATAATGCTAGACACATGAGAAATCTATATTTAGCTTTTTTTCTGTGTGAGGAAAGAGAGTGCACTTCAGCATAATTTTAAAATGACTTAAATAAAAAAAACTTGAATATACTTGAGTGTGAATTGAATATAATAGTTTAAGACACTCAACCGCATATTAAATGAAATTAAATAAAAAGATATAATAGTTTAAACATATTTAATGCAATTAGCAGAACTTTAGATGCTTTTTGGACATGAATACATCTTTATATATAATTTAATAAGTACTTATGTACTGATTATCATTTATGGCAAATACATCTAATCAAATTTCTATTGAAACTTCAGATATATTTGTAATTACACATTTGTAATGAAGCAGCAATTTAGTAAAGTTAAAATGTATTAAATGTATACTTTATTATGTCTTTCCATTTAATTATTTTAATATACGATAATGACTTTTTAATGACCTATTTTTTCCCAGTATTTTTTAAATATATTTGAAACAATTATATATTTATTATATATTCCTTTATATCTTATTCTTTTATTTCAGAGTTGCATGTGTAATATATGAAATATAATATGATATTATATGAAATTATAATTAAGCACTTTTATGTATGTTAGTTAACACATTAAATGAAGTGTATTTAATGCACCAGAAATTATTTTTAAAGCATAACGATTTTAAAAGTACTTTAAAGTAAAAGTAAAACTTGCGACTTGGGTCTCCTGTTAATATTTGGGCAGAATTAAGGTAACTTTTATCAACAGCCAAATTTACAGAGAAGATCTGGGGTGGATCAGCTGGCAATTTACAAAACATTGATGTCTAATTAGAGAGTAGGTGTTCAGAAGGGCACCACCGCTCAAGCTGAGACGTGATGAAAGTCCAGTTAATCCAGTATGAAACAACAAGTTCCAACACAACCTCTTTTAAAAGCTGCTTAAAGGAAACCCTTTTCATGAGCGTCTTTTTATTTTGGAGTGGTTTGAGGAAGCAAAATGCTAAAGGAGGGGCTCTTAATGAAAGGAAGTATTGGAATTACATGGTCTAGTTTCATCTGGAGGTGTGACTGAGTTTGTAATTCAATAGTGATCGCACCACCCAGCTCAGGTTATGCAGGTCATAGCTGATCGTACAGAAGATGAAAATGAAATTATGCATAATGGGCATGCGAATCAGGTGTTTCTGTGCCAACTAACAGTTCAACATGATCCACATGGCTGACCATCTTTGTTTAAGAGAATCTCCTCCAACACTTTAGGTGGAGCCAGGATTCCAGAAAATAGACGTAAACCTTGATGTGAAGTTGAGATTACAGTGAGGACCAGTCATAGCCTGTATTTTATCACTCATTTCTAGGTTATCTGAAAATCAGTCAAATTTGGATCATTATCAGGTGATAAAGACCTTTTTGTTGAATCAACTCCCAAATTTAGCCAGATGAAATACAACCTGTCCTTTTCAGCAGAACATGCTATCAAAAGGGAAAATAAAATCATAGCAGACGGTTTTTTTTTTTGACACGCATGAGAGCCATTTTCAGCTGCTAGACATATACGTTGTTATGTATGCTTTGATCTCACTCATATTACAGTCCTGACAGCAGGATAAAGGCCCATCTCTCCACAGCTCTTTGAAGCAGTACTGAGTTTTTAGCAGTGGATGATGCAGAAAAAGTTCAAGCGCAGAAAAAAAAGGTCTTTCAGACTTAAAATGGATTTGGAAAACAACGTCAACACACTTTCATTATTTAGAAAAGGCAAAATCGGACATTTTCCTTAGCTCGAATAAAATGAAATAGTAGAAGAACAAAGAACTGAGGAATAAGATCTACACCTGAATGGATGCACAGTTGGCATGGTCTGTATGGACAAATGTCTGTTGGTAAATATATTACATTACATTACATTACATTACATTATATTATATTATATTATATTATATTATATTATAAAAGTATGCAAAACCATGGCTGTTCATGGGAGTATCGGTTATGACTAAGCAGAGGCCTCAATGCTGTTATTGTGGCAAAATGGGATAAATCAAGCTGTAATTTGACATCTACAGCACATGCACAGGACCTCGGCCTCAATAAACATGCCACATCTTTGATCCACTTTATTTATTAATCATCCAAATGGCAAGCGTATCATCTCTCTTTCTCACATACTTCCTCTCTTTCTATACAAACACAAGTTAGGGATGGTACTGCACTTTTCACGCAGGAAGCGTTCAGGCTGTTGTTGGTTTAAAGCATTGTTCCAGTTGGCTTCACTTGACATACTGGACTGTACAGTCACACACACACACACACACACACACACACACACACACTGCACACTGCATGAACAACAGATATCACTTGACTCTTTTTTGACCTTATGGCTCAGAACCGTAAGATAAGATAACATATAAAAAGCTCCCAAAGAGCTCTAATGGAGCATTTAATGGATAGGAATATGTAAATGCATTTTGAGAGTGTGGAAAGAACTATGTTAGTTTTAAATCAAGTGGCAATATAGCACATTAGATTTTTGAAGGCACAGCTGGACCAACCTCTATGTGAAATTCCCACTGGTAAAATATGTGACACTTTGCAAGCTTATTAAATTATTAAAATAATCAGCCATATCAGTGAAACTGTATGCAGTCACATTAGCAAAACGTCAGCAAAGTTTTGCTAGACAAAGAGATCCATCCAGTTAGGACAGCTCACACAGATATCACTATCTTTTTCACTCTCAATAAATACAGATTTTATTGAAGAATGTATATTGAATATTTGAATATTGTGCTGGACAACAGGAGCCATCGAGTCAATAAGGTGAACCATTTCTCTGAAATCAATGTATTTGCAGTGTTATCTGATGCAGTGTAAATGTAAGCGTGCAATCATCCTAACTTGCACTGACTAAGCAAATGCTTAACGCTATATCGGACATCCCTTCACTCCCTCACTGTCACAGCAGCAGCAGCCCTCACCTCTCTCATACATATTTGTAAGGTTACAGCAGCTTTAAATCATTAAATATCTCCAAAATAAACCTGTCAGCTCAGATCAGGTATCAGAAGAAGAAAAAACAAAACAAAAGTAGGGTGGCATAAAAAGCGGCATGCAGAGGGAGCCCTCCTCCAGAAGGAGCAGTTGTGGTGTGAATCTCTGCGTGGTCAGGGTGAGGTATGCTCAGAGGCTCGAAGAAGCCATTAGTAGAGTAACGGCCACAATCTGGAATGCTCTGAGAAGATATCAGATCACAGGCCGTCTGTATATGTCAGTGTGCTCAGGGCGGTTACAACTAGGTTAAAGTCCATTAATCAAGTGGGGTAACTAATGAATGCCATTTTAATTACACATGCAAACTAATACACATGGGATCTACACACACACATACACATACCACATTCTCATTGGTCTAAGAGTCATGAACATGCTTTATTGTCCTGGTCTGTTTAAAATAGACCTGCATAATATATGAAACTCAGGAACAGGTGTGAGACAGAAGGTGTCAAAGTGTGTGTGTGTGTGAGAGAGAGAGAGAGAGAGAGAGAGAGAGAGTGACAATGCACAGAAAACAGACATACTTGCCCCTGTGAATGACCATTAAAACTCCAAAAGTTTGTACTCTACAAAATCAAATTTGGTTCATACCAAAAAAGCCCCCTCTGCTGACAGGATTTCTCACTGTTTCTTTCCAGCTTGCTCTCTCTCATCAGGGTCAGAAGGACAAGTAGGCAAATACTAACGTTTGGTCTATTTACAGCTCTGGAACGAGTTCCCACGTAAGGCTCCTGGGATAAAGAGAGAGAGCATGACTGGGAAAACCAGAGGGGAGGCCTGTGACGTTCCTTAAAGACGCATGTTTAAAGACTTCCCAGCAGTGAGCAAAAACACAGTGGCTGCTCTCCCCCCAAGCCTCAAGTACTGCTTGCTTTACAAAATTCAACTACGTGAGCCCTGACAGAGCTTCTGACTCTCGTTCCCGCTGTGTTTATCAGTTATTTCAGTGGGCCATGCGTCTTGTCCCTGCTGAAAAAAAGTTTAAAGCAGTCTAGCTTAAACTATTTTAAACTAGTTTTACAGTAGATGGTCTCTTAGCCTGGCCACACTGGTGTTTAGCTAGTTAAGCTGGATGACCAACTGGACTCCTGGCCTGACTAGCTGAAAAATCATAGTCTCGGATTTTTCAAACTATAAAAAAACCTCCAAGACAAACTAAGGTCAACTATAACCAATAAGGGGTTAAGGGTTTAATGGGGATAACACAGCTCTCAATGCTTAAAAAAAAGCCTAGACCAGCCTAAGATTCTTTGTTGGTCTTAGCTGGTTTAAGGTGGTCTCCAGTCTGGCCAAGCTGGTATTTAGCAAGTTTAGCTGAGCAGCCAACTGGTCTTACCGACTGACCAGCTGAATAGTCTCTAAAACTCCTCTAAACCAGCCTGGGAGACGATCTAAGACAAATAAAACCTATGTTGGCTAAAGACAACTAAGACCAGCAAACAATCTTAGGCTGGTTTAAAGGTTTAGGTTTAGCATAATCACATAAAAGACTGGTCAGTTTAGCTAGTTTAGCTGAGAGATTAATAATAATAATACACAAATAAATAAATACATAAACGCACTTACCTTTCTAAAACCAGCCAAAAGACTAGCTACAACAAGCAGTAGAGGGGACACAGAAATAGTTTTGGAAGGCCAACTAAGACCAGCAAACCAACTTTATTTAATTTTTTTGTTTATTTTTTTAAACAGCTCTATTAAGGCATTCCCAGCATTCTTAGCACCTTTTTTATTTTCCATTTTAATGATATTAATTGTTGAGCATTACAGTAAAAAAAAAAAAAAAAAAAAAAAAAAAAAATTATATATATATATATATATATATATATATATATATATATATAAATCACTCAAAGTACATAAGTTTCACATAGACATATAGCTGTCAGAAGTTATTGACATAGAATAAGGGTTTGTGTTTGTGTGTTAGTGCCTCAACAGTGTGTTGCAACACTTGGCAGAGTTCGAGCTCCTGCCAGAAGAATCTAGAAGCTTATAAGACTAGTGCTTATTTGCATTCCTCGATTCTACTACCAGAGCCCATAACTGACCCAGTTCTTTAATCCAGCCAAGTTAAAGAATATTTTACTAACACACACATACAGAGACAGGTATATAGTAGCCAGCCAAGCATGAGGAATCAAAGCTAAAGCTGGGAAAATAGCCTTGGGATCTAATGACTGGGATGGGAAACAGGTGGTGTGTAGAGGCCTCAGAATGGAGAGCTTTATATTCAGTAAAGATACTGCAAAGAGATACAGCCTGCATCTGTCCTGCTTTTACTCTTGACGTAATATGTAACAGACTGCTGTTACGAAGTCAGCAGGTTCTTTTTCTGTGTCTTATTCTTATTATTTCCAAGCTGGTCGTAGCTTATTTAAAATGGTCTCACAACCTGGATAAGATGGTCTTGACTGGTTTAAGATGGTCTTAAAACATGTTTAAGCTGATCTTAGTCAAGTAACTTGTCCAACTGTCCATTCAATTTCACTCTTTGACTTTTACATTCTTTTATCTAATAGTTTATTGTGTTGCATTGTGTGTGACAGGAGCTGTAGTCAGGCTCTGCACTATTAATATAACAGGCACTGGGTTTTGCCAACTAGCCAAACACTTTCTGACAGCATCACACAGGCCGACCATTGTCAAGGCTCCTGTAGTCAGAATGCTATTGCCAGCCATTGTCTTTATAGATCAGACTAAAGAAAAACATAGGACAAGGCTAACAGTACAATCATCCCTCTCTCCCTGATGCTCTTCTTTCATGTCATCTTTTCCACCTCTATACCTCTTCAGTCACACACCAAACTTTCCAAAAACTTTTCCAAAAAATTACCATTCCCTCAAAGTTTTCACAGAGAAGTAGTTATACAGTGTAAACGGCATGAACATGCAGCTCTTTGAAGATGTCTAAAATTGTTGTATTTGTTACTGTTCCCTTCAATTCTCGGACTGGAGTAGTTATCTCCCATGTGCAGCTGTCCAACAAGCTGCTGGCTAAAAAGAAAAGAAAATCTCTCATTGGACATGAACTTAATGTGCAAATCTGCAGTGACTGCACACACTCACATGAATACAAACATGGTCATCCATGATGACCTCACTACTAATCCCAGGGTCTTCATATAAATATTTATTACATTATATATTTTATACTGTGGAACACAAAAGAAGAAACCATTT
Organism: Carassius carassius; assembly: GCF_963082965.1. NCBI lineage: Eukaryota > Metazoa > Chordata > Actinopteri > Cypriniformes > Cyprinidae > Carassius > Carassius carassius. The sequence goes on along the minus strand of NC_081767.1, from coordinate 20,904,363 downwards.
ATGTCTATAAAATGATAGTCAATGGGGTCAGAAGCATCTTGAACACTTTAATTGTATTGCCAAAAATTGCTGAGACACTTTTCTAAATATCTTCTTGTGTTCCACAGAAGCTAATAAGTTAGAGAGGTTTTGAATGACATGATGGCGAGTAAATGATGACAAAATATTTAATATTGAGTGAACTATCGCTTTAATTCAAGAGCACCATGTAGTTTTTCCATGTAATTCATTTACCATGTAATGCTATTCCCTGAGAAAACCAACCCACATGTGTCAAAAAGAACATATTCACTAAAATGGTTTAATCTTTAGTTAGTAATGAATTAATAGTCACTAATCTTCGGATGACTAACAGTGCAAAACAAGCAAGAAGTTTGTGCTTCCGACAAACACCTGCAGTGTCCACTCTTGCCCTTGACACAATCACAGATCTCCAAAGATGCCAAAACCACATGATCTTCTAGAGGACAACTTCATACTTCTCACTTTCCAAATTTTCCCTTCACTTGCAAAGCCCCATCCAGGGTTCATGGAAAGTTCCTCCACGACGACACCGCTGCCTGCCACATATGCTCCCATCTGCTGGCAGAGAGTGTGTGCAAAGATACTAAACTCCAAAGATCAAGAGACAGAGCTTAAAGCTTCTCCAAGTTAAACTGCCAAAGAGCTCCCACACATCGGCCAACCCAAACTGCAACACACCCTGCAAACTGATCGTTTGAAACCAAACCCAAACAAACTTGAGGCTCTTGAGGCACCCATACAAACAGAAGCAGACTGAGCTTGCTGTCCTGTGATCTGCTATGACCGGCTATCACCTTGCAGATAAGGTCTTACAGCTGAGGGTTTGTCTTGTGTCAGCACACATCCTCCCCCTCCATCCCTCCCTTCCCAGCAGCCCCTTACAATAACAAACCCCCGTGCAGCCACGCCACTCGTCTGGAGTGTCTAACAGGAAAGCATCATTATAAAAACCTTTCCATTGCACACTAACCAAACACTCCCGCAGACAGAAATCAATCATTAACAGCAACCAGTTAAAGGCACTGAAGCAAATAGTGCTGAGTACTTACTCTCTTTTAGACACAGGTTTCCAAGCTGTACCTTACAGGAAAATGTTTTTTTAAATAAAAATAAAAATCCCAATGGAAATCAGAGTCTTTAAGGATTGCCAGTAGATCCAGCTTTGGAGTCTGCCAGTATCATCTGTTTATAGGTCTGGATGTGGGATTGGTATTACAGAGCTCACACTCATGCCCTGTCTGCTGCTGTGACTGAATGTGTATCAGACACGCTGGTGTAGTAAAGCCTCCCTCTGGCTTAATCACTGCTCCTCCCCTCATGCTCACAAATAGTAAGAGAAGCAAAGCGAGAGAGAGAGAGAGAGAGAGAGAGAGAGAGAGAGAGAGAGAGAGAGAGAGTGAGAGAGAGAGAGAGAGAGAGAGAGAGAGAGGAAAAAGAGAGCGAGGTAGACTGCCCTTGATAATCATTCCAAAGACTGTGAGGAAATCACAAGATTTCTTGCTAACCTTTAGTTTCAGTTCTGGTGGTTAGGCTACTTAAACTCTCTTTCCAAGCTTAAATGATTAACACAACGGAACTAGTTAAAAGCATTCATAACATATGAAGAAAAGTCAAATAGTAGTTGGCAGGGAGTTATACATTTCAAACTGTGTTCTTTAGAAGTACAGAAAGAGTTTAGTTTATAATATGATAGACTTACGGACAACAATGTAACTAAATAGACTATTCAGTGTTTGGGTGTCAAAATATAGAAGTTCTTTGGAAACATAAATTAAATTAAATTAAATTAAATTAAATTAAATTAAATTAAATTAAATTAAATTAAATTAAATTAAATTAAATTAATAATGAATAAATAATTACATTAATGGTAAATAAAATAAAAACATAAAATTTAATTGTATTATTATTATCAACATCATCATCATCATTATTATTATTATTATTATGAATAATAATGCTGGAAAGTAATAACTTCATCAACCACAATCCAAAATATTTCAAGGACCCCCTCAGTGATGATTGATTACTATTATTATTTAAATTATTATAATTATTATTAAAATATTACATATATATATATATATATATATATATAAGAATCAGATTTATTTTATTTCTTTGTATTCTTATTCTTATTATTTAGTAGTACCTAGAAATAATTATTTGCTAAACAAATAAACCTCATCTATGATGGTTACAGTCCTACAAGATTCTAATTAACAAATATAAAACATAATATGTGAGGCAAGACAATCATAGTGAAGTCCAAGAAGGTTGTCATTTGAAACTAAATACTCCTAAACAGACAACGCTTGCCCTCGGCTCACATTACAATACCTTCAGTAAATAGTGTTATTCATGATTGATTGGCAGTACCCTTCTAGTTTACCCTTCACGTAAGTGACAATATTCACAGAAATTATGCATTATAAAGCCTTCTTCCAAAATCATTTTTTTACAATCAAAGTCCAAACAGCCTGAGACCCTTCTTTTTATGCGAGTTGTTAGAGAAGACTCACATCACTGTTAAAAGCAGTACTGAAAATGTCACGTAAAAGCTTAAAATGGATGGTGATGGAACAACTGAAACATCTTAGTGACAAATCATCTAATCATGCCCTAGTTAACAAGGGAATATAACTATGGAGCGCAACCGAGGAACAGTCACAGTTGGGAATCCCTGTTACTGAAATAGTGATGCTAATTATGTATTGAGGGGAAATGCTAAGCAGGCAGATGGAATGGTAGGTTTGGGGTGTCAGGCATCGGGATGCCATCATTAGGAGACGGGGATGACATGTCATGGGAGCCGGGAAGCAGGGATGAGCCACTTATCAGCCTCTTACTTACAGACGCCAGATGCAGACTGTGACTCCACTCCTTTTCTGACCCTTTATACCAGTCAGAATTGGTCTACATTTACACTTGTCATTTTCAAAACTAATGAATGTAGTTACCCAAAGATAGAAAAGGAATATATATGTATTTAAAAAAGAAAGAAAGAAAAAGTGAAAGAAAGAAAGAAAGAAAACACAAACTACAGTATCAGTCTAACCAGAGATGCCACAGGCTCTTTAAAACCCTCTGGGCTTCTTCGCCCGAAAACGGGCGAAAACTTGAACGTTTTTAAATGTTTAATTTTTTTGCTTCATCGGATGGGGATGAAACTTGGTGACTTTTGTTGTATTACCTATATGAACACACAAAAAAATCAAGGAGATGATTCTGATATGTTAAAGGGTCGTAAAAAAAAAAGTCACACTTAGCTTCCTCCCGCCCGAAAACGGGCGACATAGGAAATGAATGGGAAATATGAAAAAATAGGAAAACTCAGAGAAACTTTTGGTGGTACAAGCTACAGATCAGCAACTGTGCTGAAAAAAAGTGTACAGCAATGAAGGGGTGACACTCTAGAACATCAAGAGTGCAAATAAGATCCCCCCCCCACACACACACACACACCCACGCACACAAACACACACACACATACACAGATAAACTGGCGACTGCAACAGCAAATTTGTAGAATATTCCACATAAAATCAATATATGAAAAAAAAAAACTTGCTCAAATGCACACACACACACACACACACACACACACACACACAGAGAGAGAGAGAGAGAGAGAAAGAGAGAGACTGGTAAGACTGCAACAGCAAATTTTGAGAATATGCAAAAATAAATAAATAAAAAATACAAAAAGAGACTCTCGCTCAAATGCAACACACACACACACACACACACACATTCACTCACACATACACACACACACACACACATTGTGTTCCCTTTCTAACCAAATGCTATAGTTTGATTGTAATCATAATGCAAAACCTGATACTTATCTAAACATTTTTGTTAAGAAAATAAAGTAATCATCTTTTAGAATATCTAAATGTATATCTAAATAAAAAAAACGAATAAGATAGAGAAATCATGTCTAAAACAACAAAAGGAATCAAATAGCCTTTCTACATAGGATATATAGGAAGCTATAGACAGCCTACAGGCTGGTACAGGACATTACACAAAAGTGGCTATTTTTTAAAGCCACTAGATGAAGTTCTTCTCCTGGAACATTTTTTTTTTAGGCTAGCACTCTATTTTGATGTGAAATGCTGCATTTATTGAATTTTTTTTAAAAAATAAATATAAAATAAAAAATGATATATTAATTCTAATGGAAAAAATAGCTCATAAAAATTATATAATTAATGCAAAGTATCATAAAAAAATCTAAAAATTCTAAATAATAATCAGAAAACATTATAGAACAAAAATATATTTGATTGGTTATCCTGGGAAAAAGTAAAGTACAATTTTAAGGCTTCGCCCGTTTTCGGGCGGGAGGAAGCTAAGTGTGACCCATTTACGAAGAAGCCCAGAGGGATATAATAAAAGGTTCTTTAATGGCATCTGATTCCATGAAGAACCTTCAACATTCATAGAATGTTTCAAAAAGTTCTTAATAGTGGAAAAGGGTTCTTAGCATTATTAAAATTTTCATTTCATTAAGAAAATATGGTTCTTTTAAAGGGATACTCCACCCCACAATGACAATTTTGTCATTGAGCACTTACCCCCATGAAAACTTTGTTCGTCTTCAACACAAAATTTAAGATATTTTGGATAAAAACCAAGAGGTTTGTGACTGTCACATAGACTGCCAAGTAAAATACACTGTCAAGGTCCAGAAAAGTATTGCAAAACGCAAAAAAAAATAAATAAATAAAAATAACATTATATTGCATTACTACAAAAGCCACTTTTTGGAACCTTTTATGCCAGTATAATGTCAATTTTCATAATGTAATTTAAAAAAAATAAAGAAGTAAAAGATAATATGTTAAATTCCCTTATCCTCAGTCAAGATGCATTCTGGCAGGTTACAATAACCAATATCATTTCCAACCACTTGCTTCCCATCATCCAGTTGTTGTTTTCATTTAACGGTCAGTAATTTGGGTTCAGTTTCATCTTTTTCTTATTTGCATTTTCTTATTTTTATTTTTTTTACTTTTATCCAATCACTCGTATAATAAAACACAGGCATATCATCCTGTATGACATATTAACCAAATCGTGCATCTACTTTGTTATTCAGAAACAAACATTTTGTCATTTGACCCAAGAGCATCTAAAATCTTTATCAGCACTATGCAGATCCACAAAGTTCCTTTTTGTCCCCCTCCCCGAACCTCTTGGTTGACTGATGTGGCGTGAAAATCTTACAGACAGCTTTACCATGGTCCCCTCTGTCTCATTTGTCATCTGAAGTTAAACTCCCAGGGCTTCATGTCTACCCAGAAAGGGGAAGCATTGGCTCAAAAGTTTTCAGCTCCGTTAATCTCTCTATAGGGGGCACATAATCCCCTAAATTGGAACGCAGTTTAGAGTTGTTTCGATTATTCAGAACTGACATCTTTAAAGAGAGAGTTCACACACTAATGAAAATTCACTCGCCCTCATGTTGTTCCAAACTTATATGATGTTCTTTCTTCTGTGGAACATGAACAAAGACATTTTGAGAAATGTTTTTTGTCCATACAACAAGTTGTTTTGGACCCAAGTGAAAATAATTTTATGGGCGAAAAAAGTTTCAATATTGCGCAAAATGCCCCCAAAAAAGTGAGAAATGAATTACAGAATTTGGTTCAACTATACCTATTAACTTGTCAGAGAAGCAAAAACATAAACAATGTTTATGTTCTAACATTAATATATAGAATTTGAAGTATAAATTCTCTAATAAATCTTAATAATGCAATTATGACAAAAAAATTAAAAGAGCAAAGTCCAAAACACACTGAAATAACTTGAGCATCAATATTCTTATCATTGACTATCAGTTATTCTGACCTCTATAGATTTGAATGGGTATTGCAAGCAATCATCCTCAGTGCTCTTGATGAGACTCTTGTTGCAAAGATACTGCTTTCTCAAGTGCATTCTCATGCTTAGACAAGCAGGGATTAGTGCACAGGTTGTAAACTGAGTTTGTTTGAATTTGATGCACCGTTCTCTCTCTAAATCTGAATCAACGATTATGTCTCTGTGCAGAGACTGACAGATAGCCAACACTACAGGAGGTGACGGCAAGGCTCCTTCTGAACAGGATTAAAGACGCTTGGCTTATGTTGTATAAAGCCAAACATTGATTACAGCTTCAACCTGTAATGTGCTGACTGGGAATGTTTACAGCCTTTTGTTGTTGTTTACAATATTCTGATTAGGGGTGGGAAAAAAAAAATCGAACCATTCGGTTCTCCACAAACGGTTCGGGATGTGCTGGGACCGCGGTTTAACTAAAAAAACCTCTAAAAATCATTGACTCTATTCAATACTAATATGAACACTGTATCAGTGCATTCTTTAGTCTTTATATTAATCGAAATCACTTACTGCTCTTGATTAAAAAGCTTTTTTTACTTTAATAAAGAATAATCTTTCATTTATAGTCCAAAATGCAATGCTGTTTTACATTTGATTACTTTAATTTCTGTACCTAAAAACTAATGCAAGACCTACCTAAAAAAATCCTGAAAGTCAGTTTATTTTATTTGTATCTTTACTCTATTGTATTTATTTGTGCTGTTGCTTGTAGTTAGAATATTCTTAATATTATGATAATATCTTAATCGGACTTCCGGTTTCGGAGAGGACGTTGGCGCACGTTTGGCTGCCACTTCTCCTGCCGTATTTTTAGTTGTTTATTATTTTAATTAATTTTAAACTCTTCTGAATAATTTTAAACTCTTCTGAGTCTTAACCTGCTGCTGGATTTCCATATATTTACCTTTACTGAGCCAGCGTTTTAAAGTGTTTCCCCCTGGTCTATCTGCTGCTGCTCACATCTGGTTGCCGTGATTCACCTGCACTGTCTCTGCCTGTTGCTGCTGTCTCCGTGTGAGATCAAACGAGTCACTGGAGTTGCGTCAAGTTCTCCGTGTGCAATGGCTGTGTAACAACTCTTGGATGTTATCATGCGACTTCATATGATCACCTGGATTATTTGCGATCTGATTTTATCAGGAACCAGCGTAAAGCAGTGGACCGTACTTCTGGACTTCACCATGCTGAGGTACTCTCTCTCTGATCTTTTGTCCCTGGGACACCATTACCGTCCAGATATCAGCGTCATACAAACTTTGCGTTCCATGCAGCTCCTCCGCCGGCCTAGTTATAATCATAGAGGGTCTCGTCAGAGTTGCTCTACTGCCGGTGCTGGAGTCACTGCACTTTGGTCTAACCGCAGGCGCTCGCTGCGTCGTACTTCGGGTTCCCGTGGAATCGGCCATAGTAACCTACGCTATCCAGAGGTTCTCTCTCAAAAACCCGCGGCGAATGTGTGCTGTAGCACTATGCGACTCGCTCACTTCAACACGAGGTCAATAAACAATAAAACGGCACTTATCACTGACACTATCCTTGACAGGAAAATTGATATTCTCTGTCTCAGTGAAACTTGGCATAAAGACAATGACTATCTTAATTTGAACATGTGTGCCCCATCTGGATATAAATATATTGACGTGCCTCGAGCTTCGGGTAAGGGTGGTGGCTTGGCTGCAATATTTGTATCTAATATATCAATTGATGTTATTGATGCTCCTACTGTTTCATCATTTGAATGTCTGGTTTTTAAAGTCAATGGTGCTTCACCTATTCTTGTGCTGCTAATTTATCGTCCACCAAAACCTAATCCTTTATTTTTTTCTGAGTTTACTGAGTTGCTGACACTTCTTAGTCCACTCTGTCCGTCTATGGTCTTGACTGGCGATGTCAATTTCCATATTGATAATCCAAACTGTGTCAAAACTGCTACTTTTTTGGACATTTTGGATGGTTTTGACTTTAAACAGCATGTTACTTTTCCGACCCATAGGCTGGGCCATATATTGGATGTGGTATGTTCTGCTGGTGTTGGTATCCAATCTCTGGATAGTATCGACATGAGTATAAGTGATCATAGACTTATTACTTTTGACATAAATGTTATGTCTTCACGATCTATTTCTGAGCGCACTATCAAATTCCGTAACATCAAGCACATGGACTTCACTCTTTTTTCGACTTTTGTCTCTGGGCTTCCCACTACTAACTCCGTGGAGCACTATAATTCCATGCTTTCCTCACTTTTGGATGAGTTCGCACCTGTGCGAGAACGGCTTGTTACTTTTAGGAAACCCTGTCCATGGTTTACCCCGGATTTACGTTTAATGAAAGCTGCCGGAAGACAATTAGAACGGCAGTACAAAAAATCTGGCCTGACGGTGCACAGGCTTCTTTACACTGAACAACAGTCTGCTTACCATTCTGCTTTGAATACTGCACGTAAGAGCTACTATTCAAGCATTATTGGTAACGCTGCAACAAATACTAAATCGCTGTTTAAGACTGTTGACAATCTTCTCAAACCGACTAAGGCCGTTGTTCATTCCTCTGTTGAACAGTGCAATAAGTTTCTTCATTATTTCACTGGTAAGGTTGAGGATATATATAGCACTTTAAATACCATCACTCCTCTTGAGCTAGTTAATATCCAGCCTTCAAACTTCCCAACTACTACCTTTTCAAACTTTGAAATGGTCGGAGATGATTTTATTATAAGTACAGTGAAGTCCATGAACTCTACAACCAGTATTTTAGATCCGGTTCCCTGCTCGGTCATCATGAACTGCCTTGCATCAATCTGCCCTTTTATGACTTCAATTGTGAACTTGTCATTGACCTCTGGAATTGTTCCTCCAGAACTAAAAATAGCTGCCATTACACCAGTCCCTAAGAAGAATGGTTGTGATGTATCTGATTTATCCAATTACAGGCCGATTTCTAACCTCCCATTCTTGGCTAAAGTTCTTGAGCGTGTTGTGGCTGTTCAGTTAAATAATCACCTAGCTCTTAACAGTCTCTTTGAACCTTTTCAATCTGGGTTCAGAAGAGGGCATAGTACTGAAACCGCTTTAATTAGGGTCATAAATGATCTTCTTATCACAGCGGATTCAGGTGCATACAGTATTTTGGTCTTGTTAGACCTCAGTGCTGCTTTTGACACTATATGTCACTCTCTTCTGCTTGACAGGCTGGAAAATTGGTTGGGTCTTTCTGGAGCTGTCCTCAATTGGTTTCGGTCTTATTTAACTAAACGTGCCCAGTTTGTTGGCTTGGGTAACTATAAATCAGATACCGTGCCTGTTCGACAGGGAGTTCCTCAGGGTTCAGTACTGGGTCCAATATTATTTAATATTTATATGCTTCCACTTGGGCAGATCATTAGGAAACATGGTCTTGGGTATCACTGCTATGCGGATGATACGCAGATTTACATCACCACTAGTCCTGATGTCCATTGCTCATTAATAGCTTTACGTGGTTGTTTAGCAGAGATCAGTAACTGGATGCATAACAACTTCCTGAAGCTGAATGGCTCCAAAACTGAACTGATGCGGATTGGTACAGTGGCAGCCACACGTAAGGCCGAGCAGATCAGTTTGATTGTTGATTCCTGCACGGTAATCCCCACTTCACAGGTGCGAAATCTTGGTGTCATTTTTGATTCACAATTATCATTTGAAGCACACATAAAACACATCTCTAAAACTGCATTTTTCCACCTGAGAAACATAGCTCGACTTAGACCTTTTCTCTCTTTTGCAGACACAGAAAGGCTTATACATGCCTTCATAACAACTAGGTTAGATTATTGTAATGCCTTGTTCTCTGGCCTTCCAGCTAAATCGTTGAGCAAGCTTCAGTATATACAAAATTCTGCCGCTCGTGTGCTCACTTGTACTTCTCCTCGTGAACACATTACACCGGTTCTTTCACAATTACACTGGCTTCCCGTAAATGCGAGAATTGATTTTAAAATTCTTACTTTAACATACAAGGCACTTCATGGGACTGCACCTGAGTATCTTTGTGAACTCATCAGCCCTTATATTCCATCACGCTCTCTTCGCTCTACTAACTCTCTTTCACTTAACCAGCCATCATGCAAGCTAAAGACCATGGGGGAAAGAGCCTTTTCATATAAAGCCCCTAAGCTATGGAATGTACTTCCTCTGCACGTCAGAAATGCACCAACGTTGGATGATTTTAAAAAGTTGATTAAGTCACATTTATTCAAGACTGTCTTTCTATAATGAATTGTTGTATTGCTTTTGGTGTTTTGTTTTACTTTATTTATTACTTTATTACTGTAGCGCTTTGGGTCTAAGAAAAGCGCATTACAAATAAAATGTATTATTATTATTATTATTTAATATATATATTTTTTGAAAGTATAGTTCCTTTTCAGGAACTCGAGCTGCGTCAAGCGCTTTGGGGAACGTCCCTGACGAGACCGACTATGAATATCGTGTGCAATCTGTCCAACGGAAGGGCGTGACGTCACGGGCGGGGTGACGTAGTGACCAGGAGGCTATAAAAGCACGTGCCGTGTAGCTGGCTTCAGCTTCGCGTCTGTCAGCAAGCGCTCTGTGTGTCCATGTCAAAAGTCTGTCCCGTTGGTCCTATTTATTGTTGTCTGTCTCTTAGCCATTAAAAGATCGCTAAAACAGCTCAATATGCCTAAAGTAAAAGCAAAGACCAAACATATTAAGGGCGATTCCAAGCCACGTTATAGATTGTGTGTTCCTCCCTGCCCTCGCTACATTACGAGTGGGGATTCACACAGTTTATGCATGGCTTGTCTGGGATCGAAGCACGCTGAGTCGGCTCTCGAGGGGGCCGACTGTCTGCATTGTGAATGATTGCCAATGTGGACGCTTCGATCCCGGAGGGCTCTCTTCGAGGAGGGAGCCTTCACCAGCGTTCCCCGCGGTGCTGGCCCCACTTCTGCCAAGGCAGAACGGCTGCTGCACTCGTGGGGTTTCGCAGGTGGATCTGTCAGAGGGAATGGAGACGGGCCAGTCCTTATCTCCTTCCTCATCTGCCAGATCCGGCGGCCAAACCCTGGGTTCGGAAGCACGCTCGTCGGTTTCTTCCCCCCAGGGTGAGGGATCAGCTCTTCACCTCTCTTCCTCTGAGGAGGTCGATGTGGAGACTGTTGCTGGGGATTCACCACCCCTGTTGCCCCAGTATGAGGAGCTTTTAGAGGTGGTTACACGCGCAGTAGATAAATTAAAAATCGAATGGCCTGCTGAGAAACATTCTGAGCCGCAGAGAAGCAAATTAGATGAACGCTTTCTGCAGCCGAGGCAACCACCTCCACGTCGGAGCCAACCTTATTTTCCCGATCTCCAAGACGAGATATCGAGATCGTGGAATCACCCGTATTTGACCCGCCTCTTTGGCCCCGATTCACTATATTATGGCAACGTGATGGGGCTGGGAGAGCGGGGTTATAGAGTGATGCCACGGGTCGAACAGACACTCGCGGGCTATCTGTCATCCGGTTCGGCATCGTCTTTAAAGGCTCCGACGTTGCCCACCAAGCCTCTTAGAGTTACATCATCGCTGTTGGGCAAAGGTTATGTGGCAGCAGGTCAGGCTGGGGCTTGCCTTCACACCATGGCGGTCCTACAAGCTTATCAGGCCGACCTGCTGGGAGATATCGATGAGGAAGAGGGGATCAAGTCTGAAGATATTGAAGAGCTTAGAAAGACCGCAGATCTCTCCCTCCACAACACTAAAGAGACGGCTAGCGCAATTGGGCGGTCTATGGCAGCCTTAGTGGCTGCGGAGAGGCATTTATGGCTGACCCTGTCAGAAATCAAAGAAAGAGACAGAGTCTGCCTCCTGGACGCCCTGCTTCAGCCTTCTGGCCTGTTTGGCGACACAGTCAATACTGTCGTCGACAGGTTCCAGGAGGCATGAAAACAGGCGGCGGCGTTCCAGAATTTCCTCCCTCGACGCTCTCGTGGTGCATCTGGGCAGGAGATGGCCACGCCTCATACTGGCCCCTCATACAGGGAAGCGCAAAGACAGAGTGTCGTATATATATATATATAAAATGATAGATGTTTTAAAAGAGCATCTTAATGACAAACTAGCACACTGTTTTACATATGAAGACACAGTATTTTTTTAGTGCCAAAATTGACCAGAAATTGATTTTCCATTTCTAGCCTACAATATGTAGACTAGTGTACAATGCTTATTTATTTTGAAGGTGACGAAGGAAGCAACAGTAGCACTAGTGCTGCAAGTGCTCCTGCTGTTGAACATGAGGGTGGACAGTTCACCTTTTGAGTCAGAGCAGGAACCTTCAGCTAAAGTTTAAGCTATAAGCAAAACTAAACATGCTGACTATACTCTTAGAAAAATATGTGCTTTTATGATTTATAAGGTCATCAGTAGTAGGACTGTGATCACTGGGACATATAATTGATGGCTGCATAATTAAAATAGATTATTGAAAGTGCTTATTTCATATTGCAGAGAAACTCGATGTGCAGAGTGAGAGAGAGGAGGATTAAGGGAAAGATGACAGAGACAGTGAATGCCTTGATACTTCTTGATACTTCATTTGATTATTTTGCCCGTCAACAGTCTAAGGATTTAGATTAATTTTTTTAAGTATAACCCAATTCAAACAACTGAAAGAGCCAAAGAGTTTAGCAGTCTGGTGGACACATGAATTGGGTGGTGGTGACTGCAGCAACAGAGGTGGCCTGGGGTGGAGTCAAATTCCCAGCCTGATTTACTGTCCCAGCCCGCCACTGGTTTCACCCCTAATTCTGATTAATAAATGAAAGATCAGGGCCTGTCTAATTGTGTTTTAACTCAAGTGTATAGTCAAATCAATATTGATTTAGATATAATAAACCATCCAGAGCCAATTTATAGACTGATAAATGATAATGTCAGTAACTGTTAGGTTCCTCTACAGACCAGTTTGTTCACTAAACAATAGTTACAGGTTACTCCGATTACAGAGCCATAACACTAATTACAGGTCATTTAGAAAGTGGAAGTTGCTTCACTGCTTCAAAACTCACATGTTTATGCTGTGACAAGCGGTATGTCAATCATGAAAATTCATTTCATATACAGAGGCATTCAACATCTTTTACAAGCATATTTGAGGGAGAATGTCTCCTGGGGTCCAGATTAAATTTTGACTGGTGAAAGATCAAAAAATACTTCTCACATATACTTTCATCTGGATGACTAATGTCCCAACCTCATAAAACCTTACAAGCTCTGCCATCAGCGTGTGTCGACGCCAGCACTCATCAAGAGCCCCCAGGCCTTTAGCTTCTGTCTCTTATGTGCTTGTGAACCTTGTGATTAGTAGAAAGTTACTGTGAACACTGCGCTTCACTGCTTTAGTCAGCTGGAAAAATTCAATGGTTGTATTTCTGTAAGATTTACATACAATATTATTTAAACAACAACATATTATAATATGATTACTTAAATATTTTAGAATGAATATGATTTATTTATTTATTGAATGAATGAATGAATAATATCCAGTGTTGGTGCAAACTAATTATTATTTAAACATAATAAACACAACTGATTTCAATATTGTAAAAAATCTATAATATTAATAATAATAATAATTATTATTAATAATAAATATAATCATGTTATTATTATATAACTTTGAAATGAATAAATATACAATTAAAATGATAAATTTATATAATTATATATTATATTTATATATTAAAAAAAATATATATATATAAGTAAAAAATATATAAGTAAATTAGAAATTCTAAACTGAATAATATTAAAATAATAATAATAATAATAATTAGTGATGCACCGAAATGAAAATTCTTGGCCGAAACCGAAAACCGAAAAAGAGAAAACCAAGGCCGAAAACCGAAACCGAAACACCGAAAGAAATTATGCCAATTATTCCATTGCATTTATTGCTATGACCATGTACTAACTTTACTAAAATTAAGACATTGCAATTGCATAAATTAATATTAAAGTTTCAAAGATAATTACAATTACATAAATTATAAAAAACATAAAAATACATAATTACAAATTATGCAAGATTTATTAAGCACATTGCAACAATGCACAGTATAAAATAAAATTCAAACTAAAAATGTATCCCACTCATGTGAATATTAAATAATAATGTACAGGCCTACTGGCCTGCAGAAAGGTTTTAAAATGAACTGTTCTCTCATAAAAACAAAGTGCATTTAGGTCAAGTGCATTTGAAATTGTTCTCTGTAGGACTAGAAAGTGCATTACTTCTCCAGTAGGCAAGACTGTTATCACTTCTGGGGATGGGGACTTCAGACAGATAACCATCTAGCTGTTGAGCAGTTGAGCTTGTCATCTGCCTGACATTTGAGAAATATTTGAGAGAGTGTATTTAAATAGGGGCAGGGCATAAATAATTTGTTTTATCAAATTAAAGCAGAAATCTAGCAGAAAATCTAGCAGAAATATGGCTACAATCTGATATTATGTATGTATATGTATATATATATATATGTGTGTGTGTGTGTATATATATATATATATATATATAGGCTACTGTAAATAAAATGTCACATATATAGTAGCCTAAGAACTAGAACAATAGCCAATGTATTATTATTTGAGGCACTTTCTTGCAGAATTTCACTGAAAATATCAGACAACGAGGGTGAATGCCAAGAGACGAGTCTTTTTTCCGCGCTCTGATCTGTCTCCTGCGCTTGGCGCTTCTCCGTCTCCACGCGGGTTCTCCGCATCCAGCGCGGCCTGTATCATTTCTCGTGCGCGCTGCCTTATTTCCGCATCCAAGTAATGATCTTTATAACGCGGATCAAGCACATTCGCGATGAAGTGCAGAGGATCCGAAAAGATCTCAGTGAGACGTGTGCTAACAGACTCTATAAGACTGTACCTTTCTTTGTTCTCACTTCGTGGTCCGTCTCAATCTCTTTGTTAGGAGACGCTTTAGTGCTGCGAATAAAGGAATAAGAAGAGAGAGAATGTTCTCACTGGTGTGAAGTGAATGTCGTTCTGCACGAATGCACGTTCAGGTCGCGGTTTCTGTTTGCGTCATCATCACAACATTTCGGCCGTGTTGTTTCGGTGATAAAAGTCTTTCGGCCAAAAACCGAAAATGCTCTTTTGGGCCATTTTCGGCCGAAAATCTTCGGTGGCCGAATATTCGGTGCATTCCTAATAATAATAAAAATAATAGTTATAAAAATAAATACATCAAATTTAATTTTCTTTGTATTATCGTTACTATTGTTGTTGTTATTGTATTATTATTATTTTACATTATTAAAATAACTTCTTGTTTAATTGATACATAAGAATTTCTTTGTTTATTATTAATCAAATAATAATAATTATTATATTATTAATTTATTAATAATAATAATAATTATTATTATTATTATTATTAAATAGAATCATGTAATTATTATATAGCTTTGAAATGAATAAATATAAAATTTAAATGATAAAATATAAGTATATTAGAAAAATTCTAAACTTAATAATATTAAAATAATAATAATAATTGTTATAAAATAAATACATAAAACTTCATTTTCTTTGTATTATCATTACTATTGTTTTTGTTGTTGTATTATTATTAATATTATTTTACATTATTAAAATAACTTGTTTAATTGATTGATACATAATAATTTCTTTGTTTATTATTAAGCAAATAAAAATTATTATTATATTATTAATTTACTATAAATAATAATTATAATATAAATTATATAAATTATTACATTATTCATTATTATTATTAACATCCAGCACCAAACTGGATATTTGATGTTATCCTAAGAGAAATGCAATGATATATAAAAAAATTAAGACATTGTTGCAAAAACACTTGTTGCAAAACCCTGACTAAAAAGTGTGCCCAGTGCATCTTTCCTAAATACTGGAAATACTGAGTTGAGAAACATCTGCTGCTCAAAGAGAAAATGAGAAAGAGAGTCAGCTGAGACCAAGCGTAAAGCAGACAAACTTCTCCTCAGGTGGCTCTAAATGTTCATATCAAAGGAACCATGGTTTGCTTTCATGTGTCTGCCAGGACACTTCCCCTGGCAGTGTGTAATTGATCATTTATCGTTCCCCCTCCCCAACTTCCCCCTCCTGTCACTAAAAATAATTAACAGACAATAGTGGCATCAGTTAAATGCCTCCCTATTCATGATCAGTGATGAAATTCGACCTGATTTTGTGTTTGGCAATACCTGCATTCAGCAATACGTGCTTGAATTTCAGAACAAATTGACCTTGAGGTATGAAACAACAACTTCAAGCAATTTTTGTTTAAACTATAACTCAAGAATTGGTTGACTTGACCTAAGTGTCCCTGTACTGTGTGGCACGTCCCTGCGGTGAGGACACAGCTCAGGGAAATGACTAGTCATTCAAGATATTCAGCAGGGCCAAGAGCGAACAGAAGTCCTGTATTTGAGCCAGACCTCAGGGGGGCTTCAAATAAAACACTAATTAACTATCAAATGAAAACAAAAAGGCTTGCTGCTGCTTTTCTTTTCAACTTTAACATACTGATGCCTGTTGTGAGGCAAACGTGGACAGCCCAAAAGAAAGAGGTTTCAATAACCAGAACAAGTCTTGAAAAAATTGCAGCCAGGCATTTTCTTTTCTCTAGAGCTGCTGAGCCTGTAAAAAAAGCATCTGTTTTGTTTTGAGAGTAATGAACCTGGGCAAGCAATGAACCGTGACTAAAAAAATCTTGGGGAGTCAGTACTAGTTCTTAATATTCATACTGTATTACCGACAAGGACACGAGCACAAATAGAAGACAGCGCTGCAGATAAAATGCATCTTTTTGGAGAGTTTGGAGACTTTAGGTGCAATGACTTATAATCTCAATATAATGTTTTCTTCTGACATCTTCACAATATCTTTTAAGCTCAAGACAGATATTTATAATCCATATGTTGCCACTCATCCCTATACAGTTTCGTTTGCGACACAATCTTTTAAGACAAACACTGAACACTTTAAAGTTGAATTAAGGCAATTTTAGGTGTCATGATTTAACAGAACTTACTGCTTATTGCAATAATGACACAGATATGTAGTGTTTAACTCTGTAAACAGTGTTTTACGGTATTTTACAGACACTCGGAGTGCAAAAGCTGTTTCAAACTTAAACTATAAACAAGGCACCTTAAGGCGCAAGTACAGTTCATTTTCCATTCCGTCTTGTGCACATTTGAGCATTCAAGCCATTCAAAGTTTGGAT
Source organism: Carassius carassius (assembly GCF_963082965.1). Lineage (NCBI taxonomy): Eukaryota > Metazoa > Chordata > Actinopteri > Cypriniformes > Cyprinidae > Carassius > Carassius carassius. Next base: position 20,887,166 of record NC_081767.1, on the reverse strand, counting down.
GCTCAATGCTCAATTTGTCATGAATGTGAGATCTACATGGTGGACCTTTGATTTTCAAGCAATTAAGCACTTGCATGCACATTGCAAGTCCCCGCAGACTCAAAAGCAGGATTCACAAGGACACGTTGCGCAGATATCAGCAGACAAAATGACAAAAATGATATCGTGCAAACTCCAGAGCCAGAGTGGAACACAGATGAGGAAGATCTAGCGTCAGCATAATTAAAGTACTGTATCTTTCCCATAAAGGCACTTTGATGATGACCAACGTGGTGGATGACATTGGTCAATAATTATAATTCTTCAAGTCATTTTTAAGTCACTTTTTATGTAGCACTTTATACAGTACAGATTATACAAAGCAGTTTCCCAGCAATTAACAGGAAATAACAGAATCAATGACGCAAGCTTCTTCAAATATGAGACGGATCCAATTCTGCTGTAAAGCAGCTCTAAAGAAGACACCAGTGTCATTATTCAGCTCAAGCCAATTTAGTGCTTATTCAGTTCAATAATGTGGAAAGTTAATCAGTTATGAAACCAGTTTAATTCGGCTATAAGCGGCTCTACAGAGGGCAACAATGTAGTTATTCAGCAGCTCAGTTAAATTTTTGTTCTCATCTAATAGTATCAGTGCAGTCAAATCAATATTATTGAATGTAAGAGTCTTAAACCCAGACCAAGCAAGCCAAAGGCGACAGCGGCAAAGAACCCAAACTCAGTCAGATGATAGAAATAAAAAAAATAAAAAAACTGGGGGACACCCACTTCCACTTCCACTGCTCTATTTTAAGATCTCCAGCAACTTCTTTGCAGTTTAAATCACCTGCTGCAAAGCTAAATCCTGGAATGCTAAGCATCTTAGTGTCAAAATGTCTGTTGAAATCCTTCAACTGCAACATTATGACTGTGTGAAATTTAGACATTTCCCAGGGAAAGTCTGCCTCTTTTTTTTTCTTTTTTCTTTTTTATACAGGCTTACTGTCGGGTAGGAGGGAAATCAATAAAAATACTCACAGTGAAAACAGTTTTTGGGCACTGCATGATACATGGGCTAATCATGCAGGGAACATTCAGTCTTGCTTGGTGGATGGAGACAAAATCTAAGCTTCATCTTTTTTTTTTAAAGAGAGTGGTCTCAGGTAAGTGTGCTTCTTTTGGACACATTGGATCAATTTATTGATGTGTTGAATATGTGAATGTCAAGCAATGCTCACATATTCCAGCCAGATAAAGCATGCTAGCTGCAGGAGCCATGAGTAAACATAACCTTCCCCAAACTGGGAAATCATAAATTGACCCCCAACAAGCCCACATGGTCCCAATTCCACCAATCACAGTGGGCCATTTTTCTCAGGTCTGTAGATTTCACAGATCCTCATTACAAAAGAAAATCTTTACACTATTTGATTCTGACATTGAGACTAGTCTACTGTTTCTTTAATAAACCCCAGAGGACTTTTAAAATGCATGTGCCGTTAATCTCTCTGAAATCTACAATTACTCAGATTGAAAAGGAGCAAATTAAGTTTGTGAAAGACTGGATTAGAAACTGCAACTATAATGTATGAGATTTATATTCACACAGTGCAGTAATTACTTGAACTTAGCCAATCAATTATTTATGCAAAACTGACATGGAGGCTGCTGGCTTTCCGTCTCCTGATATAACAGGGAAAAATCCTCAGGATAAATTAGTTATGAAAACATATGCATGTGGAGCACTCCAGACATGTGTAATATAAAAAAAAATTAAACAAAGTGCAGGATTTCACAGTGAGCTAAAACACTGTTAATATATATATACATATATATATATATATATATATATGCATACACACACATACAAAAAAATTGCAATACTGTAAGATTAAATGTTTGAATTGTAATTATAAAAAAAACAGTTATTTTAATTATAAGAACATAAACTTATTTTAATTCATATGTTTATGAACTATATATTTAAAGCAGAAATTGTCAGCTGTGTTTCAGCAGATTTTATCCACATCATAAAAAAGCAAGAACTGCAAGAGGGGCTTACCCTGTCCGTAGTATGAAGCATTGTCCACGCACACACCCAGTCCCTCATGCATAAATATGCAGGAAAATCAGTTCACATGTCACATTCATGCTGAAACAGGATCATATTTCCCACATTATATCAGTCTTAGTGTTCAAAGTAATAAAACCTTTATCAAAAAGCAACAAAACCAATCTCAGCTGCAAGTTCACCTGTTCTTTTAAACATCAAGAATAAAACAGGCATTCTTACTTTCAAGCCACAATGAAGATCCATTTTAGAGCAGAGTTCTCTTTTAACAAAGCTGCAGTCCAGGTGATATGCTGACCCAGCTATAAGCCAGCACAGGAATCCATCCCTTCCTAACCATGGCAACCAACACCTTAGCAGAAGCAGTGCGTGCGTGTATGTGTTAGAGCCGCTAGAGAGGAGAACTGACAGCGGCAGCCACAGGAAACCAAATTCAATCTATTGCCATGGCACCCGGTGCTGTGGTGACAGCAGGCTTTCAGCATGCAGACCTTTTCATTCAGCTGTTCACCCGATCCTTAGCCCAAAACCCCTGTCCTGCCTCGCTCCCTTTTTTTTAAAAAAAAAACTAATGCAACACATGCCATTTGTCAGGTTAGAGAGAAATTACCTTGTCCGATGAAAGAGAGGGTCTTTTCTGGGAGTGGGCGAGCCCTAGCCGTCACAGGGAGAAGAGGAACAGTAGCTCTGCAGGGATCCCCAGAGATGCCCAGGGCTGCAGCTCACACAGCACAGCACATACAAACGCCAGCCACCACCAGCATCAGCAGCAGAGGATGGGAGGGAGAGACAGAGACGGAGAGAGAGAGAGGCCGAGAGAGAGCAAGAGAGAGAGAAAGGGGGGATGAAACGCAGATGAGGGGGGCTGCTCATTCTGAGGCAGTCAGGCACATTACATCATTGCTTTCCACTCCTGAGGAGGCAGAGCTGGGGAGAGGGGAGAGGGGAGAGGAGGCACTCCCCTTTACACCTTCAGTCTGATAACGTTAGTCTCTTAGTACAGAACCTGCAGAGGAAAATTAAACTGCAGCCGGCTCAAACTGCAGTAATGAAATGGATTATCGTCTGATTGAGATGGATTTTAGATTTATGCACAATTGTTTTGCATATGTACACACACACCCTTTTTGACATCAATAATATATAGCAGGATGAAAATAAAATCTAATGCAGGTACATTCACATCTCTTTCAGTTTGCAATCTAACCCTCACTGAAGAGGGACCTTTTTGGATGGATGAATGGATTTGATTTTAGATCAAAGTCAAATGATCATGGGACATCACATTATTAATAATGCTCATTGTAATTATTTTATTTTCCTGTAATATTTGAGAAAGAAAACAAAATACTGGAAAGCCTAAGAACCAAATCAAAACATCACAGCAGCATATATATATATATATATATATATATATATATATATATATATATATATATATATATATATCATGGCAACTAAAATGCACCAAAAACAAAATAAAAACATCATAACAACAACATAACAGCATGCTTATGAAAACAAAAAATACCCCCGCAACCAGACGCTAACAATCATGACACACTGGCAACCACATCGAAACATTATCCCGCCCCCCAGGTTGTTTCAAATACAGCAGTTGTGGGAGTGAATTTATTTGAAATTTGACATTGCTCTCTTTTCTGACTACTAATCAGGAGTGGCTTGTTTTTTGTCAAAGTGGCTCCAAGGAAATAAGGCCAGTGAGCGAGGGGCCGATGCGGGAGAATGTGGTCACAGCAGTTCAGACTAGAGGTCGACCGATATTGGATTTTGCCGATACCGATAGCAAGGTTGGACCACACTAGTTGATACCGATTAATTAACCGATAGTTTTTAAAATGGATATTTGAACAAAAACTAAAATAGTGCTTTATTTACAAAAAGAAAAAAAGTAGTAGTAGTAGTATTAATAATAAAAGTAAAAATAATAATAATAATAATAATAGTAATAGTAAATGTTGAAATTTCCACACTCCAATAGGGCCCTATGAAATCTGTTTAAGTTTTTCATAAATTCCATTAGATTTATTTCAAAATTCCGTTATTTTCATTTTCATTTTTCTGGATTCAGTTTTTTCCATTTTAATTTTTCTCCACTCCTTTTTAATAGCTAAATTTTTTATTTTAATTTAAGTTTTTTAATAAAAAAGCAAGTCTAATTAATTAAAATCATGTAACATACATTTTCACATTAATTTAATAAAAGTTGAACAAAAATTACATGTTTAGGGCCCTATTTTTATCACCATATTTTTGTTATTGTTACCAAATTCTGTGTTTTGGAATGTATAATTATTTGAATGCATAAAACAACTTAATTTGTTTTTTTCTTAAAGAAGCCTAATGAGTTTTTTCCCTCAGAAAATCTGTGTGTATTAAATTTTTTATTGTTATCAAATCAAGGCATGAACCATTAATTTAATTTATCTTTTAATTACTGAAAGTTCAGCAAAAAAATTTGGCAAATAAAGGGGATTTACTATTAAAATTCAAACGTGGAAGAAATGTTGTAAAAAAATAATGTTTGTTTCATTTTAGTAGTAGTAGGCTATGTACATTCTACTGAACAATAGACTTCAAAACTGGACTTTTATTTTGACGGGTTGCCATGAATACCTTTACAGTTCTGTGCATGTTAAATGATGCTTTTGCTCAAATCAAATGGTCAAATGCTCATGAAGTGACTCTCAGAGCAGTTCTGGAGATATTTCTCATGTGTTTTTGCCCTCATTTAGTGAGACGACAGACGCTGAAATCACCACAAGCGTCATGTGCACTAAAATGTGAATTCCGTTTTTATGAATGGATTCTACGATTCAGTCTGCGTTTTCCATATCGCGGAAATAGCATGGCACTATAATTATACCATCACAATGTATACTCTCACACTTTAACTGCTTCTATTCTTGAACACTTAATTGATTATCTAATTAAAATTAAAGAGCAGCGCTGAGTCTATGAGAACTCACCGGTATCACACACACTCTGGACACGTTCTACTCGAGCAGCGGTTTTTCAGTGTATTTATTCAACAAATGAAAAAAAAGGAAAAGTTTACTTCAAGAATTAACAATGAGGCATAGATAAGTTTGAAGTTCAGTGTTTACAAAAACGGAGCAAATGGAAAGAGCGATCTATATTACAGCTCTACAAATGAAGCATACAGACTTTATTAGAGCCACAGAAAGACAAACGTTTCAATGAAAATGCTCAATATACAATTCATTATATACATTAACAACGATTCGGGGCGAATATAATGTAATTTAATAGAAAACTATGTCAATGGTGTTCTGAGGCGCAGCAGGATTTTCTGTCAGATGGATTTAAATCCGGGTCTGAAGTTTTTCGCTCTGTTCAGCGTGCAGTATTATGTGTATAAACAAACAGCACGTGCTGTCAGTGATTTCAACCACTAGAAGCCACTCTCACATTGTATAATGAAAACAGTGCCTTCTCAGTCGCTCCAGCAATGGACACAACCCAGAAAAACTATCGGCATGGATTTCTTGCCAATAACTGATTGTTTCAGCAATCAACTATCGGTGCCGATTAATCGGCAAAACCGATGATTCTGTCTATATCTAGTTCTGACATACCATACTGCATACCAGAACATTTCCCTACACCAACTGTACTTGTGTCACATCCTCACATACCGAGAGACAGGGGATTTGGGAAGAGCCTGTCATAGCACCTTTTGTCAGGCACCAAAAAACTACCAATTATTCCATTCAAAGTTTCATCTCCACACAGACCTCCCAACAGGTCTTCCAAAAATGTGTGTTCCCCTCATTCTACACGGCTTTGCGGTTAGAAGGAGTCTCCTGCTTTTTAGGACAACAATCATAAGACAAACTGCTGTCTGTGCCTGAGCAACACAGAGCCAGCCAGTGAAAACACAGTCCTTTTTGTTCTGAACCAGACCTAACTAAGTGATTGTGATTTATATGCGCTAATTCCACATTCTTCAAAAAAGCCATTGATTTATAGCAAGCAAAATCTCCCCAACAAATAGAGCAGGCCTATTTCTGATGAATGGCCTCCGCTGTTTTCACTGGCACTTGATTTCATAGAAGCGATTTTTCTCAATAGTGGCAGCTGTTGGTCAGTCGATGGACAGATTGAAGAAGAAATCATGGCCTTTTGCTGCAATGCACTCTTGACGGGGTACACGGCAGATGTTATTGCTCAAACTCTCTGAGATAGAGAGGACGATATTGACGAGATTTAGTGTCCTCTGTGGAATGCAATGTGTTATGCATTCTTTTCTTTGTCCTATCAGTTCACAACACAATGTAAAACAACCACCTTCTTTGCGACCTGCCAAATATTTCACGAGTCTTGTCCATTAGCTGTGCATTACTGACATCAATGAAAGGCCTGATATGCTTTTATAATTGTACCTCTGACAGTCCATAAGACAAAGCCAGATACTGTTATAATAATTATATAATTATAATAAGAATTTTCATATATGTATTGACCGATGAATTACAGATTTATGTACTAAACTTCCATACTACTGTCTAAATAAATTCAAAATAATAAGCAAAAAACTATAATTTTAAATGCTGAATTTATAGGCTTCACACCAATATACTGTAATGTACAATGAAAAACTGATTTTCATGTCGAGATTTGCTAAAGATTTAACAGTATTATTATTAAATTATCAGTGTTTTGAAGACAGCTAATTAAATGATCATGCACAATTAAACACTCAGTGTCAACCGATTTTTTTATGATTATTATTTTTGATGGTCATAATTTAATAAATTGACCCTTGTGCTGTGTTGAAAAATCCTTTACCTAATTAGGTGTTCCCAGTCAAAAATTACCGCCCTTTAAAAAACATAATAATTTTAGTAGATTTTGTATTTCTTTTTGGAAATGTTTGATCCTCATTTTTGTGAGACTATGCACCTCATTTTTAATAATAATAATAATAAAAAAAAAATGATGAGCAAGTAATTATTTCTGGGTGCATCACAAGTGTAATAAGGTGGGGGGGGGGGGATCCTGGAAAAGTGCGAAATTATAAACAAAAGTTTGTGTGGAAGTTGTTATACCCTGTGTGAGTGAAGTCAGTATGTTTTGTTCCAATTAAATAACATTTAATAGCATTTACAGGAAGAAGAAAAATACTCTCCGGGACAAAATACACAACACTGGGGTCACGTTCATGTTTAGATTTGTGAATGATAAGATATGACAGGGTAATTAACTTATTGGTATTCTTAAATGAAATGAGTTTGAACAAATATTTTTGATCATCATTTTGTAGCAATAATATACTTTTTCTGTCAATTGAAGACCATACACAACTGCTATAACTTGCTAAACAACCCATCACCATATCAAGACAGTATAGAACATCATTGTTCATATACGGCCAAATAGACCAGAATTTTAATGGAACATTGTATGTTTCATATTGGACTTAATACGTATGACGAAGTTGGTACAAAGTACAGTCTAATATCTTCTGTGAGACCCTTCGTGTCTTTAAGAGTCCATGAATGACATTCCAAATATTCTGTGTTGTAGGTTGACTGGAATGCAGAAAGCAGTTCAGACCTACTCTTTTCCATTGTGAAGAAAGAAACTCCTCTTACAGGGCAATGCCTCAGGCAAAGACAAAAGCTTCAGGAATACAAACACTATATGGCAAAATAAGTTGACCTCTAGCTGTGAAAATTTGTCCTGCCTAAAATCTTTGAGATATTACAGAGGAACAGAGGGCTACAGTATTTTCTGCTATAGATAAATGCCAATTTCAGCCAGTCTTTTTGAATTCAGTTCTAAAGTAGTGTTAATGTCTGGCCAAGCATAATGGGACTATGGCAGGGAAAAGTCCCTTGGTCCTTGAAAAAAGCTTGGGAAGAACCCAAGCTCAAAAGGGAAACCCATCCTCATGTAGTTGACCTGTATGAGCAGGATATTATGTTTTATGTGGTTAGAATGGTTACACACCAATTCTGGCAGAAAATTGCACAAAGAAAAAGAAAACATTAGATTCGGTTCAGAAGTGACTGAACACAGACAGGAAAGAAGAGAGTATGACAGATGTTAAAGGCGGCAAAATGATCCAAACTGAATACATGCCACCGAACTAAAACCTTGATTATTTAATAAACAACAATGAAAAAAAATAATAATAATTGTTCCTGCCCCAATCTCAGAAAAAACTAGTAATCATAGATAAAACATAGATCAATGTCGCATCAGCCTTATACATTTTTTAAACAAATTTATAAATTTTCCAAAATGAAAGTATAATCAAAATATGTAATTAAATTATGACATCACAGTTCACCCAAATAAAAAACTTCTTTTAAAATTACATTTTAATCAGTATGTTACTGTTACCACCCTCTCAATCAGTTTGAAACTAGCATGAACAATGAAAATCAACTGGTATATGATCACTCAAATTCCTAACAGGCAACCCTTGAAAGAAATAACACAAAAGATTCATTCAAACTTAAATATGCATTAATGACTTCTACAAAAACAGCCTTAGAGTGCCGTAAATGTTGGTTAATTGTGAAGTAATTACAAAGATGCACTCACACAAAGAGAGTCCGGTCTTCTCAGGTATGACGTATGGTGCTGATTGATTATATTTAGCAGTGGCCCTCTCGCAAAAGCATTTTGCTAATTACACGGTCAGAGGTCAAAGAGCTGGCCCCTTTTGTGTCCATTCAACACTGCCAAGACAAATCAGATCGGCTGACAATCTTACTTTGTGTGTGATGCACTCTTTAATCTTGGAAAGAGGATGTGGGCTGAAGATGATCATATCAAATCTGTGGATATTTGTCATGCAAGAATGCCATCCAACAAGTGTTGATGGTACTTAGTCTGATTCATGCACTAATTTACCAATTTAAAAAGGGACCAAAGTTCGAGAGGTCAATGAACTTCTGTTGTCCTGCATGAGATAAGAATGACAAAAATGTGACAGGAAAACCATTGCCAATGTGCAATCAATTTAAAAATGTCATATTTACTAAACAATGCTCTCAAAGTGCATCCTTTTTAGTACACTCATATTACCCTAGATAGTTGTTGAAAATATTCTGGTTAAGGCTGGGAATCATAAACAATTTACTAATTCTGGTTCCTTAATTTTGTTAATGTTTTTTAGTAGTTTCAATAAATAAATTATTTTAAAAATAAATACATTTAAAGCAATTCTTCCAAACCTGTGATTACACCATTTTTAATGACTTTTTATTTATTTAAATTTTTTAGAGGTAATATACACTACATGGAATTCAGTTTCCTACTTATTGAAATAACAACACTAAATGAACAAAATGAGGTTAACGGATCATTTCAGAATATTTTAAAGTACTTCTGCCAAAACAAATAATATTCATCTTCGACTATTTGAACAACCAGTCAATATCTTCACTGATGTAAGTCTCACAGTTAGTTCTAAGTATTTTTTGGTTCGCCAAAAAGAATGTTTTGCTGATTCACTCAAAAAGACCAGATCCATAAGAGTCGTTACTCTGGTATTCAGACTGCACTAGATTTGCAGAATGTTTCTGATTCACTTGAAAAGAACAGATCCATAAGAGTCATTTGTTCAGCAATCAGACTGCACTAGTTTTGTCAAATGGTTTTTGATTCACTTAAAACCAATTCTTAAGTATCATTAGTTATTAGGCAATCAGACTATACTAATTCTGCTGAATGTTTTTGATTCACTGAAAAGAACCAGTTCATAAGAGAGATTCATTTGTAAATCAGACTACACTGGCAGGTTGTTTCACACTGTAGTTCAGCAGCGTTGTTGCTCAGTATCAAAATAAGAAACTCTGTCACAGTATTTTTGCACGGAATGTTGTCTGTATCAAAAATAAACACACAATAGCAGTTGAACATATAATGCCATAGTTATATGGCCAAGAAACATCAAAATCCAAACATTTCAGCAACATTTCAGCACCTTTTCTTAGCAAAGCCTCACGAGGTACCAAATATAAACACCACAAATTAATAAGCAGGACCAAACACCCTTTCCAGTGCCCCAGCCAGGAATCTGTGCGATCCGTCACCTCAAAGCCTCAGCAGCCTGTTTTCTTTGGATTATTTCAAAATGTGTTACTTTTTTAACACTCTATTCATGTGGCTATTCTAGCCACCATTACGACAAAAATCCAAAACAAAAAAATAAGCAATGCAAACAAATTAGTCTCTGGTTCTGAATGACTGAAAATGAGAAATATTCTTTCTGCCACTTCTTTTCAATGTCTCTGCAGAGCTGCTGGTGGTTCCCCACAGAGAAACAAGAGACAATTCTGATGCACAATGTTACATAAATGAAAAGAATATCATTGCATTTAGGAAAAATCAACAGGCACCATGGGAAATAAAGCTATAGTTTTCTGGCTGAAGTATTAATCATTAATTACCATAGTTTAAGGAACAGCTTGACTTTGTAAACAAGCAAATAATACAGTACTCCCAGCGATATTACACAGCTGCTGAAAATCAAAACACCCTCTTTAACTGTTTAACTTGTGTTCTCCAGTCAGTCCACACAAACTTGACCCCAAATTATCCAATAATTTCAACACTTTGCTTTAATAGAGATAAATGCCTGCTGAATTCTCTTCATGATAAATGATTCCTCTGGCAGAGCACTCCAAACTGACAATCTGAATGCTATTATAGCCTTAGCATGTCCCAAATGCTAGTCATTTTTTAGCCTGTGATCGCACAGAGAGCCTATAGAAAAAACGCTGTGACTCTAACCGCAGGTAGCACCATATCTAGAGTCAACACTGAGGTTCCATTCCAGGCCCGGAGAAATCGCTCAGCAGGGTTTAATGCTGAAACAAATCTAAATGCCAAGCATCATGTAAACACAGCAGTTATACTATGTGTCTTTCTCTTACCGTCATGGAGTTATATGGGGTCTATTATTAGGATAAATTTGTTTTTTGTGACCAGCAACTTTTTGTGATGCAATATTTTATAATGATTCTCAGAATGGAACGGTAAAAGTCCAGCTCTGTGGTGTTATGTAATGAGGACACAAAGCAAGGCCAGCAGCAGCACTAACAGCAGAGTGGTGCCATTTTGATTGTGGGATTTTTTTTACTATTCAATGAAATGACTTGGCAGACTTGGCAAGATCGGTGAAGTGGATTAAATTACAAATAATTAAGCCTCACTCTTTGATGGCTGGCTGTTAGATAAAAAATTAATGGATCATCCTTTGTAACCTGTTCTCACTCCCAAGGTGTCAAAAACTGAAACGTGGTCAAGCATCTTTAGCGTTCTCTATTAAGATGCCAAAGGTGCCCATAGGAGTCGCCATAGCAATGAACTAGGAAATACATATTGAATTTAATTTCAATCCATTGTAATACTTTAATTACAAACACATTCTAAAAATTGCTGCCTCCAGAAGCATTACACGCTTTGACTGTGAAATGTCACTGGCTCTTGTGTCTCGTGTCACTGTGACTGTGTCATGCTAAAATTCAGATTGAGAAATGACTGCATTAAAAGAGCAGGATCATTTTCAGTAATTCAAATCTCAGTTTTTAATAATTAAATCCAATGCATGCTAAAAAATAAATGCATCTTAAGGCAAACAGTTGAAAGCAAGTTTGTCAATATAGTGATCCCATGTGGTGTCAATATAGTATACCCTTAATGTTTTAATAGTGATGCACAAAATGCTTGACCATGCTTCAGTTTTTGTATTTTTTAAGGTTTTTCAGTTTGTGTATTTTTTAAGCTTGTTTTTTTTTTTGAGGGGGTTAATTAAACTTTTTTTTAAATAACTTCTCATTTAAACAGAAATAAAACTGTAAAAAAAAAAAATCTATTTATATATATATATCAGATTTAAAATTATTATATTTAAAAAAGATTTTTGTAAACATTTTATAGTTTGCAATTTAATACAAAGTGAACACATATGTAGAATAACACGAAATTATTCACAATCTATCTTCATCAAAATATACAAAAAAAACCTGTACATTATGAGATCAAAGCCCAAATAAACAGTACGCATTTTAAAAGTCAACCAGCAAACAGTGTGAACTATCCGAGAAAAGCTCAAATGAAGGAGGAACTCATGACATACTTCAAGGACAAGATCACTGCAAGCTCAGCCAAGCTCTTATTCAGTGGTGACATTGAGTTCCTCAGAAAGGAGCAGGGCACATTTTGACAAACTGCGTAGTGTTGCGTTCTTCATCTTGAAGAGCGAGTTCTTTGTGTCCTTGAAGCAGGACTTCCCTCAGATTGTGGGTGTAGAGTTTATTATACAACCTCTGCAAAGGGTGACCACCAATTTCTTCTTTCACTTCTACCTGTCCTGCCATCTCCCTCCCCCTCATCCCTTGTTTCCTTTCTGTCTCCGTGGTTTACTGTTTCACGTTACCTTGGCAGTGCAGCGGTTATGTTCTGCTCTCCATTTAGCCGGCATTCTCTTGCCCTGCAGGGCAGACGCACTCTGCTTGTCCTCCCATCATGCACACCAAAAAATCCCATGTGGACGGCTCCATCAAACTCCCATTTAACCTTCACGCTGCCTGAGACGACTGCAAAAAGAAAAGCATGACTACAGACATCAAAAACACAAAATAAAGTGATACCAGATGATCTCAGTTTGCATTTTTCTATTCATTTTCCTACCAGCAATATATTTGTTCCTCTACATGAACCTCAGATTGCATTGCAAAGATACCACAACTTTACTCTGAGTGGGGGTTGAGGATATTTCTCTAATTGAGGAGGCTATGGCAACATATTGAACTGTTGCATAGGGTAATGGGAGAACACCTTATTGCTGCTTGGTTTCACTGATGTGACATCCCACCATCACCAATCCAATAGTGTAAGTCCAGCTGAGATCTCTGGAAAATACAGGCCGCTTGAGACTTAAAGGCACTTCAGCTGCTTTAATCCGTTTATTTCAACATTACATGACAGAAACACCAAAGAGTGATAATTTGTGTTTTTAGAGAGAGTGACAAGGCAACAAAAAGTCTTAACACATACTTAAAAGCAGATGTTACTTTGTTTATCTTCTCTCAGGTCGAGGAGGAGTAGCTGACTGTTATCAATTTGAGCGCTGACAGAACCGGTATGCTGGTATGATTAACTAACGTAACCACAGAGTTTATTCTGCACACACGCCGTGTCTGTCTCACAAAGTTCAAACAAAGTAACATACAAGCAGAGTTTTGATAGATACAATACAAGTTTTTCTGAAAGTATGGTGACCTCTATGAAATCAAAATTAGGTGTGTGTCTGTTTTTTCCACAGAAGACAACTGAATATCTTTAGGTATTTTAAAAAGTATAAATACATATACACTTTATTTATACACAAAATAGTTTATTTAGCAAGTTTGTGTGTTTATACTTATATATATATATATTATTTCAAAGTGTATCATTATATTATTTACTCATGTACATTACTATATATATATATATATATATATATATATATATATATATATATATATATATATATATATATATATATATCTTTAGCTGTTTTCTCTGCCTCCTGTTCTCTCAAACGCAGAGCTCCTAGAAGCTTCCAGCTGTCATTCCTCCGGTCTCGGCTGTCATACGAACTAAACTGTGGAACGTTACTCATCTGCTTCGACTTCTCATCCCCTCACTACGAGCTAAACTGTGGAACTTTACTCATCTGCTCTGTCTCCTCTGCTTAAATAAAGCACTGTGTAAACCCACAACTGAATCCAGCCTGTTTCTCCTGACAGAACAGTCTGACCACATTATGGATTCAGCGGGATCTGATCCACTTCGCTCGGCTATCGTACAGCAGGGAGTGTTATTAGGTCAGCATGCCACCCAGCTCAACACCAACGCGCAGGATGTGGACGCTCTTAGTGCCCGAGTCTCCGAACTCCTCACACAGGTGGAAAGCCTTCAGCGAGAGGCAACGAGCCGGGGGCCCGTTCTTCACACCGGTACGTCCCACAATTCCGAACCCCATGCCAACAATCCGCCGGTCTATGATGGCGATTCTAATGCCTGTCAAGCGTTTCTTTCCCAATGCTCGCTGGTGTTTTCTCTGCAGCCCCGGCATTACGCAAATGAAGAGGCCAAAGTTGCTTACGTCCTTACACTTCTTTCGGGCCGTGCCCGCGAATGGGGAATTGCCGTATGGAGATCGCGGGCTCCCTGATGTGCCCCCTTTGCGGATTTTAGTCAAGAGATGGCCAAATTGTTCGATCGCTCAGCTCAGGGTGACGAGACGGCAGCCCAGTTATCGCGACTGTCGCAGGGGAGGAACTCTGTCACTGATTATGCTATCCAGTTCCAGACGTTAGCCGCGGCGTGTGGCTGGAATGAGAGCGCTGCGTTTTCTTGAGGGGTTGGACTTCGCCATTGCTGATGAACTCGCGGCCATAGAGCTCCTGCGGGAATTGGATAATCTTATTAATCTCGCACTCCGTGTTGAGGGCCGCAATCAACGGCAAACTCCCGCTCCGTGGCGCCACCTAGAGTCCTCTTCAGCCAGTTCAACCAGCCGACAGCTCTCGGAGGAGGAGTCCATGCAGTTGGGTCGTCTACGGCTTACACCACAATAGAAGCAGGAGCGTCTGTCATCGGGGGCGTGCCTATACTGTGGCAAGGGAGGCCACTTCACCCTTCAGTGCCCGTTAAAAGCCAGGGCCCACCAGTGAGGCGGAGAGTCCTGGTGGGCACGGTTTTCAGTTCAAGCTCTCCAGCAGCACACACTCAGTTGCCGTTCCAACTGTCTTTCCAGAGTCAGTCTCACACTGGATTCGCCCTTGTGGATTCAGACCTGCGCAACGCCTACCACTGGGTGCGCATTCGGGAGGGAGATGAGTGGAAGACGGCGTTTAACATCCCTTCAGGACACTACGAATACTTGGTTCTTCCCTTTGGTCTTACCAATGCTCCAGCCGTTTTCCAGGGACTCGTCAACAGCGTGTTGGGTGACATTATTAATCAATTTGTCTTTGTGTATTTGGATGATATCTTGATTTTCTCCTCTTCTCTCCAATTACACACCCAGCATGTCAGACTGGTTCTCCAGCGGTTGCTAGAAAACCAGTTGTTTGTCAAGGCGGAGAAGTGCGAATTCCACGCTGAGTCAGTTACGTACCTTGGCCACATTATTTCTACGGAAGGGATCAAGCCTGATCCTTCTTAGATTGAAGCTGTCGCCCAGTGGCCAGTCCTTGAGTCTCGGAAGGCTCTGCAGCGTTTCCTGGGTTTTGCCAACTTGGCCTTGGGTGAGTGGCATCACTGGTTGGAGGGGTCAGTGCA
Organism: Carassius carassius; assembly: GCF_963082965.1. Taxonomy (NCBI): domain Eukaryota; kingdom Metazoa; phylum Chordata; class Actinopteri; order Cypriniformes; family Cyprinidae; genus Carassius; species Carassius carassius. The sequence continues at coordinate 20,871,778 of NC_081767.1, read as the reverse complement.
GTCCTTCTTGGTCTGGACGGATCACAAGAACCCTGAGGTCCTTGAGTGGGGTCACCAGGTATTCATCCAGGTATTCGGAGAATGTTGTCTGCCATCCGACAGCGCTTCTGGTGGCCTTCTATGGCCGCAGATGTTAGACAGTTTGTGTTGGCCTGCCCCACATGTGCCCAAAGTAAGCCTGTCAACCGCCCTCCTGATGGTCTACTGAATCCTCTCCCTATCCCTTCCCGCCCTTGGTCACACATTGCCCTTGATTTTGTCTCTGAGCTTCCCCCGTCAAAGGGTAACACTGTAATTCTCACGGTGGTGGATCGCTTTTCCAAAGCGGTTCATTTTATCCCTCTGTCCAAGCTGCCCTCCGCCTGGGAGACCGCCCAACTGGTGGTGGATCACGTCTTCCGTCTCCACGGGTTACCGGTGGATGTGGTTTCAGATAGGGGTCCCCAGTTCGTCTCCCGGTTTTGGAGGGAATTTTGTTTGGTTTGGCTTTCTACCAAGGATCTGCCTCTCCGGGTGCCATTCATTGGGCCATTCCGCATCACCAAAGTGGTTAGTCCGGTGGCGATCAGGCTTAAGCTCCCTCCTACTCTTGGTCGGGTTCACCCGGTGTTTCATGTTTCCAGGGTCAAGCCGGTGTTCCCTTAATCCTGCTTGTAGTCGTCCCACACCCCCACCCCCTCATCTTGTGGATGGATCTCCTACCTATACGGTTAAGAGATTACTCGATGAGCGGCGCCGCGGCAGGGGGTTTCAGTATCTTGTGGACTGGGAGGGGTATGGTCCAGAGGAGAGGTGCTGGGTGCAATCCCGGGACATTCTGGACCGCTCGTTGATTGAGGACTTCCCTGTCGGCATCGAGGTAGGTCCCTTCCTAGCGCGTCAGGTGACGCTCCTGGGAGGGGGGGTACTGTCGGGTCTCGGGGCTAATCACCTGCCTTTTGGTGTGTGTGTGTGTGTGTGTTTGGATGGTTTGACAGTTCACCACGTCTGCCTGTTTGACTTTTCCCTGCCTTCATTGTTTCTCCATTCTTAACCTTAATTGCTCGCCACCTGTTCTCTATGTTCTTCTAATTTTTTTCCCTTTATAATTCCCTGTGTTTCTCTGTCTATTGTCAGACTGTTGTTACTCGTACCAATAGCTCCGATCTACTAGCTGGTCTTTGTACTCACCTTGTCGTGTCTTGTACTCAGGCTCCAGTGTCTTTAGCTGTTTTCTCTGCCTCCTGTTCTCACAAACGCAGAGCTCCTAGAAGCTTCCAGCTGTCATTCCTCCGGTCTCGGCTGTCATACGAACTAAACTGTGGAACGTTACTCATCTACTTTGACTGATCTGCTTCGACTTCTCATCCCCTCACTACGAGCTAAACTGTGGAACGTTACTCATCTGCTCTGTCTCCTCTGCTTAAATAAAGCACTGTGTAAACCCGCAACTGAATCCAGCCTGTTTCTCCTGACACATACCATATATACCAATACAACCATTTTACATTCAATATATGCATTACTTAATTGACATATTTGTTTAGTCATATAAATAAATCAACAATATTAAAATGTATAGTACATCTCTTTGAAATACGAACCATATAATTGATGACTGTGTTCCATTATTCAGATTTTTGTCCAGTCAAATGCTCTCTAGAATGAGAATATTTCTCCCACTGTGACGACAAACATTAAATGACAAATCTTAAAAAATTATAATAATAATAAAAAAGAAAGAAAAGTAAACAAAATAATATGGAGCTCAATGGGTGCGGCTCTTTATCAACTTGATTCCTGAGACAAGCACTATGGCCTGTTCCATTGGCCCACTTCAAAGGCAGAGACTGATAATGTTTGTATATGAGCCTGAATACTCTAGATTTGTCCCATAAGGAGGCTGTGATCCATATCATTGCACCTTTTGGCTGCAGATCAGAGTCTGGCATGGGGGGATGGAGACGGGACTCCATTAGTAGGTCCTGCATGTAGCCAATACTGAATAAGACATTTTCACAGCATTCTGCTTTAAACTAACAGGCAGTAACCTTTTCAAAAGAACAGATGCCCTGGGGAAAATAATTTTCTCATAGTCACATATGCACTTTTTGTGTATTGTTATTATAAATATTCAGACCACCCCTAAGCTGTCACTGACATACAAACAAACGTAAATATCAGCTTTTAAGACAGGAAAAAGCACTCAAAGATATCAATAGAGAAGCTTTTAGAATACTAATAAATACACACACTAGAACCGACAGCATATTAACCACCTTTCTTATTTTGAAATTATTCATATGTTCTGCAAAAGGGAATCCTCAACTGTGGGTTTGACTTTTCTTAACGGAATAATTTACTCTGAGTGTTTCACAGCCAACAGCTCCAGCGGACGAATAGAGAACATTATGCACCACTTTCATCTTCACACTTTCTTGAAACTCAGAAGCTGTTTTTCAGTAAACTGCCTATAGATTCATTCACAGCTTTTTACAGCTCTAGAGAGAATATCCCAGGTTCACAAGCTAAGACCTTATGTAAGGCTTTTCAATGGTGAAATCATGCAAAAAAAAGTCTGTAAAAATATGGCTCAATGTACAGTGTTTGATTATTGTGTGTATTGTGCTGTATTGTGTTTTAGGGCTAAAGAAAATGTCTGTAAAGGGGAAAAGGTACTGTTAATTTTCAGAAATCATTGTAATAATATGCTGATTTGGTGCTCAACATTTCTTTCTTATTATCAGTGATGAAAACAGTTGTGCTGTATGTATATATATTCATAGTACATTAACATCTTTACTGTCACTTTAGGTCAGTGCATTGTGTCTTATATGTTTTTACATATATAAATAAAATAAATATATATTAAATAAATAAATTGATTTGTGTTATTTGCTCTGAGAGGTGCTAATTATAGCCAATTAAAAAAATAAAATTCAAATTCTGTAGTTTTATATATAGTCAGATAACTGTTATTTATGATAACTGACCTTATATAAATTCTGACACGATTTATGACTCGATCTTGTCATTTAATTATATAAATGTCGTAGCAAAAGAGAAAGAAATATAATTAATTTACTTAGCTTCAGCACTTATGGCTATGGACTATAAAGTATGAATATGTTGGAGACTCCTGATGTTATGAGGTTCATTTAGAGCAGCATTTACAGCATACAAAGTAACCCTATAAGCAGTGTGATGAAACATTATTAACCTCTATGATTGCTCACTTTCAGACACTGAGGAAGCTCATGTGCCCATTTCACCCTTCCAACTAAGACCAGATGCAGCTGCTGATTTAATGGTGTGTCGTGAGAGCGTTCATTAATGTGTTTCAATGAGACTTGGCTGGTCCACTATCACAGATTAGATATGTTATGATCATTTGTTTAGCATCCTAGTTGACAAAGCTCAGTCAAACCCCAAATCCAAACCAACACCAATGCAGCCGCCCTCCCCGATTCACCCAATGTCTGAATGAAGGGGCATGAGCGCAGGCAGATGGGTCCGTAACGCTCCGATAACACAGGGCATTCATACACTTTAGCACCTGTTTCTATCACAATTAGTGGCGTAAACAGGAGAATGGAAGTAGTTTTAATATACATAAACATGGATACAATGAACTAGCCAAAAGTACACCCTCTCGTAATTAACAGCTTTGACATTTCCGGTAATTCCAGTGATGAAAATGCTGCACTACACACTGACATTCTAGAGAATTGTTTGCTTATAAGGTTGTGGCAACAGTTTGGGAAGGGTCTTAACTGTTCCAGCACAACAATGACCCTGTGGTTCACTGAGATGACATTGAAGATCTTGACAGGCCTGCAAAACACCCCAAACTAAAACCGCACTAAATATCTCTAGGATTAAATGAGACGAGAGTTGGGAACTGAAACCAAACCGGTTCTTTTTAGTGATTCAAAAACCCTAAACTCCACCAGCATAGTCTAATTCCTGAATTATTCTTATGAGCCAGTGATTTTTATTTTTAGTGATTCAAAAATACAAAGCACAAACAGTGTAGTCCGATTTGTAAAAGCCTTGATATACTTCTAGCAAAATAGAATAAGGAATTGGTATGATGACCTTTCGAACAAAACCAGGCCAAAATAAGGTTTGTTTGGAGATAGTTTTGTGTGTCTGAAACAGCAGTAAACTTTCTGGAAAAGTTTGCTCTGGCTGGTAAACCCTTCTGAACTACCAATGGTTCGTGGTGATAACATAATAGGGAAAAGAGTGTAAATGTTCATCAAAAAGTCACATTCAGCAGTGTAGGGAAATTTACTAACAACATACTGCTGAAAATTTTATTTTGAACTTTTTATGCAAAAAATGAAAAAAATAAGCATATTGGGACCTTGATGAAATGGTTCTTTATAATGAATCAAAAACACACCACACAGACAGAGTGGTCTGATTCTCAAATGAATGACTCTAATGAGCCAGTTCTTTTTAGTTAATAAAAATCCACAGCTTAAACAATGATTCCCAAACTAATGACTCTATGGTGTTGGTTCTTTTTAGTGATTTTAGAACACACAGCGTTAACAGTGTGGTCCCATTCCCAAATGAATGACTCTAATTATCAGTTCTTTATTGTAAATCAAAAAAAAAAGTGCAAACTGTGTATTATGATTCCAGAACAAATGACTTTAAGGAGACAGTTCTTTTTAGTGAATCAAAAACCCACAGTTCAAATAGTGTAGCCTGATTCCCAAAGGCATGACTCTAATGAGGAGGTTCTTTTTAGTCAATCAAAAACACTGTAAACTCCAGTTCCCAAACAAATAACTCTAATTAGCTGGTTCTTTTAAGTAAATCAAAAACAAAGTACAAACAGCTTACTTCCAGACAAAAATGACTTCAAATAACCAGTTTTTTTTAAAGAATCAAAAAACCCACCGTGCAAAGAGTGTATTCTGATTTCTTGGGGCAAATAACTAATGAGCCAGTTCTTTTTAGCGAATCTGTCATGGTTCTGCCTTCATGTCCTGGTTTTTCTCTAGTCTTGTGGCAGGATCATGACAGGCCCGTGTTTTGTGTACAAGCACATGGCCTTGTCTTTGGGCCATGTGCTTGTGTTGTCTCGTTTCCTTGCCCCGCCCCCTTGTTACCCTAGTTTTGTCACCATTGTTTCACCTGTTCCACCTGTTGTGTTCATTAGTAGCCTCCCTTTATTACCTCGTGTGTTTCTGGGTGCTTCTCAATATCCCTACTCGTCTCCTCACTCCTCCGTCCTCCATCCTATGACACGGAAACCGATCGAACACAGCCATCTTGAAGGACATCTCAATTCTCTAATTGCACGACGAGGATCGAGGAGGGAGGAGGCTTCATGAGGAGAGATGAGCGAGGATACACAGGTGTATCCTATGCGGAAGTATTTTATCGACTTAACGTGACGCACGTATAAATTCTCCTCCCCCTTCACATCTGTTGTAACAATTTTTATTTATATTTTACCTTTTCACTTCAAATAAACCATGCATGTCATATATTTCAAACAGGGCATCTTGCTTTATTAATATTTATTATGAATGTCTTAATTAACAAACTTTAACAACATAAGGGCAGATCCCTTTAATTACAGCTGATGACACTTTGAAGTAACGCTGAAGGGAGCGAGGATAAATCATTTCACTTGATTCAAGTCCTCCATCCTCACGTCTTTTCCTTGCGTCCTTCCCTCGCATCCTGAAAGGGTGAAGCTAAGACACGAGGAAAGGAAGCGAGGAAAGGAAAACGAGGATGCACAAATATGAATTGAGAAGCACCCTCTCTGTCCCTTTGTCGGTTCATTGCCAAATGTTGTCTAACGTTGTCATATACTTTCAAGTCTTGCCAAATGTTGTGAAGCTTTGTCTCTGTCTATCTTTAATGATATCTTGCTGTGAGTATTTTGTCTAGAGTTCTGTTCTACGTATAATGTTATTTGTTTTGTTGTTAGTGTAGTCTTCGTCAAGTCTTAGTCAAGTCCTAGTCGAGCCTTTTGCCTTTTTGTTTTGTTTTGCCCCCTCGTGGGTTTTGTTTTCCTATTTTTGTACAATAAACTGTGTTGCTGTGACTACTGTCTGCATTTGGGTTCATCCTCCACTCCACCACCCTCATGACAGAATCAAAAACATACAGCACATACAAGTTTTCCTTCTCATCATCTGTAATTGGAAAATATTTTTTCTCCAAATAGTTATTCTATAAAAGTACTGCAAAAAAATCATTAAAGGAATTGTAAAAGAACAGGAATCATTACTAAAAGCTTAATCACTTCTTTAAACGGGCACTGAAAACAACAGATTAGAAAAAAAATTATTGTTAATTGGAGTTAGCGTTAGATTTTTTAACAATTGACCAAATAAAACTACATGCATGCACTTGTTTTGAACTCTATGTTTATTAACTGGGCAAGGCTCCATGAGAGAGTTGTTTCCAAAGATCTGCTACTCACTTTCTGAGGTTTGCTTGGCAACCAGACACTAAAAACCATGGCACTCGGCTTTACTTTGGTGACAGAGTTCGTGCAAGGATATAATAATACACTGACTGGAGATTGAAGACATTACAGGCCTCCCTACTTCTTTCTCTCTGAACCTCTAAACATAGCACAGTAAGAAAATCAATGAAAATTGGAGTAATGTCTTGCCTGCTCCATATCACATGGAACCCCTTGTGAGACAAAAGGATTTGGGACAACTGCTCACATTCCAGGCATCCCAGTGTGGACAGCATGGCACTGTGACAATGGTTGTAATCCCTCAGCGTCTGCTGGCATGAGCTTGATCCAAAGATTCCTCATGTCAGAAAGCAATCAGTAGCCAAGCTATGTGTGCACCTGGAAAAATGTAACAAGATACGAGCTTGCAAATGCATAATCATACAGTTTTAAATAGGTTGTAGAACTTTCCAAACCTAATGTTGTGCTTTAAGAAGGTTTGATGAGAGGCAGTCTGAGAAATGGTGACATAACGTATATTTATGGATACTAGGTATTCAATATGGAAAAATATTCACAAGTCATGACTCACATTCACACGAAAATACCAAAGACCATTTAAGAATATTATGGGAAAAAATTATTCTGATTGGTTGGTCATTTACAACATTCTGCCATCAAATATTTAAAAAAAATACAAACTGTAATTTTGACCTATATCCCTGGAATACATCACCCTGGTTCGCAGAATGTGCCAATTGGTTGAATTTATTAGCCATGCATACATTGTTTTAGAAATGTACAAGAATTCAAACAATGATTGGTTTTTACAGCAAGATGAGATTTCTATGAAAGTACTAGAAATCTATTAACAAGTACTAGAAAGTGCATTATTGAATTTTATACACATCATGCCTGATACACAAATAAATGGCATACCATTTCTTGCCGCTAAAACTTCGATGTTGGTACATGCTGCACATGAAGTGTGTCCATTGTATTTGAAATGCTCTCCTTCTTGATGTACAGCAAAGCTAACTCTCAGGTTCAGACCGTTCACCAGTTCATCTAGAGGGTAAATAATAGTGGTTTCTCTTATAAAACCTCTGTGACAGCCATTGTCCTGCATCCTACCTTGTCTTTCACTTTTTGAAAAACAACCCCATAAAAAGTGCAATGACCTCCTTCTGCGGTTACAAAATACAGTCTACTTAGTTTGGGACTGTAACAAATCAGTCTGATGAAAAGGCTGGAAGGTTTGTAGGTTAGCAAGAGAAAGACAATGCTCGTTAGTGGAGCCAACCCAGAACATTACCATTGTGCTGACAGACAACGGCAGACATTGTTTTACAGAAGGATCATCTGTGAAATGTGTCCTGAAAGAAAACCTCTGAAAAAACAAACTGTTGATACAAAGAATAACAACAAAATGAGACTCAAGCATGTTACGGTCTATTTCGCTAAATGCCCAAATGTTTTCGATAGTCCTCAATCTTTTTTTTTTATTTTTTATTTTTTATAAATGCATGCTCTTTGACTTTGCACTGTAGCAATTTTACATGGAGAAAGTAAATAAATTTAAATACTACATAAATAGTAACAATAATAAAATCATATCAAAACAAATTAATAATAATATAATATAATATAATATAATATAATATAATATAATATAATATAATATAATATAATATAATATAATATAATATAATATAATATAATATAATATAATATATAATATTGTCACGGAGCGCGCACCTGTCACTGAGCGCGCGCCTTCACCTCTCTCTGGTCTCATGCGCTCCTTGTCACCTGAGTTCTAGGACTGCAATTCCCATCTTTCCCTTCTGCTATCATTAGTTCCCAGCCCTGTCTGGTTTTCCCATCAGCATCATCATATCCACCTGTTAATCATTATCCCCCCTTTATCTGGACTGCCTGGTTCTGTGTTTCTCTGTGAAGTGTTGTTTTGCCACGCTGCATGTTGCTTCGTGCTTCTTTAGTGTTTTATGCTCTGTGCATACTTAGTTCGATACCTGCTTCAATAAAGTCCTGCAGATGGATCCGACTGCCTCTACTTCGTCATTACAGAACACTTCACCACCACAGGATCCAGCAGACTTCTTGAGTCTTGCTTCCGAGGTTAATTCCCAGGCATCTGTGTTAATCACACACCAACAGCAGCTGACCAAGTTAACGAATCTCACCGAAGAACTTGTGAGGTCTGTTCATACTCTCACTCTGCAGAGCGCGGTCGCTAATTCAGCTCAAGCTCCTGCTGCACCTGTGCACATCACATCAAGCGTGAGTACGGCTGCATGCAATCCCAAATTATCTCTACCAGAGAAGTTTGATGGCTCACCAGCTGCCTGTAGAGGATTTCTGTTGCAGTGTGAATTATTCGTCAGCCAGCAACCCCAGCTGTATCCCAATGACGCGTCCCGCGTTTCATTCATCTGCTCACTACTCACCGGGAGGGCGTTGGAGTGGGCGACTGCTCTCTGGTCTGGGGGTCATCATACCTTTCCCTCCTTTAATGTGTTTGTCTCAATTCAGAGAGGTATTTGAACATCTCGCTGGCGGCAAGGAACCAGGGGAACAGCTCCTCACATTAAGTCAAGGGAATTCCACCGCGGCGGATTACACGCTTTCCTTCCGTACCCTGGCAGCGCAGACGGGGTGGACAGAGGCACCGCTTAAACTGCTGTATCGTAGGGGGCTGCAAACGCATCTGCAAGGGGAATTGGCGTGTCGCGATGATGGGATGTCCCTCGGAGAACTTATGGAGCTTGCCATTCGCCTCGACAATCTCATCCGCTCCCGACGCACGCCTCTCACATCCATAATGCCCTTCGAGCTGTCCAATAGTCCCTCTGTGTTCCAGTCTTTCGTTAATGAGGTCTTCCGGGACATGCTGAATCAGAGGGTTATTGTTTATATTGATGATATCTTGATTTTTTCAGAGACTCTCGAAGCTCATGTACGGGACGTGCGTGCAGTTCTCAAACGTTTGATTAAGAATCAGCTCTATGCCAAAACTCAGAAGTGCGAGTTTCATCAGACGCGCATCACCTTCCTGGGATATGTCATCAGCGCTGAGGGGGTTCTCATGGATGACAGCAAGGTCAAGGCCGTGGTGGACTGGCCACAACCTTCTTCTGTGAAGGAATTACAGCGATTTCTGGAATTCGACAACTTTTATCTTAGGTTCATTCGTAACTTCAGTCTCATTGTGGCTCCTCTCACATCTCTTCTCCAGGGCGGGAAGCGTTTTCCAATGGTCTTCTGAGTGCACTGCAGCGTTTAATCAGCTGAAAGTGAGATTCACTGCCGCACCCATCCTCCATCATCCAGACCCGGAGAGGGAGTTCGTCGTGGAGGTTGACGCCTCGAACACTGGAGTGGGTGCGATCCTGTCACAACGTCACGGTAACCCTGCAAGAATGTTTCCCTGTGCCTTTTACTCCCGCAAGTTAAGCTCGGCGGAGCGCAATTATGATGTGGGTGACCGGGAGCTTCTAGCCATGAAGGCTGCCCTGGAGGAATGGAGGCACTGGCTGGAGGGGGCACGTCAACCTTTCACCGTCCTCACAGACCACCGAAACCTTGAATACATCAGGTCTGCCAAGCGTTTGAATGCTCGCCAGGCTCGCTGGTCACTGTTTTTCTCCCGTTTCAATTTCAGGATCACGTACAGACCTGGGTCCAAGAATGGGAAGGCTGATGCTCTGTCTCGTCAGTTCGAGGATTTCAACGAAATCACCAAGCCAGAACCCATCCTACCTCCCACTCTGATCGTGGCACCTGTGCAGTGGGATATTATCTCGGAGGTCACTGAGGCTCAGCAAGCTCTTCCTGTACCGGCCGAGTGTCCTGTGGACCGCCTTTTCGTGCCTCTCGAGCTCCGTGAGCGGGTGCTCCAATGGGTTCACTGCACACCCAGCGCGGGACACCCAGGTATCACTGCTACTGTACAGTTAATCTCCAACCGCTTCTGGTGGTCCACACTCCGGGCTGATGTTATCAAATTCATCCATCAATGTTACACCTGTAACACGGTCAAATCTTCCCACCTTAAACCTGCCGGTCTCTTACAGCCACTTCCAGTTCCTCAGCGCCCGTGGTCCCACATCGCTGTGGATTTCGTAACGGATTTACCTCCGTCTCAGGGATTCACCACAGTGCTGTCGGTCGTGGATCGCTTCTCCAAGTCCTGTCGTTTCATTCCCCATTCCCCAAGGGTCTACCCACTGCCATGCAGATTGCGGAGGAACTTCTCAATCACGTATTTCGTCTGTTTGGCATCCCCGAGGACATTGTCTCTGACCGTGGTCCTCAGTTCACTTCCCGTGTATGGAGGGGACTTTGCTCCAAACTCAATATCAACATCAGCCTCACCTCTGGATACCACCCGCAGTCTAACGGTCAGGCTGAACGGGCAAACCAGGACCTCATTCGGTTTCTGCGGACATACTGTTACGAGAACCAATAGGACTGGAGCCGATTCTTGGTCTGGGAGTACGCCCAAAATTCCCTGGTAAAGCCTGCCACTGGTCTAACGCCCTTCCAATGCGTCTTAGGTTTCCAACCCCCTCTCTTCCTGTGGTCAGGAGAGCCGTTAGACCTCCCTGCGGTGGATACGTGGTTGCAACGCAGCGAGGCCACTTGGAATACCGCTCATGTCCATCTGCAACGTGCCATCCGCCACTTTCAACTTCATGCGGATCGTAGGAGACGTGAGGGTCCGCAGTATAGGCCTGGACAGTGGGTGTGGCTCTCCACCCGTGATCTGCGTTTAAGGCTCCCAAGCAAGAAGTTGTCCCCTCGCTTCATTGGGCCCCTCAAGATTCTTCAACAGATCACTCCGGTCTCGTTTCGGTTGGCTCTCCCAGCTCATTATAGAATCTCACCCACCTTTCATATGTGTCTTATCAGACCCGCTGCCGCTCCCAGGAGAGATGAGGCTCAGGAGGGGATCGGTTCCATGCAGGCTCCCCTAATTGAGGCCGGAGGCGAGGAGGCGTACCGGGTACGAGACATCCTGGACTCCAGACGTTGCGTCGGGGTACTGCAATACTTGATTGACTGGGAGGGCTATGGCCCTGAGGAACGTTCCTGGGTCAGGTCTCAGGACGTCCTGGACCCTGCTCTTCTTACCACCTACCATCAGACTCACCCAGATCGTCCTGCTCCAAGACCCCGTGGAAGACCCCGCCGTCGTTCAGGTCCTCGCTTCCGGAGCCGCTCGCAGGGTGGGGGCTCTGTCACGGAGCGCGCGCCTGTCAATGAGCGCGCGCCTTCACCTCTCTCCGGTCTCATGCGCTCCTTGTCACCTGAGTTCTAGGACTGCAATTCCCATCTTTCCCTTCTGCTATCATTAGTTCCAAGCCCTGTCTGGTTTTCCCATCAGCATCATCATATCCACCTGTTAATCATTATGCCCCCTTTATCTGGACTGCCTGGTTCTGTGTTTCTCTGTGAAGTGTTGTTTTGCCACGCTGCATGTTGCTTCGTGCTTCCTTAGTGTTTTATGCTTATGCAATGTATGGTATGCAATGACCTCCTTCTGCGGTTACAAAATACAGTCTACTTAGTTTGGGACTGTAACAAATCAGTCTGATGAAAAGGCTGGAAGGTTTGTAGGTTAGCAAGAGAAAGACAATGCTCGTTAGTGGAGCCAACCCAGAACATTACCATTGTGCTGACAGACAACGGCAGACATTGTTTTACAGAAGGATCATCTGTGAAATGTGTCCTGAAAGAAAACCTCTGAAAAAACAAACTGTTGATACAAAGAATAACAACAAAATGAGACTCAAGCATGTTACGGTCTATTTCGCTAAATGCCCAAATGTTTTCGATAGTCCTCAATCTTTTTTTTTTTTTTTTTTTTTTTTTTTTTTTTTTTTTTTATAAATGCATGCTCTTTGACTTTGCACTGTAGCAATTTTACATGGAGAAAGTAAATAAATTTAAATACTACATAAATAGTAACAATAATAAAATCATATCAAAACAAATTAATAATAATATAATATAATATAATATAATATAATATAATATAATATAATATAACATAATATAATATAATATAATATAATATAATATAATATAATATAATATAATATTGTCACGGAGCGCGCACCTGTCACTGAGCGCGCGCCTTCACCTCTCTCTGGTCTCATGCGCTCCTTGTCACCTGAGTTCTAGGACTGCAATTCCCATCTTTCCCTTCTGCTATCATTAGTTCCCAGCCCTGTCTGGTTTTCCCATCAGCATCATCATATCCACCTGTTAATCATTATCCCCCCTTAATCTGGACTGCCTGGTTCTGTGTTTCTCTGTGAAGTGTTGTTTTGCCACGCTGCATATTGCTTCGTGCTTCCTTAGTGTTTTATGCTCTGTGCATCCTTAGTTCGATACCTGCTTCAATAAAGTCCTGCAGATGGATCCGACTGCCTCTACTTCGTCATTACAGAACACTTCACCACCACAGGATCCAGCAGACTTCCTGAGTCTTGCTTCCGAGGTTAATTCCCAGGCATCTGTGTTAATCACACACCAACAGCAGCTGACCAAGTTAACGAATCTCACCGAAGAACTTGTGAGGTCTGTTCATACTCTCACTCTGCAGAGCGCGGTCGCTAATTCAGCTCAAGCTCCTGCTGCACCTGTGCACATCACATCAAGCGTGAGTACGGCTGCATGCAATCCCAAATTATCTCTACCAGAGAAGTTTGATGGCTCACCAGCTGCCTGTAGAGGATTTCTGTTGCAGTGTGAATTATTCGTCAGCCAGCAACCCCAGCTGTATCCCAATGACGCGTCCCGCGTTTCATTCATCTGCTCACTACTCACCGGGAGGGCGTTGGAGTGGGCGACTGCTCTCTGGTCTGGGGGTCATCATACCTTTCCCTCCTTTAATGTGTTTGTCTCAATTCAGAGAGGTATTTGAACATCTCGCTGGCGGCAAGGAACCAGGGGAACAGCTCCTCACATTAAGTCAAGGGAATTCCACCGCGGCGGATTACACGCTTTCCTTCCGTACCCTGGCAGCGCAGACGGGGTGGACAGAGGCACCGCTTAAACTGCTGTATCGTAGGGGGCTGCAAACGCATCTGCAAGGGGAATTGGCGTGTCGCGATGATGGGATGTCCCTCGGAGAACTTATGGAGCTTGCCATTCGCCTCGACAATCTCATCCGCTCCCGACGCACGCCTCTCACATCCATAATGCCCTTCGAGCTGTCCAATAGTCCCTCTGTGTTCCAGTCTTTCGTTAATGAGGTCTTCCGGGACATGCTGAATCAGAGGGTTATTGTTTATATTGATGATATCTTGATTTTTTCAGAGACTCTCGAAGCTCATGTACGGGACGTGCGTGCAGTTCTCAAACGTTTGATTAAGAATCAGCTCTATGCCAAAACTCAGAAGTGCGAGTTTCATCAGACGCGCATCACCTTCCTGGGATATGTCATCAGCGCTGAGGGGGTTCTCATGGATGACAGCAAGGTCAAGGCCGTGGTGGACTGGCCACAACCTTCTTCTGTGAAGGAATTACAGCGATTTCTGGAATTCGACAACTTTTATCTTAGGTTCATTCGTAACTTCAGTCTCATTGTGGCTCCTCTCACATCTCTTCTCCAGGGCGGGAAGCGTTTTCCAATGGTCTTCTGAGTGCACTGCAGCGTTTAATCAGCTGAAAGTGAGATTCACTGCCGCACCCATCCTCCATCATCCAGACCCGGAGAGGGAGTTCGTCGTGGAGGTTGACGCCTCGAACACTGGAGTGGGTGCGATCCTGTCACAACGTCACGGTAACCCTGCAAGAATGTTTCCCTGTGCCTTTTACTCCCGCAAGTTAAGCTCGGCGGAGCGCAATTATGATGTGGGTGACCGGGAGCTTCTAGCCATGAAGGCTGCCCTGGAGGAATGGAGGCACTGGCTGGAGGGGGCACGTCAACCTTTCACCGTCCTCACAGACCACCGAAACATTGAATACATCAGGTCTGCCAAGCGTTTGAATGCTCGCCAGGCTCGCTGGTCACTGTTTTTCTCCCGTTTCAATTTCAGGATCACGTACAGACCTGGGTCCAAGAACGGGAAGGCTGATGCTCTGTCTCGTCAGTTCGAGGATTTCAACGAAATCACCAAGCCAGAACCCACTCTGATCGTGGCACCTGTGCAGTGGGATATTATCTCGGAGGTCACTGAGGCTCAGCAAGCTCTTCCTGTACCGGCCGAGTGTCCTGTGGACCGCCTTTTCGTGCCTCTCGAGCTCCGTGAGCGGGTGCTCCAATGGGTTCACTGCACACCCAGCGCGGGACACCCAGGTATCACTGCTACTGTACAGTTAGTCTCCAACCGCTTCTGGTGGTCCACACTCCGGGCTGATGTTATCAAATTCATCCATCAATGTTACACCTGTAACACGGTCAAATCTTCCCACATTAAACCTGCCGGTCTCTTACAGCCACTTCCAGTTCCTTAGCGCCCGTGGTCCCACATCGCTGTGGATTTCGTAACGGATTTACCTCCGTCTCAGGAATTCATCACAGTGCTGTCGGTCGTGGATCGCTTCTCCAAGTCCTGTCGTTTCATTCCCCATTCCCCAAGGGTCTACCCACTGCCATGCAGACTGCGGAGGAACTTCTCAATCACGTATTTCGTCTGTTTGGCATCCCCGAGGACATTGTCTCTGACCGTGGTCCTCAGTTCACTTCCCGTGTATGGAGGGGACTTTGCTCCAAACTCAATATCAACATCAGCCTCACCTCTGGATACCACCCGCAGTCTAACGGTCAGGCTGAACGGGCAAACCAGGACCTCATTCGGTTTCTGCGGACATACTGTTACGAGAACCAACAGGACTGGAGCCGATTCTTGGTCTGGGAGTACGCCCAAAATTCCCTGGTAAAGCCTGCCACTGGTCTAACGCCCTTCCAATGCGTCTTAGGTTTCCAACCCCCTCTCTTCCTGTGGTCAGGAGAGCCGTTAGACCTCCCTGCGGTGGATACGTGGTTGCAACGCAGCGAGGCCACTTGGAATACCGCTCATGTCCATCTGCAACGTGCCATCCGCCACTTTCAACTTCATGCGGATCGTAGGAGACGTGAGGGTCCGCAGTATAGGCCTGGACAGTGGGTGTGGCTCTCCACCCGTGATCTGCGTTTAAGGCTCCCAAGCAAGAAGTTGTCCCCTCGCTTCATTGGGCCCCTCAAGATTCTTCAACAGATCACTCCGGTCTCGTTTCGGTTGGCTCTCCCAGCTCATTATAGAATCTCACCCACCTTTCATATGTGTCTTATCAGACCCGCTGCCGCTCCCAGGAGAGAGGAGGCTCAGGAGGGGATCGGTTCCGTGCAGGCTCCCCCAATTGAGGTCGGAGGCGAGGAGGCGTACCGGGTACGAGACATCCTGGACTCCAGACGTTGCGGCGGGGTACTGCAATACTTGATTGACTGGGAGGGCTATGGCCCTGAGGAACGTTCCTGGGTCAGGTCTCAGGACGTCCTGGACCCTGCTCTTCTTACCACCTACCATCAGACTCACCCAGATCGTCCTGCTCCAAGACCCCGTGGAAGACCCCGCCGTCGTTCAGGTCCTCGCTTCCGGAGCCGCTCGCAGGGTGGGGGCTCTGTCACGGAGCGCGCGCCTGTCACTGAGCGCGCGCCTTCACCTCTCTCCGGTCTCATGCGCTCCTTGTCACCTGAGTTCTAGGACTGCAATTCCCATCTTTCCCTTCTGCTATCATTAGTTCCCAGCCCTGTCTGGTTTTCCCATCAGCATCATCATATCCACCTGTTAATCATTATGCCCCCTTTATCTGGACTGCCTGGTTCTGTGTTTCTCTGTGAAGTGTTGTTTTGCCACGCTGCATGTTGCTTCGTCTTTCCTTAGTGTTTTATGTGCATCCTTAGTTCGATACCTGCTTCAATAAAGTCCTGCAGATGGATCCGAATGCCTCTACTTCGTCATTACTAATATAATATAATATAATATAATATAATATAATATAATATAATATAATATAATATAATATAATATAATATAATAATAGCACTGACTAATAAATTCATTAGGTTATACAAATAAAATAAAGATTGTTGTAGAAAATATTTTTGTTTTTCTACTTCAAAGTTTAATTCAGTGTGCTACTTGCCATTTATTTGCAATTGTTTGCTAAATTTACTAGCAATATATATGTGAAAATTGTTTCTACATAATCTTTTCTGTGTAGGTACATACCATTAAAATAAATGGCGAATGTGTAAATGTGAAAAGTATAACAACAAAAAAATACAGTATATTTTCCAGGGAAAGTAAGGTTGTTGTTTTTTAGGACATGAGCAGCAAAGCAAACACAAACTATATGTTACGTGCCCTCAGGTAAAACACAGGCAAGCTGCAGTATTTTCATTTCAAACAAAACAAAGACCTCAGAGCCCTTTTACGCCAAATAAAGTCATGTCTCTGCTCCTGACATAAGATGTGATGACACAGAGACACATCTGAGGCGTGAAACAACTGCAGCAGAGGACTGAAGCTCAGGGTGATTGAATGAACAGCTTTTGACAGAAACATACAGAGATATGTCACAACTGAGCTGTCATGTGATCATAGACCCAGAGTCACTATCCAAAACTCTAGAAATGTCACAACAAGTCTTCCTAATATTTAAATCAAAATGAAATTTGTACTCAGAAATGCTGGGTGGGCTACTAGATAAATTCTAGCAAATGTCTAATAGCATTTTTAGCAAACTGGCATTCAGACCTGGATCCATTATGTTATGTAGCACCTGCTTTTCGCTATATATATATAAAAAAGGTATATATATATATATATATATATATATATATATATATATATATATATATATATATTCCCACCCTCATTTGATTCTTACTAAATATATTCTTTTCATTTGGAAATAAGTCATGTTGTCAAGCTGAAATGTATTATAAACATTCATGTTTACTCTGATCCCTCATCAAGAAACTATCTGCACAGATCTGTTTTCAAAGGACAAGACTTAACTTGTTTGGATTAGAGATAAAAACTTTCACTGGAAGATCTGCACTGTTGATTTTGAGAGAAAATTATTTTTTTATTTGCTTTGTTTTAGGCAGAACACCATCATCTTCACGCTACACCCACCCTATGGGTCCAGCACTCCTGTCACACAGGTTCCACATCCACGCACGGCTGCTTTCAATGAACAAATCCAAATACCTTTTGTGCTCTAAATCCAGCAGCAAATCTGCTTCGCCTCTCTAGCAATCACCATCTTAAAGCTGAAGTGTTCCATTTCCACTCCATCAGTGTCACTAAAACCGAACAAAAAAATTGAATCAAATTGAATACTGTTTCCCATATGCACAAACACTGGGACAAACAGTGCACAAATACAACGACATTATTAATCCTATTGATGGAAATCATTCCATAAATGGCTTATAGTTAAAGGGATAGTTCACCCAAAAATGAAAATTTGATGTTTATCTGCTTACCCACAGAGCATCCAAGATGTAGGTGACTTAGTTTTTTCAGTAGAACACAAAAAATTTTTTAACTCAAACTGTTGCAGTCTATCAGTCTTATAATGTAAGTGAATTGGATTCACGGCTAGAACATATAATAAAGCAAATAAAAAAAACATACACAAACAAAACTAAATACCCTGCGGCTCGTGATGATACACTGATGTGTAAAGACACAAAACGATCGGTCTGTGCGAGAAACTGAACAGTATTTATATAATTTTTACCTTTTTACCACACAATGTCTGAACTGTTAGAACTCTCCTAAGCGTGTCCTACTGTGCGCATTCTCAAGCAACAGGTGCGTGAGGCATCATCATCTTCTTCTTGCATTATGGCAGACGAAGTGCATTACCGCCACCTATCTCTCAATGTTTACCATTGACACTCCTAATTGAGATTGTAGATAGAATGTCAATGGTCAATTTGAGAGATAGGTGGCAGTGGGGATCATTGCGTGAATCATAAGTAAATAATTATATAAACAATGTTCAGTTTCTTGCACAGACCAATCGTTTTGTGTCTTTACACATCAATGTATCTTCACGAGCCGCAGGGTTTAATTTGGCTTTGCTTGTGTATGTTTTTTTGTTTGTTTGTTTGTTTTTTGTGTGTGTGTGTGTGTTTTAGCTGTGATTCCCATCCACTTACATTATAAGAATGCAACAGTTTCAGTTAAAAATCTCAGTTTGTGTTCTACTGAAGAAACAAAGTCACCTACATCTTGGATGCCCTGGGGTAGTAAGCAGATAAACATTAAATTTATATTTTTGGGTGAGCTATCCCTTTAACACTGCATAAGATGGAAGCTCATTTCTCAGAGAAAAAATAACTCATTAAATTGAGTACATTTTGTAAAAGTATTTGTGGTAACTGTGACCATACTTTATTTCTCCTAATGTGACTTTACTACATCTCACAAAGAGACTTTAATTTTCACAACTGCAATTTTGTTTCTTTACTTTAAGCTCACAATAACCACATTTATTTAATTTACTCAGGCTGCACAGATAACATCCACAAAACAAAACCTTTCATCCAAAAGAGAAAAACTAAATAAGATAATTTGCAGTTGTGCACTTGCAGCCTCTTAAAAGTTCCAGTCCACTTTTATTTAGCAGACCTTGTGTTATATCACATGTGCATCCGACATGTAATTGTAATACAACCTGTTATAGCAGCTGGCAAGAAGTGCAGTACATAATGAGATTGGCTCTACAGATGTGCAAAAGGGTTTCACTGTGGGGATAGAGGAGCAGATCCCACAGCACTGGGTGTGTGGAGCTACTGCTACTGAACAGCACATGAGCACAGAGGAACTGGCCAATCCCATCTAGACGAGAGTCTCTCCCACACCCTATATGAGTCAACAGCAATGTTTCAAAGAGGCATAGATCCAGCACATTTAAAAACACATGGGTTGTGTCCAAAATTGCATACTCTCTTGAGTAAGTACTTTATTGAATAAGTAATCATTAAGCTACTGCAAAAAGTGTATGTTCTATAGTATGAATGTGTGTAGTATGAATGTAATCTGGACGTGCTACATTGCCATGTCGTTGTCACATCACCTACCAGCGTCTGTTGTGTCGTGTCACCACCATTTATAAACCCTATTCACTGGCCTTATGGGATAATAAAATTTCCATCATATGCTCAATTCAGAATCATGTCAGAAGTAATAGTAGGTTACCTGGATACTTTTTGTCTACTCATTTATGAATACTCTCAATTCGGACATACTTCTATTGTCACATACTGTTTTTCACATACTATATAGTAGGGAAGTATGCAATTTTGGATGCAGCCATGGTTACCTTCTCATGAAAGACCAAAAACTAAGCTATTCCATGAAAGGACTTGTGCAATACCAATACCCCTTGTTTAGGTAAGATGACTTACAACAGTGAGGGAAAGGCCAATAATGGAGGTTAATGCTACAAAGGGATTTAGAGAGGTGAATCAGCAGCACCTCTAATCTCATCCAGCCATTAGCAGGGAACAGAGACAAGGACTGATATGAAATCAGTACAGAAATAATTAATTGAAGACAATGGGGTGATGACTCAGTCAAAGGAACAAAGGGAAAGGGACACTCAGATTAAGGAGATGAATTAGAATGAGCAAGGGGAAGAACAGGTAGGGACAAGTACAAGCAAGATGAAGTTGTGACTTAATAACACTACAAATGGTAAATGGACTGCATTTATATAGCGCTTTCAACAGACCCATGGCCATCCAAAGTGCTTTACAAGTTGCCTTACATTCACGCATTCATTCATACACTGACAGCGACGTGTCAGCCATGCAAGGCGCCATGCAGCTCGTCGGGAGCAACAGTGGCTTGCTCAAGGACACCATCACACTTGGTCAGGTGGAGCCGGGGATTGAACCACCAACTTTCCAGTTTGTAGAAAACCTACATGAACCACTGGGCCACTGCGTGTTTTAGTGTTTCTTTTAATGTTTTTTAGTCTTTTACATTTTTATATGCTCACCAAGTCTGTAAAATTTTACCAGTGTACCAATATTATAGTGCGTCAATTTAAAAGTGATATTTCACCCCAAAATGAAATTTGTGTCATCATTTACGCACCCTCAAATTGTACAAAACCTGTATGACTTACTTTCTCATGTTGTGCACAAAAGAAAATATTTTGAAAAATGTAGCTAACAAACGAGTTGCTTTACCCCAAAAACTAATTCGGGGGTTGTTGAATGCTTGAATTTGACTGGCTGACAAATTCTGAGGCAGGGGTGTCCAAATACGGCCCATGGATGAATTTCAAATGGCCCACAGCTTGTCTATTGAAATGTATTATATGTGTCCAGCCAAGCATAATTTAGAAATCATGATAATTAATATGTGCTGCCATTTCTTTAGTGCAGGAGAATTCCTAAACGCACCAATTTGTGAACCTTGTTACATGGACCATTATTAGCTCTGTCTAAAGACAGCACAGCGCGAGCTCAGAACAAACACGTTAACTTACTGACTGATCACGTGACCACTAAACAGTGATATGAGATTCCTTAATGTTTAGATTTCAGTTATTTCAAAGGTCCTTACAGCAGCAAAAGAACCAAAAACCACAAAGCAAATAAATATTGCAAACAATAGGATAAAATGACTAATTATTTCCGTGTTTGTGCCACAAAGTCATGTTTTATTATGTACGGAAAGCACAGTCTCTCTATACCAGACACACTCTCGCACAGATGGAAACATACTGTTACGACCCCAGTGTGGGTCATATCGTGTGGGTTTGGTTGTCCTTGTTGTTATGTTTTGTAGGTTGGAGTTGGAGTTGGAGTGAGTGACGTCATGATGACTGATGGATTACACCTGCGCTAGAGCTGATGCCGGCAAACTAAAGCAGCTCACTTTAGTCGTGACCGGGGCGTGCTCTCCTCTCGGGCTATTTTGTTGTTGTCTTGTACTCGTTTGTTGGTTTATTCTTTTACTTAATTATTTTTACTTTAATAAATGTTATTCCTTTTTGCATACCACTTCAACGTGTCATTCCCTTCTTTGTCGCGGCTTGCGAGCTGGCCGTGACAATACACACGAACAGAAATGTCTTGTCAGTGCTGCTTTGATTGTCATGTTATGTAAGAATACTTTGCATTTAGTTTGTTTCTTTCTCCCCCTAGTGGTCATCTAGGAGTAATTCATTGTGTTCATATATAATTCTTACATTGCTTTTGTGTTTGTGCCTTGAGAAAGCATCGCTTGTAAGTTGTATTTGAGTTTATAGTTAATTACGTTGATACATATGTCATGTAAAACTTTCTGGAATGTTCTTGAATATTTATTTGTTTACACATGAAAACTGCTATTGTATAGCCTTTCAGTGAAGAGGTCATCAAAAGTTTGTTAGTTTAGCTGTTGAGCTGCACATACTCTATTTACTATAAGTTATATGTTTTTACAGTTATAAGCATATTAGCTGAATGTAATATATGTGTTACAACTTTGAAGCTTAAAAGTATATTATTTCATGTCTGTTAATGTATGACATGTTTGGATAGCATTCAGTGATTTGTGCTATCTTTCTGTATCATTTCAGTTTTACAAAGATTCCTTCATGAGAATTAAGACAACAGTAAAGAGCCTTGAACTTTACTCCAGCCTCTGACTTTCTCTTGAAGCCTGTTAGCTATCTGTCGATTTGTGTACAGTCACACACACTGAGGACAGAATAGTAAAAAAGCGGCTTCATGGCGGGCAAAACAGCAATAAGAAGATAAAGAACTGAGCCAGGACACCGCCTCAAACATACTAAGGCCTCTTTATACTTCCCGTCTAATACATCTTGGAGGATCGTTAAACATAATGTCGCATATCAGTGAGGCTGGAGTGGAAAAAGCGTCCATCACTGATGGCAGTGTTAAAGATCAAGAGACGGCACGTGAAGCAAGATCACAACGTTCCACCTTATCAAGCACATCTAAAGTGTCCTCAGCTAGCAGGGCCGCTGCTAAGGCCCGTGCTAAAGTTGAAGCTGCACGTGCACGTGCCACCTTCGTTCAGAGAGAAGCTGAATTGAAGATAAAAGAGGCACATCTTGCAGCTGATTTGAAGGTCAAGGAGGCACGTATAGCCGTTGAGTTAGCAGCTTTGGAGCAAGAGAGGGAGATTGCAGTAGCTTTGGCTGAAGCTGAAGTTTTTGAGGCAGCAGCAGAGATCGAAGGTACTCAGGGCAGTAGGAGTCTTCATGAGTCAGTTCAAGCCGCCATTCAGCGCACCCGTGAATACGTCGAACAACACTCCCAGCTACGTCTCAGTGATGAAAAACCCCCAGTACTTGAACCATACACGCCATCACTGTTGCCGCTTATCAAACCCGAGGTCCAATCAGACAGAAAGGAGCATTTCCCTGGTCCCAGCAGTGCTTCTCATTTCTTACCCAAGAATGAGGGTGCAATTCAGGCTGCAGCACAACAGCTAGAAAGAGCGACATCCGTGGTTCATCAACTCACCACAAGGGACGATAGTAATAAAGCGCAGCAGCCTGATAAGCCAACGCCAGCAGTTCATCACCACTCCTTTGATCACCTCTTCTCTACTCGTCCAGACCCTTCCTCTGTCAGAAGAGCCTCATTACAGTCACATTTAGGCTATGCAGACGACAGAGCAGGTATGAGTGATATTGCGAGGTACTTGGTACGTCGAGAGCTGGTGAATTCTGGCCTGTTCAAATTTAATGATCGTCCAGAAAATTACTGGGCGTGGAAATCTTCATTCTGCAACGCTATTGGAGGACTGAACTTAAGTGCTAGCGAAGAGCTTGACCTCTTAACAAAATGGTTAGGAAATCAGTCTTCAGAACACGTCATACGGATTCGTTCTGTACATGTTGTCAGGCCTGATATAGGTTTAAGAATGGCTTGGGATCGCCTAGAGGAGTGCTATGGCTCCCCCGAGGTAATTGAAAGAGCTCTCTTTGAGAGGATAGAGAACTTTCCTAAAATCAGTCATAAGGACCCCGTAAAGCTCAGAGAGCTGGGAGACCTGCTAAGGGAGTTAGTGTCTGCGAAATCTGAGGGTTACCTGCCAGGGCTCTCATACTTGGACACCGCAAGGGGTGTCAACCCTATCGTTGAGAAGTTGCCAATTGGTCTGCAAGAGAGGTGGTTAGCTCAAGGCTCTCAATACAAGGAGCAGCACAATGTATGTTTTCCTCCATTTGCATACTTTACAGAGTTCATATGCAGTGAAGCACGCCGGAGAAACGACCCAAGTTTTACTCTCTTGACAGCCCCTGTAACCCCGTTGAATAATTCCCACAGGTATACTACAGGACCATCAAAGTTTGATCGAGTGGAAAAGAAATCAGCATATGGCAAAAGCTATGTTTCTGCTCACAAGACTGGAATTGCGTCGCTACAAACAGCTTCCCAGGCGGACAGTTCAAGCAGCAGGCGAGGAGAAATAGACAAACAATGCCCGATCCACAAGAAGCCACATCCTCTGAAATAGTGTAGAGGCTTTCGAAGTAAGTCACTAGAGGAACGCAAAGCTTTTCTTAAAGAAAATGGGATCTGTTTCAGATGTTGCTCTTCTACCATTCACCAGGCTAAGAACTGTGAAGTAGCTTTGAAGTGCGCAGAATGTGAGAGCAACCATATTGCAGCATTGCATCCTGGACCCCCACCATGGGACAGGAAAAGTCCCTCCTCAGAGCATGGCGGGGAGGGTGGAAGAGAAACACTTCAGATGGCAGTCACCTCTAGGTGCACAGAGGTCTGTGACAACAGTAAGGAACCTAGATCCTGTTCGAAGATTTGCCTAGTGAAAGTTTATCCTAAAGTACGCCCTGACAAAGCTGTGAAAATGTATGTCATTCTGGATGACCAGAGCAACAGGTCCTTGGCCAGGTCTGAATTCTTTGACCTCTTTCAAATTGAAGGGTCACCATACATAACTCACCATACATTCTGCGCACATGTTCAGGGGTCACTGAAGCGTTTGGGAGAAGAGCCACAGGGTTCATGGTGGAGTCACTGGATGAAACAACAAGCGTGATGCTTCCTACACTCATTGAATGCAATCACTTGCCGAATGACCGCACAGAGATTCCAACTCCAGCAGCTGCACAGCACCACACACACCTGAAGTCCATAGCTCACAAGATACCACACCTAGATCAAGAGGCCCAGATACTCCTTCTTCTGGGACGCGACATCCTCCAGGTTCACAAAGTCAGAGAACAACGCAATGGGCCACCTAGAGCACCCTACGCTCAAAGACTAGACCTTGGCTGGGTTGTTATAGGTAACGTCTGCTTGGGCTCAGCCCAAAAGACAGAGTCTGTAAATTCTTTTCGGACTAACGTGCTTGAAAATGGACGTCCATCTCTCCTTACTCCATGTCCCAATAATATTCAAGTCAAGGAGAGGTTTGGGAATGAAGGACTACACTGCACATCTCTTCACGGCCTTACAAACCACACCCCAGTCCTCCATGACTGCAGCCTCGGCAGCACGATTTTTGAGAGAACCAAGGATGATGACAAAGTGGGTCTCTCCATCGAAGATGATCTTTTCCTGGAGCTTATGGATAAAGAAATGTTTATAGATGAGTCTAATAGCTGGGTGGCGCCTCTTCCATTTCGATCACCACGGCGACAGCTGCCAAACAATCGAGAACAAGCTCTTAGTCGCCTTGCCTCTTTGTGCCACACATTTAAAAGAAAGCCCGAGATGAAAACTCACTTTGTGAACTTCATGCAAAAGATCTTCGATCACGACCAGGCAGAGTTAGCTCCACCCCTGCAAGAGGGAAAGGAACGATGGTACTTACCAATCTTCGGTCTGTATCACCCTCAGAAGCCGAACCAGATTAGAGTAGTGTTTGATTCCAGTGCTCAGCATCATGGGATTTCTCTGAATGATGTGTTACTTAAAGGCCCAGATCTGAATAACAGCTTACTTGGAGTCTTACTACACTTCCGCAGAGATTCGATAGCAGTGGTAGCAGACATTGAGCAGATGTTTTACAGTTTCACTGTCAGAGAACACCATCGAGACTTCCTTATGTTCCTTTGGTTCAAGTACAACGAACCTGGAAAGGAGATTGTTGAGTACGGGATGAAAGTCCATGTGTTCGGCAATAGCCCGTCGCCAGTAGTAGCTATCTATGGTCTTCGTCGCGCGGCACAATATGGAGCAAGTGAATATGGCTCAGAGGCACAACACTTTGTGGAGCGCGACTTCTACATCGACGACGGCCTCAAGTCTCTACAACCAGCTGCTAAAGCCATAGATCTGCTGAAAAAGGCGCAAGAGATGCTTGCCGACTCAAACTTGCGCCTCCATAAGATAGCGTCGAACCACTCTGATGTTTTGGATGCCTTCCCACTAGAAGACCACGCAAAGGGTTTGCAGAACCTGGACTTCAATGACAATTCAGCCCTTATTCAACGCAGCTTAGGGCTCAGCTGGGATCTTAAACATGACGTTTTCACCTTCAGAGTAGCATCTACCGAGAAGCTTTTTACCCGTAGAGGTGTTCTAGCCACCGTGAACAGTCTGTTTGATCCTCTCGGATTTGTGGCGCCAATCATTATACAAGGGAAGTTCCTGTTACGAGAGTTTACTAGCATTGAAGCCCTCGACTGGGATACGCCTCTCCAACATGAGAAGGAAACTGAATGGAGAATGTGGAAAGACTCCTTGCAAGACTTGAGTGAGTTCAAGATTCCAAGAGCCTACACACCTACTACCCTTACCACCACCCAAAAGAAAGAGCTCCACATCTTCTCAGATGCCTCGGTGAAGGCCATTGCCGCTGTAGCTTACCTCAAGGTGATCAGCGATGATGGAAAGTGTTACGTGGGATTTGTTTTGGGAAAGGCAAAACTGGTGCCCTTATCTGCTCACACTATCCCAAGGTTGGAACTGGGAGCAGCTGTGTTGGCAGTAGAAATGGCAGAGTTGATAGAGAGTGAGTTGGACATCAGTGTAGACACATTGCGGTTTTATACAGACAGCAAGGTCGTCTTGGGGTACATATACAATCAGACCAGGCGGTTTTATGTGTACGTTTCCAACAGAATCCAGCGAATCAGGAAGTCCACCAAACCTGAGCAGTGGCACTACGTCTGCACCACACAGAATCCAGCAGATCATGCTACACGTTCTGTACCTGCGGCTGAATTAGCAAGCACTACCTGGCTCACAGGGCCTTCGTTTTTGTCCCTTCCTGAAGGAGAAGCCACTTCAGGAGAGGAGTCATATGAGCTCATTGATCCAGATGCAGACGTTGATGTGCGTTCTCATGCCACCACTCTCTCTACTCCATCATGTAGTCTGGGATCTCATCGTTTTGAACGGTTCTCATCTTGGAAGTCTCTGGTACGAGCCACAGCATTCCTGATACACATCATTCAGTCTCAAAGAAATGAAGTAAAAACCAAGAATGACAGCTGTAGTGGTTGGCATCTGTGCGGAAAACCTCACACGGCAGAAGAACTGTCTAAGGCAGGAACTCTTATTGTCAAGTGTGTGCAAAGGGAAACTTACAGCAAAGAGTTCACCTGCTTGGTTGCTGGGAAAGATATCTCAAAAGATAGTTCACTGAGAAAGCTTAACCCCTATGTGGACGAAGAGGGTTTTCTGAGAATAGGAGGCAGGCTCAACCATGCGTTACTCGACACTAAAGAAAAGTTCCCTCTCATCATTCCAGGCCGCAGCCACATTGCAACATTGCTCGTGCGCCATTACCATGACAAGGTTAAGCACCAAGGTCGTGTTTTTACAGAAGGCTCTGTCCGTGAAGCTGGATTCTGGATCATTGGCGCTAAGAAATGTATCAGCAGTATCCTTCACAAATGTGTGACATGTAACAAACTTTGGGGGAAAAGCGCTGAACAAAAGATGGCAGACCTACCTTCAGATCGTCTGAGTACAGAGCCCCCCTTCACCTACGTGGGTCTTGACGTTTTCGGCCCATGGGCTGTCACCACAAGACGAACCCGCGGTGGACAGGCTAACAGCAAAAGGTGGGCTGTACTTTTCACCTGCATGAGCACACGGGCCGTGCACATAGAGCTGATAGAGGCGATGGACACATCAAGCTTCATCAATGCATTGCGCCAATTCTTTGCTTTGCGGGGACCTGCTAAGCAAATCCGTTCAGACTGTGGAACCAACTTTACAGTTGCCTGCAAGGAGCTGCACATACTCCTTACCGATCCCAAAGAGCCCAATGTGAGGAGGTACTTGGGTGAAGAGGGTTGCTCTTGGGTTTTTTAACTCTCCGCATTCCTCCCATATGGGAGGAGCTTGGGAGCGAATGATTGGTTTCGCCAGACGGATACTCTACTCCATGCTTATGCAAACCAACCCTTCATGCCTCACTCATGAGGTGTTGTCTACTTTAATGGCAGAGATCACAGCAATTATTAATGCTAGGCCACTCGCACCTATTTCTTCAGACCCGGAGGCACCCTTTCTTCTTACTCCTGCTACACTTCTGACTCAGAAGATGTCTACTTACCCTCCTCCTCCGGGAACCTTTGACAGCACAGATCTTCATCGCCAGCAGTGGAGACGGGTGCAGCATCTGGCCAACACATTTTGGAGCAGATGGAGACGTGAGTACCTTCCTACGCTGCAAAGTCGAAGCAAGTGGCAGGATGTACGACCTAATATTGAGAAAGGTGACCTGGTTCTGCTTAAGGATAACCAGGAGAAAAGAAATGAATGGCCCATGGCTCTGGTTACAAGGACATTCCCTGATGAAGATGGGAAGGTCAGGAAGATTGAACTCAAGGTCACAAAATCTGGGTCAGCGAGGACCTTCTTGAGACCTGTTTCTGAGACCATCCTTTTCAAGAGTGCTGAGGAATTAAACTGATTTAGTTTTCCCTTTTTATTCAGACTTAATAAGGTTATTCAGAGAGTGGTATTTTATTAATACCAGGCGGGGAGTGTCATTTTATGTAAGAATACTTTGCATTTAGTTTGTTTCTTTCTCCCCCTAGTGGTCATCTAGGAGTAAATCATTGTGTTCATATATAATTCTTACATTGCTTTCATTGGTTGATTTTATCACATGATGCAGTCAGATCAGGAAATACATCAGTAGTTATATTCCATGCTGTCCACTTGCAGCTCTAGTCATCTAAACCTGTCTTCATTTTGTGTTTGTGCCTTGAGAAAGCATCGCCTGTAAGTTGTATTTGAGTTTATAGTTAATTACGTTGATACATATGTCATGTAAAACTTTCTGGAATGTTCTTGAATATTTATTTGTTTACACATGAAAACTGCTATTGTATAGACTTTCAGTGAAGAGGTCATCAAAAGTTTGTTAGTTTAGCTGTTGAGCTGCACATACTCTATTTACTATAAGTTATACGTTTTTACAGTTATAAGCATATTAGCTGAATGTAATATATGTGTTACAACTTTGAAGCTTAAAAGTATATTATTTCATGTCTGTTAATGTATGACATGTTTGGATAGCATTCAGTGATTTGTGCTATCTTTCTGTATCATTTCAGTTTTACAAAGATTCCTTCATGAGAATTAAGACAACAGTAAAGAGCCTTGAACTTTACTCCAGCCTCTGACTTTCTCTTGAAGCCTGTTAGCTATCTGTCGATTTGTGTACAGTCACACACACTGAGGACAGAATATTGATGATTTTATAAATACATTTGCTCAATAACTTCAAAGCTACATGCCGGTTCTCACAAGCAAGGTAATACAGGCGCTGTTCTTGAAACAAATTAACTTACATTTTTGCTATTAGTAGAGATGCTTCTGTTGATCGCTGTTGAAAGATGCACAGACTCAGGTAATCCATACACGCTTAATCTCTATCTCTCTCTCTCTAATAACTTCATTATTAACTGTCTGATATCAATGGCTAAAGCCTCCATAGCTAGATCTAAATAACGTTTTAGAATTAGTAACAGAGGTGTGGGATGCGATGCATAAGAAATTAATCCTATTCACAAGAACGTTTTCAGGATAAAACCTGACATTTTAGGTGTGGTAACCATGGAATAAGTGGAAAAACTGATTCCGGTACATTGAATCATTAGAAAACATTGAACAACTGAGGTGTAATAGCCACTCCGTTTCGTATCACAACCTCGGTTGTGCTTTATTTTCTAATGATTCAATGGCCCATCGTCAGTTATTGCTTGCTTGTAGTATGGACAAAAATAGAAGTCAGTGGGGACCAGAAACGTCCCTAGGTTACGAATGTAACCCTAGTTCCTCGAAGGAACGAGATGCTGTGTTGAGCACTTTTGAGGAACGCCTTTGGCAAGAACAACTCTGAATATTGGGTGCAATCAGTCCAACGGAAGAGCGTGACATCACAGGCGGGGTGACGTAGCGACCAGGAACCAATAAAAGCACGTGCCACGCAGCTGGCTTCAGCTTCGAGTAGGGAAGCAAGCGCCAGCAGGGGTGCCGGGAGTTTGGCTCTGCGACGCAGCGTCTCGTTCCTTCGAGGAACTAGGGTTACATTCGTAACCTAGGGACGTTCCTCTTCAGGAGCTCAAGCTGCGTCGAGCGCTTTTGGGGAACGATGTGCCAACGCTGCCAGACTACCAAACTCCTGCCTAGTGTGTATCCGAAGAGCACAGCTAAGGCCAGAGGACAGAAGAGCCGGGAGCGGCTCGCATATCAAGATTGTAAAATCTGGCAAATGTAGAGGGCGTGGACCATCCCGCAGAGTTGCAGATGTCCAAGAGGGACACACCTGCTAGAAAGGCCTTAGAGGCAGCCATACCCCGCGTAGAGTAAGCCTTGGCTCCCAAAGGAAGGGGAAGACCAGAGGACTCATAGGAGACGTTGATAGCCTCGACTATCCAACGGCTAAGGGTTTGCTTAGAGGCAGGGGAACCCTTTTTAGGAGGACCGTAGCAAACAAGCAATTGGTCAGATTTTCTCCACAGGGCAGCTCTGTGGACGTATGCATCCAGTGCTCGCACTGGACACATACAATTTAGCTTCTCCTGGTCTGGCTCCAGAAAGGGAGGAGAGCAGAAGGCCTGCAGTACGATAGGTTGTGGTGTAACAGAGGGAACTTTAGGAACATAACCCGCTCGAGGGTATAAGAATGCTTTTTTGCCCCATACCAGGGGCAAAGTCTAAGTAGTTAGGGGCCACGAGAGGGCCTGAAGGTCTCCAACTCTCTTTAGAGACATAATTGCCAGTAACAGGGCAGTCTTAAGGGTCAGATGTCTATCTGAAATATCTTGAATTGGCTCGAATGGAGCTTTGCAGAGAGCCTCTAATACCACAACCAAATCCCACGGGGGAATACAGGACCGTACTGGAGGCACTGCAGAGGAAACGTGTAACTAGGGGGTGCCTACCCACTGACTGACCAGCGAAAGGGACGTGGTAAGCAGCTATGGCTGCCACGTACACCTTTAGGGTGGAGTGAGTTAACCCTGCAAAGAGCCTAGCTTGTAGAAACTCCAGAACTGTACCAACCGGGCAGCTAACAGGGTCAAGCTGGTGGTCTCTGCACCATGAGGTGAAGAGTTTCCACCTCAGGGCGTACAGTTTCCTCGTAGAGGGAGCTCTGGATTGGAGGAGGGTCTCAACAACCTCAGTTGAGAGACCGGAAGCTATGAATTGTGCCCCCTCAGGGGCCACACCCACAACTTCCACAGCTCTGGGCAAGGGTGGATTATTTTGCCCTGTGCCTGAGAGAGTAGATCTGTCCTGATCGGAATCTCCCATGGAGAGCCGTTGAGGAGAGAGATCAGATCTGCGAACCATACTCGGCACGGCCAGAACAGGGCTACTAGTAACAGACGGACCCCGTCTCGGCGTACTCTCGCCAGAACTCCCGGGAGCAGAGCGATGGGGGGAAAGGCGTACAGACGAAGCCTCGGTCAAGTCTGTGTCATGGCATCTAGTCCCAGTGGAGCTGGGTGAACTAGAGAGAACCAGAGGGGACATTGCGATGTCTCTTGAGTCGCGAAGAGGTCCACCTGAGCTTTGCCAAATATCTGCCATATCTGCTTCACCACCTCGGGGTGAAGCATCCATTCCCGGTCCTCGGGCCCTGTCTCGACAGCATGTCTGCTCCCACATTCAATCTCCCAGGAATATACACTGCTCTTAACGAGAGGAGTTTGCCCTGGGACCACAGGAGGATCTGGTGTACCAGCTTGTATAGGGGGCGTGAACACAGACCTCCCTGGTGATTGATATAAGAGACCACCGATGTGTTGTCGGTGCGCACTAACACATGACAGCCTCTCAGGTCTGGGAGGAAATATCTCAATGCTCGATATACTGCTAGCATTTCTAGACAATTGATGTGCCATGTCAGATGGCGACCGTTCCACAGACCGTGGGCAGGGTGGCCTCTCATGACTGCACCCCAACGGGTAAGGGACGCGTCTGTCACTAGCGTAACACGGCGACCAAGAGCTTCCAGCACCGGGCCCTGATTCAAGAACCAAGGTTTCTTCCATATGTCTAAGGCACGAAGGAATCGCCGCGTTACCTTGATAGTTCGGAATGGATTTCCCCTCGGGGAAAACCCCTTGGTCTTGAGCCACCACTGTAGGGGCCTCATGTGCAGGAGGCCAAAAGGTATCACGTTGGACGCAGCTGCCATGAGCCCTAACAGTCTCTGAAACTGTTTGACAGTGAGTGACTGGCCTTCTCTGACTCTCTTGACTGAGGAAAGGATTGACTCGATCCGAGCAGGAGACATACGTGCCTGCATCATGGTCGAATCCCATACTACGCCTAGATAGGTGGTTCTCTGAACTGGAGAAAGTACACTCTTCTTGGCATTCAGTCTTAAACCCAGCTCCCCCATATGGGCGAGAACGACACCTCAATGTCGAACCGCCATCTGCTCTGACTAAGCTAAAATCAACCAATCGTCGATATAATTCAGAATGCGGATGCCCTGCATACGGAAGGGTACCAGAGCCGCATCTACACATTTCGTGAATGTGCAGGGTGAGAGTGCAAGGCCGAAGGGAAGTACTCGATATTGGTAGGCTTTGCCCCCAAAAGCGAACCTCAGAAACTTCCTGTGTTGTGGAAGGATGGTTATGTGGAAGTATGCATCTTTGAGATCTATTGTGACAAACCAGTCCTCGGATCTGATTTGAGTTGCAACCTGTTTGACAGTGAGCATTTTGAACTTCAGTGACATTACTGAGAGGTTTAATTGACGTAAGTCTAAGATCGGACGAAACCCTCCATCCTTCTTTGGAACTATGAAATACCGGCTGTAAAACCCGCATTCCCTGTCTAGAGGAGGGACCACCTCGATGGCCTCCTTCCTTAATAGGGTATTCACTTCTTGTTCCATCACCAGAGCCTGCTGGGGGCCGACAACTGTCGGTGTAACCCCATTGAACCTCGGGGGTGGACAGCCGAACTGAATACTATAGCCTCTTTCTACTGCATGCAGGACCCATTGAGATACATTTGGCAGTAGTTTCCACGTTGCTAAATAATGTACTAAGGGAATCAGTCTCTCAAGACTGATCTCTGGTGTAAGAGGCCCCTGAAGGGGTGGCGAGTTTTCCAGCTCCTCTACACTCGCGGGCGGACATAACTGGGAGTGACATTCGCGGGAGACCGCTGCGCCCTGAAACACTGGCAGGGTTGGCAGACCGGCCTCCAGAGGGCACTGGGGTACGACAGGCAGTAGGGGCTACACTCATGGTCACTGCGCCTGTGGCGTCAGGACCCCCTTGTCGAGGACTTCCTAGCTTCGATAATTGCACGAAGATCTGATTTTGCTTTGGAAGTCCCCGACTCAAAGCGACGCTTAGACCCACGGTCCTGGCGTGGAGCAAGAGTGACGATGCTCTGCTTTTGAGCCTCGCGGTATGAGGAGCTCGCTTGTGGCGTGGGTATCTCCCGCCCAGATAACCCACGAGAGCGACGAGGGAGGAAACTCTGGAACGCCGCCGCCTGTTTGCGTGCCTCCTGGAACCTGTCGACGACGGTATTGACTGTGTCGCCGAACAGGCCCGAGGCTTGAAGCGGGGCGTCCAGGAGGCAGACCCTGTCACGCTCTCTTATCTGAGACAGGGTCAGCCATAAATGCCTCTCCGCGGCCACCAAGGCTGCCATAGACCGCCCAATCACGCGAGCGGTCTCTTTGGTGGCGCGGAGAGATCAGTGGTCCGTCTAAGCTCTGCAATATCTTCGGACTTGATCCCCTCTCCCTCGTCTACATCTCTCAGCAGCTCAGCCTGATATGCTTGGAGGAAGGCCATAGTGTGAAGGCACGCCCCCGCCTGACCTGATGCCACATAGCCCTTGCCCATTAACATAGATGTTGTCTTTAACGGTTTTGAGGGCAAGGCCGGAGCCTTCAGAGACGACGCCGAACCGGGTGACAGATAGCTCGCAAGCGTCTGCTCAACCCGGGGCATCGCTCTGTACCCCCGCTCATCGAGTATTACGCACATTGCCGTAATACTGAGAGTCAGGGCCGAAGAGACGGGTCGAATAGGGGTGTTTCTACGACCTCGCTATTTCTTCATGGAGGTCGGGAAAAAAGGGAAGGCTCCGGGCTGGAGGTGGCTGTCTCGGCTGCAGAAACCGCTCATTTAATTTACTTTTCTGCGGATCATATTTTTTCACTGCAGGCCACTCGATTTTTAATTTATCAACTGCACGAGTAACCACCTCCAACAACTCCTCATACTGGGGTGATAGGGGTGGCGAATCCATACTAACAGTCTCCACATCCACATCCTCCCTCGAGAGCCGACTCAGCATGCTTCGACCCCAGGCCAACCACACATAAATCATGTGTATCCCCAGCTGTGATGTAGCGTTGGCAGGGAGGAACACACAATTTATAGCGTGATTTGGTTTCGCCCTTCATATGTCTGGTCTTAACTTTGCTCTTAGGCATTATGTTGCTTTATTGAGACAGACAACGACAACACTAAATAAGACTTACAAGACAGACATTTGAACATGCACACACAGAGCGCTTGCTGAAAGACGCGAAGCTGAAGCCAGCTGCGTGGCACGTGCTTTTATAGCTTCCTGGTCGCTACGTCACCCCGCCTGTGACGTCACGCTCTTCCATTGGACTGATTGCACACAATATTCAGAGTTGTTCTTGCCAAAGGCGTTCCCCAAAAGCACTCGACGCAGCTTGAGTTCCTGAAGAGGAACTGTCTTGTTACCCACATTCTTCAAAATATCTTCACTTGTGTTCAACTGAAGAAAGTCAGTCATACAGGCTTGGAAAAACATATTAAAATTTAGACGTCATTTCAGCGTATCGATATCAATCAGGTGTAATTTCTGAATTTCTTGAGAAGGAAAAAAAAACTAGATGAGTAACTTATGCTTTGTTGACACCACATCAAACGTTAAATTGAGAATTTACACTGACATGCCCATACAATTATTAACTTTGCCTTAAAGGCCTGACACATATCTCATCATCTCAGTATTCAGCTGTGTGACCCTGCAGGATCACAGTTACAATTACATTGTGTCTCCCTATATATCTCTAACTACAGACCAGGCTGTTTTTTTAAACTAAAATATTAGATCCTATTTGATGTTTTCATACCTTACTGCCTTAATTCAGAAGCGTGCAACAGGTGTGAAGACTTGAATTTGACATTCAAAAGCTTTCCTGCCACGTTTCACTCCATTTACCAGAAAAGGTATCAGGTCAAGACAGATTACAATCAAAGTGCATGAATGACTAGGGCAAACTTGTGACAAAAGCCCACAGACCAAGATGTGAAACCCAATAACCAAATTTAAACTCAGATTAGATTTCACAGAACCCCCCCCCCCCCCCCCCCAAATTCATCAAAAGGGTATGGGGGAACTTCCTTTCATCATCAAAGACATTTTCTAGAGAATTATACTTAGTCATGAACAAGTGGGCTAATGTCAGTATTGGATTACTAGTACTTGCTTTTGTGTTATATGAGTTATCCTCATCAGTGGAGTGGAAAACAACCTTAGATGTTAATTAGACTGATTTTAGTTTAACTAGTAATCATTTTATTAAGATTATTATATCAAAGTTAAAGTGTATAATTTAAAGGGTTCATGATGTAGATCTCAACTGCAAGCTATTTCTGAGCAATTTGGGCTTCAGAAGCTGTAAATATTACCTGAATCCCACATTGCACATTGTGTATGTATGTGTATATATGTATGTATGTGTGTGTGTGTGTGTGTGTGTGTGTGTGTGTGTGTGTGTGTACACACATTATGTATGTATGTATGTTTTAACAATGATTTCTGTCATGTAACACTTCCTCAAGATTTAATTATGTGCTTAATTTTCCTCACAATTTCCATATATTGTTCTGGAAAGCTGCGGTAGCTACTGAGGCAAAATGTGGAAGAGATTTTGCATTAATTAATTTAATTAAGTTAATTAAACCACCATTGAAAAGTTTGGGGTCGGTTAGATTTATTTTAATTTTAAATGTGGTTATTTAACTGATGCAAAGCAGCATTAAATTCATAAAAAGTGACAGTGTTAAGGTTTATAGTTAAAAGTTGAACTTTCTATTCATCAAAGAATCCTGAAAAACATGTATCACAATGTACATTTTTATTGTACAATTTTAATGTGCAATTAACTTTTCTAACGTTGATCATATTAAGAAATAACTGAGCACCCAATAAGCATATTAAAGTAATTTGACAGTGAAGAATGGAGTTATGATGCTAAAAATGCATCCAAAGTTTTGCTATCACATGAATTTACATGGTTACATTTTAAAGTAATAAATAGAAAACACATTTTAAATTGTAATAACATTTCATAACATTACTTTTAATCAAATCAGGGAAAACATTTTATAAATCTTAGCGACTCCAAACTTTTGAATGGTATTGTATACTGTACATTTTAATATGCAAATAAAAATAGTCACAATATTTAGTCATGTAGAAATGCACCAAAAAGTTGTCCAAAATGTTTTTGTCAGAAATAAGCTTTGTGCTAGGAATAGAGTCAAAACTGGGAAAGCTGTTTAATAAATTGCTAAAAGTGTTGGCTATCAAATTTCATTCACACTTTCAAAAATGTGGTGTATTGCAGTTACTAACATGAAAAACAAGAGCCAGCATTTGATGTCATCAACGACAAACTTAATTTTAGCTCTGTAGGTCTGGCCTTGGGGTAATCTACTGGAATCCTCCTAAACGAGTTGAATACAACACCACAGTAATGCCTGAAATATGGCACAAGAGCGACACTTTGGTGGCACAGGATAAAAGCCACTAGAGTGCCATTTACTCATGACCTGAGTGTGTTGGTTCAGCAGATCCACATGGTCATAGTCATGCCTCCATGTTCTCAAAATCCCCCAGTAACTAACGTTTAACTGGATCATTGGTTTCTGTGGGCGAGTCCCCAAGCAATCCTCTTGAAATGACAGTGCTTGAAAAAAAGAAAGGTTTTCTCACCCTCTCAGCATTTGGACAAAGATCAATGGTGCCCACAATAAAGCAAAGGCCAAAGTAAGTGACTTTTGGGCCATTGGGTCATTTAACTAATCAAAAGGGTCTTTTTCTGCACATCATAGTGAGTCAGTCAGTTAACTAAAAGGATGTGATGCAAAGGACAGTGATTCTTTGTCCCAATTTCTGGACAGAGACACAGGCCGTGTATAGGGTGATGTTTATGCAAACTCACTAGCTGGAAAAAAATAAAAGATACAAACAGCCTACGCAATGCTCAAGTCTAAACATTTCTACATGCTTTACCAGAAAGCCTAGCGAAAACATTCATAATATAAAGCATATGAACTCATCACAACAGTGGCTTAACAAGTTTTCTAGGTCTCTGACTCACTGAAAATAACGGAGCTTGTTTATGTTGTACAAAGTCTTCAGTTAACACAGTCCAACAGGTTTTTTTCTTAGCAATCTATTGCCTCATTGTCACGCAAACCTCCAGAACAAGATAAAAAGGCAGGTCTCTACCTGAACGCCGGTACAATCCCATGAACCCAATCCTGCTCATTTCATTGGAAGTGTGTGAGCATTTCCCAGTCACTGATTGTAACGATTGCACACAGGAAACGAGAGATCCAGTCGCAGTATTTTAATGGGGTAATCCAACATCAAAATCCAAAAAACAGGCAAGAGTTCATAACCACAAAATCAGTCCAAAACAAGAAACTAGAAAAACATAAGGGAACACGAGAAAGCCGGGTGACGGAAAACAAGGACTCCATGAAACAGATAGAAACAGACCGGTTTATAAAGACAGGTGAAAACGATGAAAGTGGAGACAGCTGAGTGCAATTAACAGGTGTGCAATTAACAGTGATGAATGGGACAAAGGCTAGTGGGAAATGTAATGCTTGCAGTGGGGTGACTATGGGGAAGTGAGACCACTAGTGGACACCCAGGGAAACACAGACCAGACACTGTGACATTACCCCCCCCCCCCCCCCCCAAGGAGCAGCTACCAGATGCTCCATCGAACAAAAGAACAAACCAAGGAAACAAACACAGAGACCAAGAGGGAGGTGGACCAATGGAGAACCAGGGGGAGGGACGGAGGGCCAGGTCCATAGAGGGAAAAAGAGACCGGAAGTCAAAAAAAAACAACACAACACAACAAAGAGGCCAGGAGGGAACGAAAAGTTCAGGGGCCCAGGGCAGAGCCGACAAGGCAGGAATCCAGGGTGGAGCAGGTGGAACTGGAGCCCACCGGGATGGCGCAGATGGAACTGGAGCCCAACACAGCCGAGCAGACGGGACTGACGCACAACAGGGCAGTACAGAGAACCACCACAGCCTTTGCGGTCGAGACAGAGGCCCACCAGGGCGGCGCAGAGGGCCACCACAGCTGAGCAGACAAGACAGATGTCCACCAGGGCAGCACAGAGGACCACCACCTCTGTGTGGTTGAGACAGAAGCCCACCAGGGCAGCGCAGAGAACCACCACAGCCGAGCAGACGAGACAGAAGCCCACCAGGGCGGCGCAGAAGACCACCACAGCTGTGCGGTCGAGACAGAAGCCCACCAGGGCGGCGCAGAGAACCACCACAGCTGTGCGGTCAAGACAGAAGCCCCCCCAGGGTGGCACGGAAGACCACCACAGCCATGCGGTCGAAGCAGAAGCCCACCAGGGTGGCACAGAAGACCACCACAGCCGTGCGGTTGAGACAGAAGCCCACCAGGGCGGCGCAGAGGACCACCACAGCCATGTGGTCGAGACAGAAACCCACCAGGGCTGCGCAGAAGACCATCATAGTGGGATCGATGGCACAGGAGAGCAAGTCTGGTTAGATAAACCTGAAATAGAGAACATGAACAGGTTAAGGGTGGCCTCCGTGGCCTTGATGAGATGGTAGATGGTCTCCATGGCCATGACAGGGCAGGCGGTGAGTTTCTGGATGGCCTTCATGGCCATGACAGGATAGGACGAGGCTCTGGTAGTTCAGCAGAGACGTGAAGAGGCTCTGGTAGTTCATCCGAGACATGAAGAGGCTCTAGTTGTTCAGGTAATATTGTGATTACTGGGGTAGAACGGTATCTAAAATGTCATTGTAGAGTGACGTAGAGCTACATGGAGGAAAATTAAAGTGGCAGTGCAGATGCAATAAATAAACTTAAGAGCAGCACACATTCAGATGTATTCCTGAGTAGAGCAATGTCCAAATGTCATTGTAGAGTGTCACAGAGTAACATGAAGGAATATGGCAGTGGCAGTGCAAGTACAATGAAAGTAAACACAAGAGCAGCATGTATTCTGTTTTTTTATTTTTTGTTTTTTTTTTTTAGATCGAGGACAAATGATTGTTAAGTAGTCTGATGGCTTGAAGCTGTTCTTAAGTCTGGTTGTCCGTGATCGGATGGATCGGAAACGTTTGCCAGATGGCAGTGTGGCAAACAGGTGATGAGCAGGGTGAGTGCGGTCCTTGATGATGCTGCGAGCCTTTCTCAAGCAGCGAGTTTGATAGATGTCCTGTAAGGCTGGGAGTTTATATCCAATGATGAGCTCTGACGCTGACGGGCTGTTCTCACTATGGTCTCTGAGTGAAGGCTCCAGGAAAGATCCTCAGAGATGTGAATGCCAAGGAACTTTGTAGCTCTTAACTGTCTCTACTATCTCTCCGTTGATATGAAGGGGAACGTGACCCTCTCTCTGTAATTTCCTATAGTCCACAATCCTCTCCTTGGTCTTGCTGACGTTTAGAGAGAGATTGTTATCAGCACACCATGCTGTGAGTGCATTAACCTCATCTCTGTAGGATATCTCATCGCCATTAGTGATGAGTCCTAGGATAGTAGTATCGTCAACAAATTTGATGATGATGTTGGAACTATGCTTAGCAGAGCAGTCATAAGTGAACAGGGAGTACAAGAGAGGAATGAGTCCACATCCCTGCGGGCGCCAGTGCTGAGTATAAGTGAGGAGGATGTGTGATTGCCAATTCTGACCACCTGGGGTCTTCCGGTCAGGAAGTCCAGGACCCAGTTACATAAGTGACTGTTAAGACCCAGATTTTTCAGTTTGGCTATAAGTTTGGTAGGGATGATGGTGTTAAATGCAGAGCTGTAATCAACAAACAGCATACACACATAGGTGTCTCGTCCCTCCAAGTGTTCTAGTGCAGAGTTTATGGCCATTGCAATGGCGTCATCAGTGGATCTGTTAGAACGGTAAGCAAATTGTAATGGGTCTTAACCATTGTAGCACTGATGTCTGTGCTACAGGGCGGTAGTCGTTCAGGCAGGAGACAGTTGTTTTTTTGGGAAAAGGGATGATGGTGGTCTGCTTGAAGCAGTGTGAGGTTGAAGATGTTGGTGAAGACATCTGCTAACTGGACAGCACAGGCCCTCACGACACGTCAGGTGGCAGGTGGCAGTGTCAGCAGGTATTTTCACAGCAGGAAATGTATTGTCTGCCTCAAAACGAGCATAGAACGTATTGAGCTCATCTGGCAAAGAGGCAGACAAAGACACACCACTGCTTTTCCTTCCTTTGTAGTCTGTGATGTAGCGTAGACTGCTCCAAATGCTTGGGGGGTCAGAGCCATGATATTCTGACTCCACTCTGTCCCTAAAGTCTCTTTTGGCTGATTTTATTGATCTTTGAAGGTCATACCTGGTGTGACGTCCCTGAGTCTCCTGATCCCATTGGTCCTGGACGTGGGAGTTCCTGATTGGTCTTCCTCATCCTAATTGATAATCAGTTGTGTATAAAAGAGTGTTGTGTCTTGTTTAGAGCAGGCACTCCATGGGGATACTCTCCTCATGAGTGGCTCATTGTGTTTTGCTTACACATGTTGTCAATCTTTTGTTTTCCCTTAACCCTAGACTTTTGTTTATTATTATTATTATTGTTACTGTTTGTTATATGTTTAACTCAATAAATCTTATTTTTGAATGAACATTTCCGTTTGATCCCTCTTTTGTG
Organism: Carassius carassius; assembly: GCF_963082965.1. Taxonomy (NCBI): domain Eukaryota; kingdom Metazoa; phylum Chordata; class Actinopteri; order Cypriniformes; family Cyprinidae; genus Carassius; species Carassius carassius. The sequence continues at coordinate 20,830,917 of NC_081767.1, read as the reverse complement.
TTATGGCTTGAGCTGGTCGTAACATAAAATTGGGCGCTCGTCCGGGATTGCTGCATGTGTAAGTAAATACATTAATGTCCTTAGTGTGTTTACCTTTTTGGAATGAGTAGACTTCATGTATTTAGTGTTCTCAGCTGGGTTAAAATCCTTCCATCGAGACACTGTTTGTTATTTTTTTTGTTATTTTGCCTTTCTTATTTTTGAAGGTTATTCTGGGCGGAGGTTTTAAATCTCTGTTGGGGGTACGCTTCAGGCTTTTGGTGTAAAACGCCAATTGTCCATGAGTTTAGCGTTTAAATACCACCCCGAGTCCGGTACACCTTTAAAGATTAGTTAGGTTTAGTTAGTGTTGTTTATAGTTAGGATCTGGAGTCTCTCATTTTTCATTTAAGGTAACACTTTGTTGTTTTTCTGTATCTCTGCGTATTTGAAGCCTGCTGAGTATGAGGATAATTTGAGCGATGACTTTCGGTAAGTCTTTATTTATCTCATAACCAAGGTGCGGGTTGAAGCTAGAGCGTGTATGTGTGACAATTCCGGGCGAAGTGGCTGATGGGATTTGTAGTTCTAATGCTCTAGTTTAGCGCGGCGTCTCACGCGTGTTTTTGTTTTGCTATTGTGTTTCTCTGCTGCATCTTTTAACAGATATGTCGTCGGTAATTGAGGATTTCTTCTCATTTCCTTCGGAAATTCTACTGGAAAGATGTACGAAGGATGAGTTGTTGCAGATTGCCGAGCGCTTTGATGTGGAGGTAACGAGTAATGATAAGAAGCTTAAAGAAACACTGTTGAAAGTTGTGAAAAATGCACTTGTTGAGCGGGGCGTTTTAGAGGTAAGAGCTCAAGATATTGATCCTGAAGAGTCTTTAACCTCTCCTCTTGATGCTGCCGATCGAAATGTGAAGTTTAGTGAGATGTCTCTGCAAGAGAAACAGTTAAGTGTTGATGCGGAAAAACTACGTGCTGAGCGTGATGCTTGTGCACTGAAAGAACGTGATTTAGAAATGAGAAAATTAGTGTTACAACAGGAACTTGAGTTACGTAAACTGGAGTTGCAATCTGAAAGGGAGGAAAGAGATTTTCAGTTGAGGAAATTGGAGTTAGAATTGCACGCCCAAACAGTTGAAACTCCACGTCGCGCATCGTCTGTTGAAACCTTGTTTACTGCACCTGTTTTTGATGTTTACAAAAACATTAGACTTGTGCCACTGTTTTTAGAGAAAGAAGTAGAGAAGTATTTCCAACATTTTGAGCGCGTTGCTGAGTCTTTGAAATGGCCAAAAGAATTTTGGACCTTACTGTTGCAATGTGTTTTAGTAGGAAGAGCTCAGGAAGTTTATTCAGCGCTGACTATGGAACAAAGTGGTGATTATGAAATCGTTAAGACTGCTATTTTGCATGCTTATGAACTGGCACCTGAAGCATATCGCCAGAAATTTAGAAGTCATTTTAGGGTTGAAAACTGTTCATATCTTGAGTTTGCCAGAGAAAAGGAAAATTTGTTTGACCGCTGGTGTACTTCAGTAAAAGTGACCACCAAAGAACAGCTTAGAGAATTGATTCTTTTAGAGGAATTCAAAAACTGTGTTCCAAATGCTGTTGCTATGTATCTCAATGAGCATAAAGTCAGTAAAATGTCAGATGCTGCTCTTATGGCAGATGAATTTGTTCTTACTCATCAAATTGCTGTTAATCATTTTAATGATTCAAGTAGATCTAAGTTGAGCGTTTCTGTTAAACCTAAAAAGATGGTTTCACACCAGAATGCGGTGTCAAATTTTCCTGATAATACTTCCGTTACACGTATGAAAGGTGTGATGGTCTGTTTTTATTGTAAGAAGCCAGGACATAAAATCTCAGACTGTATTGCTCTCAAAAAGAAAGAGAAAGGTGTTAAACCTGTTGGTTTAATTTCTACATCAAATGTGAATCATACTCCTGCTCGAGTTAACAAACAGATTGAACAAGTAGATATCACTGAGATGGAGAGTGTTAAACATAGTGTTGATTTTGCACCATTTATCACCGAAGGGACCGTGGCTTTGCCCAATTCGGATGAGACTGTACCTGTACGCATCCTACGAGATACTGGGGCGGGGCAATCTTTTTTGTTGGAAGGACTTTTGCCCTTGTCTGAACGTACTGATACAGGAACACATGTACTGGTTAGAGGACTTGAGATGGCGTTTATGGAAGTTCCACTACACCGCATATATCTTGATTCTAAACTTGTGTCAGGTGAGGTGATAGTTGGAGTTCGTGCTATGCTTCCTGTCTCAGGTGTCACTTTCATCCTTGGCAATGATTTAGCCGGGGGAAATGTTTGGGAAAAGTCAGACACTGGGGTTCCACCTATAGTAGCTTCTGCTGTTGATAAATTAGATGGATCTTCTGACTGTCCGAATTTATACCCTGCATGTGCCATAACTCGAGCAATGGCTAAGAAAAATCTGTCAGATGAAACTGAAAATATTCTCTGTGATACTTTTATCGTATCTGAAAATTCCTCTCAGCCAGAATTAAGTACTGTGTGCACAGATGTGGAAAATGTGATCTATGATCCACATGCTGTTGATGACCATAAGTCTAATCTTCTGTCAGAATGTCCATTTATCTGTGATGACCCTGTTAACACATCTTGTTCTTTATCTCCGCTCTTTAGTGTGACTCGAGATGATCTTATCAAAGCACAGCAGGCAGATGATACTCTTCGAGAATTGTTCTCTTTAGCTCGTGAACAAGACAAGACTTCATCTCCCTTCTATTTTTTTCAAGATGGTTTGCTATATAGACAACAACCTATGAGCTTTGACTTTTCACTCGATCCTAGGATCCAAATTGTGCTTCCACTTGATTTCCGTCAAGACCTCTTAAAACTATCACATCAGAGCATGACTGGACATATGGGGGTACGAAAGACCTATGATAGACTCTTACGAAAATTTTATTGGCCTAGGTGTAAGCGAGATGTGATTAATTATATACGTGCATGTCATACTTGTCAAATGACAGGGAAGCCAAATCAAAAGGTTCCATTAGCTCCTTTACAACCAATTGCTGCAGTTACAACACCTTTTGCACACTTGATTATTGATTGCGTTGGTCCTTTACCGCGATCTAAGGCTGGACATGCATATTTACTTACCGTAATGTGTCAGACTACACGTTACCCTGCAGCTTATCCTCTGAGATCCATTACTTCCAAAGCTATTTTAAAAGCTTTAACAAGCTTCATGTCAATTTTTGGCATTCCGGAAACTATTCAGTCTGACCAGGGTTCAAATTTCATGTCCCGAAACTTTTCTAAGGTCATGCGACAACTTAAAGTTAAGCATAATATCTCAAGTGCCTATCACCCGCAGAGTCAAGGATGTTTGGAGAGGTTCCATCCGACTCTTAAGTCACTTTTGAGGTCGTATTGCGTTGAGCTTGACTGTGACTGGGAGGAAGGTCTACCATGGATGTTGCTCGCCATTCGTGAGGTGGTGCAGGAGAGCATAGGGTTTAGCCCTAATGAGTTGGTGTTTGGACACACTGTTAGGGGCCCTATTGCTGTCTTAGCAGATGAGTGGACGAATTTTGATTCTCCTGAGAATGTCTTAGACTATGTAAGTAGTTTCCGTTACCGACTGTATGAAGCTAGAGCTATTGCTCTACGGAAGTTAGCCAAATCTCAGGGAAAGATGCAGAGGTTGTTCGATCGTAAAGTCAAGTCCAGACAATTTCAAGCAGGTGACCAAGTGCTGGCATTGTTACCTGTGTTGACTACTCCTTTTCAGGCTAGGTTTGCTGGACCGTATACGATCGCGAAGTGTTTTCCAAATAACAACTATTTATTAAATACACCCGATCGTCGAAAGAAAATACAGGTGTGTCATGTTAATTTACTAAAATCTTATGTGACTCCTGTTCCTTCTCTTTTTGTTGATGTTGTGACAGCTACTGAGACCGCAGAAACAAGTGTTTCGGAAACATCTATAGAGGCGGAAGACCATCTAGAAGAGGTGAAAGGTCCCTCTCGAGGAGAAGTAGAAGGCCGGTTGAATAATTCTGAGATTCTTGTTAACTTGGCTCACCACTTGTCTCATCTGTCTGAGTCAGAGAAGGCTGATATAATTGAGGTGGTAAGCTCGTTTCACTCTCTCTTTTCTGATATTCCGACTCGAACTTCTGTCGTTGAGCATGATATTGATGTGGGCACGGCTCAGCCAGTGAAACAACATGCATACCGTGTCAACCCTATCAAAAGGAAGTTACTTCAGAGAGAGGTGGATTATTTGCTTGATCATAACTTGGCGGAACCCAGTTTTAGCTCTTGGAGCTCCCCATGTATTTTAGTGAGTAAACCTGATAGTTCATATCGTTTTTGCACGGATTACAGGAAGCTCAATTCTTTGACAAAACCAGACTGTTACCCTCTACCAAGAATTGATGACTGCGTTGACCGTGTTGGCTCCGCACAATTTGTGAGTAAATTCGATCTCCTGAAAGGTTATTGGCAAGTGCCATTAACATCCCGTGCTAAAGAACTATCTGCTTTTGTAACACCTGATAGGTTTCTGCAGTACACAGTCATGCCTTTTGGCGTTCGAAACGCTCCTGCTACATTTCAGCGGTTAATAAATCGAGTGTTGTCTGGGATGACCGGTTGTGAGGCTTATCTAGACGATGTTGTTTTATACAGTTCTTCTTGGTCGGAACACCTTGATCAAATTAGAGAGCTTTTTGTGCATCTAGCTAAAGCCAACTTGACTGTCAACCTTGCCAAGTGCGAATTCGGAAAGGCTACTGTGACGTACTTAGGAAAGGTAGTGGGCAGGGGTTGTGTGAAGCCGATTCACGCTAAAGTGAATTCAATCTGTAGTTTTCCCAAACCAACTACCCGTCGTGAGTTACGACGATTCCTTGGGATGGTGGGTTACTACAGGGGGTTTTGTCATAATTTTGCAAGTGTAGTTGCCCCTCTGACTGATTTGTTAAGAGACCATTTCAGTGGTCAGAGCAATGTCAGTGTTCCTTTGAGAACGCCAAATCCTTATTGGCAAATGCTCCGGTGTTGGCTACTCCTAATTTTGAAAACCCTTTTTTACTTGCTGTTGATGCAAGCGCTTATGGTGCTGGTGCTGTTCTTCTACAGGAGGATTCTAACGCAATCGAACATCCAGTCAGTTACTTTTCAAAAAAGTTCAATCGTCACCAACAAGTGTACTCTACAGTGGAAAAAGAAGCGTTAGCCCTTATTTTAGCCGTTCAACATTTTGAGGTCTATTTGAGCTCTGTATGTGGTCCGATTACAGTATACACCGACCACAATCCGTTGACTTTCTTAGATCGCATGCGCAGTAAGAATCAGAGAATAATGAGATGGAGCCTTATTCTTCAACCTTTCCACTTACAGATTAAGCACATACGTGGCAAGGATAACATAATTGCGGATGCTCTCTCGCGTATGTAGACTGTCCTAGTAGTGTCCGGTACTCTTCTTCTCTCTCTTTTCTTTCTCTTTTATCTCTCTCTGATATCCTAGGGCCCAGGATTCCGGGAGCGAAATGGAGTGGGATTTATTGAGATGAGTATTAAGTGTTGGATATTCACATTAAATGCTTATTTTGCATCAGTTCTATTTTTTGTTATTTCTGTTTTCTTTTGTCGGTTCTTTAGAGAACCTCCTTTTGGATTGGGAGGTGTGACGTCCCTGAGTCTCCTGATCCCATTGGTCCTGGACGTGGGAGTTCCTGATTGGTCTTCCTCATCCTAATTGATAATCAGTTGTGTATAAAAGAGTGTTGTGTCTTGTTTAGAGCAGGCACTCCATGGGGATACTCTCCTCATGAGTGGCTCATTGTGTTATGCTTACACATGTTGTCAATCTTTTGTTTTCCCTTAACCCTAGACTTTTGTTTATTATTATTATTATTGTTACTGTTTGTTATATGTTTAACTCAATAAATCTTATTTTTGAATGAACATTTCCGTTTGATCCCTCTTTTGTGTTATGGCTTGAGCTGGTCGTAACACCTGGACTTCTTATAAGCAGTTAAATCACCAGAGTTGAAGGCAGCAGTCCGTGCTCTTAATTTGGCCCGCAACTCATCGTTGACCCATGGTCTCTGGTTTGGAAATGATTTAACGTTAATAGATGGAACAACATCCTCTGTGCATTTGTTAATGTAGCCTATCACAGAGTCTGTGTATTCCTGTATGTTGTCTCCTGCTGCATCATGAAACATCTGCCAGTCTGTGGAATCAAAGCAGTCCTGCAGTGTGGAGATGGCCTCTTCCCTCCATTTGTAGGCTGTTTTAGTAACCGTTTTTTCCTGTTTAAGGCATTGTCTGTAGGCTGGTAACAGCAGTATGCTAATGTGGTCACCTTTGCCAAATGCTGGTCGGGGGAGGGGTTTGTAACTGTCCATTAGTGTTGAATAGCAGTGATCTAATGTCTGATCACTTCGTGTGGGGAAATTTATGTGTTGTTAGAATTTGGGAAGAACTTTCCTCATATTCGCCCTGTTAAAATCCCCAACAACGATAAAAGCAGAGTCAGGATGAGCAATTTCTAATCCGTTTATGGTGCTGTACAGTTCGTCCAATGCTTTAGTTTTGTCCACGTGAGGCGGGATGTAGACCACTGTAAGAATGATTGAATTAAACTCCCGCGGGAGTTAGAAGGGGCGCACTTTAACGGAGAGCAGTTCAATCTCAGGGGAGCAGTGTGTAGATAAAACTGTAACATCAGTGCCCCAGCGAGTGTTAATCATAAAGCACACACCTCCACCTCTGCTCTTACTGGAGTTTAGCGATCTGTCATGACAAAAAACGGAGAATCCAGGCTGTGTAATGGCCGTATCGGCCGTACTTCTGAGTGTAACCACGTCTCATAGAAAGCCAGAACGCAGCAGTTACGAATATCCCACTGGTATTTGATTCTCGCATTAAGTTCGTCAAGTTTGTTATCCAGAGACTGTATGTTGGCTAACAAGATGGTAGGGAGAGGAGGATTACAACTTCTTTTCCGCGATCTGCATAGAATTCCAGCACGCTTGCCTTTCCTCCTTTTCCGACTGTGTCTTAGGACGCAAGCCTGTAACAGAGGGAGCGCGTAGATCATTGGTGCTTTGCATTGACTCCTGAGGTCTAACTGTGGTAGTACTTAACTCATGAGTGTTAATGGTGACTTGACCTGACTCAGTACGGTCAACGGGGACCTGACTAGACTCAACGGGGACCTGACTCGACTCTGGAGGGTCAACGGGAACCTGACTCGACTCAGGAGAGTCAACGGGAACCTGACTTGACTCTGGAGGGTCAATGGGAACCTGACTCGACTCTGGAGGGTCAACGGGAACCTGACTCGACTCAACGGGAACCTGACTCGACTCTGGAGGGTCAACAGGAACCTGACTCGACTCAAGGGAGACCTGACTCGACTCTGGAGGGTCAACGGGGACCTGACCTGACTCAACGGAGACCCGACTCGACTCTGGAGGGTCAACAGGGACCTGACTCGACTCTGGAGGGTCAACGTGGACCTGACTTGACTCAGGACTGTGACCTGTGGCTGCCATCTAATACAGTGGCACTGTGCTGGTGGCTATTTTGTGCAGTGGCGCTGGGCTGGCGGCCATCTTGTGCAGTTGCGCTGGGCTGGCGGCCACCTTGTGCTGTGGCACTGGGCTGGCGGCCATCTTGCACAGTGGCGCTGGGCCGGCGGCCATCTTATGCAGTGGCGCTGGGCTGGCGACCACCTTGTGCAGTGGTGCTGGGCTGGTGGTCCTCCTGTCTGGAGACACAGGTTTAGAGTCGGCCATCACACCCGAAGAGACAGATGTGGCTGGGGTATCCCACTGAGACCGATGTTGTAGGTACATGGTGAACCCTCAAAAATCCAGGATCTCCAGCTCCTTCATCTCCCAATCAGGCACAGGGTTCTCAAGGCAGGCGTTAAAAAGTTCTTTAAGTGCCTCATCATTGTATCCCATTCCTACCGCCATGGTCCAGAGTCTTTGTGCCAAAACACCCACCTCAATCCCCTCTTGACGGAGGGTGATCAAATTTAGGAACCTCCACCTCCGCTCCTCCATGCTGGCTGGGGAATGGATATGAAATCCCACACTGCTGGATCTGGGAATAGATGGAGTCCTTCTGTAACGATTGCACACAGGAAACGAGAGATCCAATCGCAGTATTTTAATGGGGTAATCCCACATCAAAATCCAAAAAACAGGCAATGGGGTGACTATGGGGAAGTGAGACCATTAGTGGACACCCAGGGAAACACAGACCAGACACTGTGACACTGATGCACAACTTTTCTTGTGTAAAGGATTAGCAGTGGCCCACTCATGCATTCACTTAAAAAAAATCCAAAATTAAAACTATCTTCTGTTTTTATAACGTTATGCACTTTAGGACTGATTTTCCTTGGCTTTCCTTATGTATTATGATTCTTTTTATATGCTGAACTTAGATGATTAATAATCACCCATAATAACAAGGACACAGAAAGAGACATTACAAAAAGAAAAAGACTAATAGTAATGACTAACGAAAATGAAGCATTGCAATGACAGAAAAAAAAAATCTAACTAAAGTAAATAAATAAATATACACTACTATACAAAAGTTTGGGGTCAGCAAGATTCCATATCGTCAGTAATGCTAAGCTTTTTGTTAATTACACTGGAAATTGAGCACCACTTAAACATATTATTCAGCCAATAATTTTTTCAATCTTTTAAAACACCTGCCAAAAAAGCAATTCTTCACACCACTCCAGTTTTGTTTATATTATTCCTTGAATTTATTTCAAGGTGTATTTCATTAATTTTTTCATTTTAAGATGTATATATACATGTTTGTTTGTGTGTGTTGATTTGTCACTTTGAGTTCTTGCGGACAGGATTCCCATGCTTCTTGAAAGTACTTGAGAGTACTTGAATTTCAGACATATGGATTCAAGGCCTGGGAAGTATTGAAAACAAACATGAGTCCTTGAAAGAAATTTGAAATAAACTGTGTTTATGGTGCTGTTTCAAAAATTGTCCTATATGTGCTGTCATAGACAGAATGAAACAGTACTAATAATTGGGGGTGGGGGTGGGGGTTGGGTAGCACAATAAACAACAACTAGCGTGTGTTGATGTGCTGCCTAGAACCATGCGCGGGACTGTTTTCTAAAATTTTCGCACATCAGAGAGCCACTATCAATATGCCGGGTATTGAAATCGCATTTGAACAAACGCTCACTGTTCACTTTCACTTACAATTTCGCAATCAATCGCATTGTGTAAAGGGAGCACATCTTACAAGTCAAATATTTATCAAAAAGCTCAGGATCTGTCAAGCAGCAAATCCTCCAGCATTGTCAGTCACCTCTCTCGACCTGTGATCAGTCAAATCTGACTCATGCAGCTCGTGTATAGAGGCAGGGTAGCCAAGTCCTTATTTTTTCTATGGAATTTCTATGGCTACTTTTAATTTTGTATTCCCCCCATGGGTTAAAGGTTTGAAATACTGCATAAATTACTTTGAATGAAATCCCCATTGAAACATTTTGTATTCTACATATGATAAAACTGCAAGATATTAAGTTTTGTGAAGGAGGTCACTGGTAGGAAGCCTTTGAGCCGTGTTTTTTTTTTTTTTTTTTACAACCAAACACCGTGTAAACACATGTATCTCTACCATTCTTATATGGGCCAAATCTCTGGACTGTGGTTTGGCGGGACCTGGGCTAAATTTTTTTGACCGCCCATTCCCACCTTCGGTAAAGGTAAAACTACCTGCTCCTGCAAGATTTGCATTACGCGGGATCCCAATCCCAATGTAGCCCTCTAGCGCAGCCCTTCATGAACCTATGGATAAGCAGTGTTAATTAACAGGCCTAATGCCAGGAAAAAATTTAATGATTACTGGCTCAGTTCCAACAGGTGTACATTTAGCTAGATGTTGACTGCATGGAGAGTGACATGCAGGCTCTTGTTGAATCAGCCCTGAGACATGGAGCCAAGGAGAAAAAAATAGAAAAAAATTTAATTATTATTATTATTATTTTATTTTTATTTATTTTTTTGCAGTTTTGCACATGTAAAAAGTTTAAAATGTTCATGAAATATATATAAAAAAAAAAAACTAAAATAAATGAAAAAATTGGGATTTACAATAAAAAGGGATTTTTCATTTTTGGATGTAAGGGAAAGTTTACCGTGTTCAGCTTCCCCAAGAACCCAGTGTTACATGAATAGTGGATGCAGTTTGTTTTTCCAGCGCAGCAACGAAATGTATCAAGTGCCTTTGTGTGTTCTCTTCATTTGAGTGATGAATGTTTTATAAACAAGGCCCAAGTCAACGCTGGATTTGCACATCGTTTGCTATTAAAACATGGAGCCGTCCCTGTGATAAAAGACCCCATTCATGTAAGTACAATTGCATCAGATTTCTGTATTTTGTTGGAAATCAGCACATAAGTGAATATATGTTAATGGAAAACAACACGAAACATCAGTATTATAGCTCTGCTCACGGCACGCCTCAAGGAACTCAGCTTTTTCCAGAAAGAATCGCAACGCTGTATTGTCCTTTTATAAATATGATAAAACTAGAGACTTTTTGTATATATGAAGGATGCAGCACTATAGGTACTCAAGATTAACATGAAATTAGGTGAAACTGTGTATGTTATGTACTCTTTAAATTACTTTGAACAAGACTCAAAACGGTCTAGATTTATGAAACCTATACATTTAAAACATCATTAATCTAAAATGTTTATTAAAATGTTAAATTTTAAATGTTAAGTGCAAGTAAAATGTTAAGTTCTGTAAGAGATCTTTCATGACGGTACATATGCTGGGGAGTGAATTTGGTAGGTGCTTGATATAAAATAAATGGCATTTTAAAAAGTCCTTGAATCTGGTGTTCATGAAAGAGTGGGAACCCTGTACAGAATAACATTATTTATTTATTTATTTTAAAATGTATTTTATCCAGTATCATGATTTTTATAAAAAAGTTTTTTTTTTTTTTTTTATCAAATAATTGCTGCATTGGTGAAGATAAAACCTTACCATATTAACACTTTTTACAAATTGTTGTCACAAGCTGTGGGACAATTCAGTGTACCTGTAAAAGCTCTGTTCAAAGTTTTATTGAACCATTGCGATACACTTATCCTAAATTGCAATAAGAACCCTAAATCCTATTATTTTGGGTTAAGTAATGTTTGTACACTGATTAGGAAGGATCTCTTGTATCTAATCTTCACTTCAAACAAGAAAACTGCTTCTGTGGGCAATGTTAGGGCAGTCTCTGAGCAATGCTGTAAATTACAGAAACATGCGGTTTTGTTTATGGGTGAAAATGTTAAATGAAAAAGTCAAAATAAATGGCTGTGCTTTAGTAGTCCCGGCCTCAGCCGTCATGCCCACAGACTGCTGGCTGAACGTCTGATGCATACACTGTAGCAGAAAAAATTGGAAACACTTTGGGAGTTTCAAAGTCTTCATCTGATTGGTTGAAGTCTACAGGATTTCCGGGAGACGTGTGTGTTGTGTTCTTTAACATTCCACATGGAAACAAAGACGCAAAGATGCCAAAACCCCTCATGGAAGAAGAAAGCTGTCATGTTTGCAACTGTTACCATAAGCGCTTATCAGATTCAACTAAATACTGCATTTTCAAAAGCATCTAGTAATGTTGCAGAAAATGTGTTTTAGGAAAAAATAAAATAAAATTCCAGGTAGCTTAAATGTTTATTTACAAATCTAACTTTCTGAATGACAACACACTCAAACTGCTGAGCGAAGAAGCAGACGTACTGCCCTCCTACACTCTTCATGAACAGTACCAGCACACTGCATGAACAACATTCATTTCCACTCCATGGCGGGATCAGCTGCAGGGAGTGTAAAAATAGACCCTTCCAGATACTGTGCATAAACACACATATGTGGGGAGAAGACTTTGCAAGCTTCTCCTCAGCACTTTGCCGGATTCTGCACTCTGATTGGATGTGACAGCTGAGACAAGGTTATTATTTCTTATATTGTCCCTGCGGTCACATCGCTGAGTGAGGACTTTCACACCTCACCACGGATGTACGCTCACACTCAAGGCTTCTGCAAACCCCACTGATATGTTGTCACGACAAATTGTAGAACTTGGGCAATGGCAAGAAATCAATGAGCAGAATCCTCTGAGCAAGGTTATACAGCACCATTGTCTTGTGTATATATATAAGTAGTCAGTGACTTCAGTGAGTCAGTGAGTACATGTATTCCTGACTTCTTATTTATGTATTTACTCGCTTCCAGTAGACACACGTTGATCCCATGAGGCCATGGAAGTGGATTTGTGAACAGCAGTGAAGTGATGCAACTGACGCTGATAGGTCACATGACAGTGATAACATGGTGAATTTAGTATTTATGAATGCCAATCAAACTACACATTTTTATTTTTATTTTATTTTTTTATTTTACCTTTATTATACCAGGAATAATCCCATTGAGATTCAGAATCTCTTTTTCAAGGGAGTCTTGGCCAAGACAGCAGAAAACTAGTTCCATAATAAAAATACGGATACAAACATTTAAACAAAAAAAAGACATTTTGGCAATTTAACATGATCACCAGCAGCACTCAGTAACAGAACATGTGCATTTAATACTCAAAAAATCCTTTATCCTCATTTTAAATTGTGTCATTGTTGGTAAATAATCAAATTTGAGCTGATTCTGCAATTTATTCTAGGAAAAAGGTGCAAAAACTTTAAAAGGCACTTTCACCCAAGACGTTTGCGTTAGTGGGATATCATACAAGATTTGCCGATATGATCTAAGATTACATTTCCTAGTAGTGACTCAAAAGAGAACATAAGTAAGGAGGCAGTTTACTAAGTATGGCCTTAAAAAGGAAAATACCAGTGCTCCAGCCTGCGATTCTGATTGTGATTGTGAGAGATGTCCAACCAACACTCTCATACAAGATGCAATGATGAGTACGAAAATTGGAATTAGTTACAAATCTTAGTGCTGTATGATATAATGAAACGAGCATTTTTAAAGAAGAATTATTTGCATGCATGCATAAAATATCACCATAATCCATCATTGACATAAATCTTGTTTGTATAAGTGTTTTTCTCGTACTAAAAGAGAAACAGCCTTTGTTTCTATAATAGAAACCCAACAACCCATTCATACTATAACAGAACTAAGTTAAAACTCAAATGTAGCACCTGCTCAAGACAGTAGGCGATTTTCAGACACATCTTGACTACGAGTGACATCCAAACCTCACTGATTTTAACTCACAAACACATTGCTGTAACAGTACCGTGAACTTTAATTGTAAACCAGCCCGGCCAGGATGAGTTTGAATCACAGTTCTTCCTTTATTAGCTGGTCTCACACACCAAAATACACAGGATTCTTTCTATCTGTAGCGATTAGAGCCATGGTCACTGGAAGATGGAGGAGAGAATGTAAGTCTGGCCTGTAATTGACACTTGATGGGGCCACTTTCTTTGTGTTTGCATTATAGCAGGCCTTAATGGAATCGAGTCATTGTAACCTATACATCTCTGGCTGCAATGATGTTATTCTGCCTCACAACTCGTTTCTCTTACTAAAGAATGGCTCATGAGAAAGTGAGAGTCATTATAGTAAGACTAGACTAGACAATATTAAACAAATATTCCAGAATAAATACAAGTTTGGCAGTTCTATCAAAAAGGGGAAGTCGTGGCCTAATGGTTAGAGATTCCAACTCATAATCCAAAGGTTGGGGGTTCAAGTCTCAGACAGGCAGGGATTGTAAGTGGGGGGACTGAATATACAGCACTCTCTCCCACCTTCAATACCATGACCTAGGTGCTCTTGAGCAAGGCACCAAACCCTCAACTGCTCCCTAGGCACTGCAGCATAAATGGCTGCCCACTGCTCCGGGTGTGTGTTCACGGCCGGGTGTGTGTTCACGGTGTGTGTGTGTTCACTGCTGTGTGTGAGCATTTTGGATGGGTTAAATGCAGAGCACGAATTCTGAGTATGGGTTCACCATACTTGGCTGAATGTCACGTAATTTTTTTCACTTACACAACAACATCTGCTGTTGATTTTGAAAACAACTGTCATCACAATGTTACGTAAAGAAACAAAACACTTGTATAACAATTGTATAACACTTGTAAAACAACTCTCAGCGAATGTATTTACTTACTAAAAACTTGAGTACAAGTCAAAATTACATAGTCATGGATGTCTTTGAAAGCTGACCAATGCAAAAACTGCTGACTTGGATTGTTTCATGTTTTTGTCCATAATCATAAAATTTCTGATTTTAAAATTCTTTATTTTGTCTAAATAAACAAATAAATTAATTAATTAATAATAAGAAAATAAATAATAATAATAATAATAATAATAATAATAAAGCAGTAAAAAAAATTTAAAGGTCAGTAAAAAAGAAAAAAAAAATCTGAATTAAAAAAATTAAACAAAATAAATTGCATTGTTTAGTTGATTTATGTAGTTGATAGGTGATTTATATAGGTGAAATATGGCAAAAACAATTAACTGATAATTATTTTCATGCTTTTGTCGATAACCAATCAATCGCAGATATAAAATAATAAATAATAATAACAATAACTAAAATTAATGCAGTAACAGAAATATCGATTGTTCAATCCATATTATCTTGGTAATACACAAATATTACAATTATGGCCAAAACAATAAGCTGATTATTATTTTCCTTTCTTTTATTTTATTTATTTGTATTTTGTCAGAATAGTTTTAAAATAAAACAATTAAATGAAAATAAGACTACCTGTAATGCCATCTGTAACTGAATGATTTACAGACCCATAAAATGCACATGTATATCAAATCAAATAATTGTATTATCTTCTAAGCTGATTGTCTTATCCTTGCTTGTACTCTGTAGCATTTAATCGATATAATACTCCATGAGCTCGCTTACATCTGTGTCCACAGAGGGCTCTGAGAGCTTATTGGATGTCTCTGTAGCAAACAGCCACGGCTGTCATCAAAGCAACAGCTGTCAATGAGGACAACTCACTTGAGATGCAAGAAGGAGCAAAGACGCATGTCTGTCCGTCCGCCACACGTTCTCACACAGCGCTGAGGACACACTGTACCACAGAGCTGCAGTGCTCATTCCAGACCCCTGCTGGGAGGCTTTAGTGAAGCTTAATTGTGGAGCACCGGTGCCATTTCATTTCACACACCAGACTGACTGTATTTCACTTTGCATGTAACCAATTGGACCTGAAAAAAGGGGGAAAAAAGACCTAAATATATCCCTGCTATAAATATAACCACATTCTTTCAAAAGAGGGGGCTTGAGGATCTTATAAGCTCAGTTACAGGAAGTAAGTGAAAGACATTATCTGGAATGTGATTTTCTTCTTGAATGTTGTTAATATTTAATTGTCCTGTCTCTTAATAAACTTTAAATACATTAAACATTAATTTAAATATTCCATATATTCAGTTTATTTAATGTGTATTGTACGGGTCACATTTATCTACAGTAACAGCACATCTAATTTAGTCTAAAACATTTGAAGTTAAATCCACATGGATTTTTTTTTTAATTATTATTATACAAACACAGCTTTTTTGCTTCACAAAATGTTAATTGATGGACTGGAATCATGTGGATTATTGTGATGTTTTTATCAGCTGTTTAAACTCTCATTCTCATTGGTGAGCAAAAAAATAAAAATGTATCAAATTTGATGCCCTAAAGGGGTGTAAATATTCAGCCAATTTTTGTGTAAACTATTCCTGCATGAAACTTTAGAGTTTGAAAGCACAGTTTCAATGCATCCAGCAAGAGTGATAATCTTCAAAATCATACTCTTGTGTTCCATTTACTGAAACAGAAGGACATGCAAATAAGTTTCACCTTTCAGTGTGAAAGTTCAAATTTGGTGAATTCTACTCTCTGACAGCAGACAGCAGGCCAGCCGTCTAATTTTGGATGGACAGAAATTCTGATCATGTTTCCCAATATAGGTTTTCAAAACAACTGCTGCACCAGTGCATTTCAGTGTTATATAGCATTAGTACTATTTATATACTGTTATAGTTTGACTAATACCTCAAATTAGATTTTATCTTTATATTTTCAGTTTTCATTTGAATTTGTTTTAATAATTTTGTAATGCGTTTTTGTAATTTTGAGCTTTATTTTTAAGTTTTTGTAATTTAGTTCTTAAAAATATAAACTTTTTATTCATTTTAATAATTCATATATATATATATATATATATATTTTTTTTTTTTTTTTTTTTTTATTCGTTAAACATCACAACAGTATTTGGTCATTTTAAGTCAATGGTTAGAATAAGCTGGAATGTGAACCACACTTTTTCCTTGGCTATGCAAGACGAGGTGAACTCTGACCTGTGGAAAAATGTGGGACCAATAGAAGATCTAAACATCACAGATTGACCCCATGGCTCTGTTCAAACAATATAAACTTCAAAGCTACATGCTTTGGAGTGTTTTGGGAAGCAGATCATATATTTAAATGTTGTCACGTTAATGAACTTTGGTTCCCTTATTTGGTCATCTTCCTTTTCTTGTTTTAGTTAATTGATTGATCCTCACCTGTCCCCAGTTCCCTCATCACCTGTGTGTTTAAATACCTGGTCTGTTTAGTTCTCCCTTGTCCGTGATTATCGTTGTTGAATGTATACTGAATATATGTGTAAATGTGTCAAAGCTGTATGTGAGTGCTAACCTGAATGCTAATGCTGTTATTTGTTATATTGTCTTGTTAATATAATCTGTACCTCCTTCGTTTTCTAAGTAAACTCCTCATTTGTTCCTTATCCTCCTCGAGCACTTTAGTCTTTCGTTTAGCACTACACCTTAATCTGTAACAAATGTATTAGTAATTTAATATTCATTCAGAAAAAGCAACCACCCCCATTTTGCATGCCTTCGTCTCTCCGTCCCACATGCCATACAGAATTGGACACAGATCCCAGCAGATACACTGTCATATCCCGTCAACACAAATGTCATTAATGCATTTCACAGAATGCCACCAATCATAAATAACTACAAATGACTCAGATAAGTTATGTTCTGTGCTATATTGCAAATACTAAGTACACATTTGCAAGTATAAACTTACAGATCTTTTTGCAAAATAATCAATAATATGCTGAATGTTATGCATGGCTATTACATAATGAATAAATGCTTGTTCTGTGCATGCTGCGTCCTCTCTCTCAGTCAGGGGACTTTTTAGAGATGGAATGGCCATTAGATTACCATGGAAACCTCCGCAGAGACATGATGGCAAACACTTAAATGAACTGTATTCTGAATCGAGGCTTCTCTTAAGATGACTTTACACTTTAAATATGAAAAACTAAAGTGTCTATATTGTTATCACTGGCATATATAATCTTGAGACAATGGGCAGAACAAGTCCCATGGTTTTCTTTAAACTTATGAAATATCAGTCATTATTCATCCCGGAAGTCAGTTTCTATATTTCAGGCCGTTTATACACTTTTTGACTTCCATTCACATGCATGCACAAATTCTGCATTTTGCTGCAATGCAAAGCTCAAGTTTGGTAAACTCTGACCTGTAAATTCATATCACATGAAGAAGTGTCACCAACAGAACATTAATACATCACAGTGTGACCACGTTTGCTGCAATGCAGGAATTGTATAGTTTTACATTTTGAATTATTTTTATTTGTGGTGTTGAATTTTTAGTCTTTGTAATAAGTGCAGCATTGAATGCAGTGCAAATTTGATGCACAGAGGTGGAACGTGATCATTTCACAGCAATCATGAACTTTGAGACAAATATTTGCCCTGTAGTTTACAGGGCCTCATCTAGTGTTCCTCACACATTGTAATCACCTCCTTTTATCTGTGTAAAGCCAAGCAACAGCAAGCCCATAAATGACTTAAAAAACAATGAGCTAATACTTCTCAGAACACAAGACAAGACTTGTGCTCTTAAATGGCCTGATTTGACAAGTTACAAGCACATGGATACTATTTGGATTTACTGAAACACAATACGATTGCACAACATTGTATTAAGAGAATGTACTAACAGATTAGAAATGGAACACAGAAGTTAGGAGCGGTAAACGCTTTGCCTCTTTACTGAAAAACTATATCAACCCCTCCCCCCCACTCCACCTCTTTAAGGACCAAATTTTTGTTATTAATAATTAGCATATACGCATGCATATTACTAGCATATTGGCTGTTTATTAGTACTTATTAAGCACATATTGATGCCTTATTCTACATGACCATATTTTAGATCTGTTAATCCCACCCCATACCTAAATTTAACAAATAACTTACTAACTAAAAATAATAATAAGCAGCAAATTAGGAGTTTGATTAGAGAAAACTCAACAGTGAATATTTGTTCCCTATTCTAAAGTATTACCTTTTTTATGATTTTTAATTATTTTAAATGTAAGAGAATAAAAAAAAATAGTAAAACAACTATTTGCAAGCAATATTTCTATTTTACTGAACGGCTAAATACCCATAAATGATTTATTTGACATTTAAAACAGTGAAATGTGAAAAAAAGGAGTAGTTTGCATCACTGCAGTCACTCATTTAACATTTCTTTCATGAAACAGTATCTTATCATGCCTTCTTTGATCTGATTGGTTATCTCAAAAATTTGGACATTGACGAGCACCATTTTTGTCTTTTTAACAACATTGGTGTGTAATGAAATTCATCCCAGCTGCATTAAGGATAATAAATATTGCAAGGGACAATCTGAGAATTGGGCCAAATTGTTTGTTTATGGTGGTTTCAGCCCTGATCTAAACATAGAGTAAATGTATAACTAAAAAGTTTTACGTTGTTAGTATTTTAAGTTTACCCAAACAGTTGCATATGACATAAATGTTTATTCTGAATTGCAAACAAATCGCAAAGTACACTCTCAATAAAAAAAGGTACAAAACCTGTCCCTGGGGCCAGTGTTAAAACATACCATTTAGGTACTAATTGGTGCCTTTAAGGTACTAATATGCACCCTTAAGAGGGTCGCACACTGGATGAGAAGCGCAGTGCTGCGCCACATCTAGGATAACTCGAGGTATCGCACACCGGACGCACACATTCTATACACATTTATTTATTACATAGCTGACGCTTTTATCCAAAGCAACTTACAATTGCTATATATGTCAGAGGTTGCACGCCTCTGGAGCAACTAGGGGTTAAGTGTCTTGCTCAGGGACACATTGGTGTCTCACAGTGGATTCGAACCCGGGTCTCTCACACCAAAGGCATGTGTCTTATTCATTTATTATGCATAAAAAAATAAAAATAAAAGTCTTAAAATCCCAACACAGCAGCAGTGGTTTAATCAATGGAGTGGGTTTGGAAGCAGGACTGTCTGTTTGTCTGGCCAATAGTAGAATAAAGGGACTGTCTAGAAACCTCTTTGTTTATTTACTTTGTGTGACGCTAACAATGGAGGACAGGAGGCAGATGCAAGTAAGGGTAGTTTATTGACAGGAGTAGTGATGGATGAATGCTGGTGAGTGACGCAGGAACCACGATGGCAGCACAGACAGGTGGGTAGGTGATTTGAGTGCGTTGGTAGCGATGGCGGTGATGGTAGATCGGTGATCGGCGGTGATAATCCGTGAATGACTGTGAATATCCAATGAAGACTGAAGCAGGACACTGAGCAAAGACAGGAACACCGGAGCACGAACAGACATCGACACGAGGACCTCAAACAACGATCTGACAAACAGGAGACGAAAGACAGGGCGTTAAATAGGCGGTTGGAATGAGATGCACCTGCCGCTGATCAGGCGATCAGTGGCAACACCCACATGAACCAATCAACATGACATAACATGACTACAGCTGGAGACGGTGCATTCACGAACCGTGACAGTACCCCTCCTCCTAAGGACGCCTCCTGGCGTCCCCAGAATCTCTTACCTGTCGATTGTAATCATCGATAAGGGAGTGATCCAGGATGTCCCTAGCAGGTACCCAACTTCTCTCCTCCGGACCGTAACCCTCCCAGTCCACCAAGTACTGAAATCCGCGTCCCCTCCTTCTAGAGTCCAGAACACGATTTACCAAATAGGTGGTCTCCCCATCTACGAGACGCGGCGGGGGAGGGACCGGGGTAGGCGGATTAATGGGAGAATGAAATACGGGCTTAATTTTGGACACATGAAAGGCGGGATGAATTCTCCTGTACGTAGGAGGGAGTTTAAGGCGGACTGCCACCGGACTAATGATTTTGGTGACAGTAAACGGGCCAATAAATTTGGGAGCCAATTTATTAGATACGGACCGGAGAGGAATATTCTTGGTTGAAAGCCACACCTTTTGACCCACGACGTATACGGGAGGCCTAGACCGGTGGCGATTGGCCTTGGCCTTGGTGCGCGCCCCCACTTGGAGTAGAGTCTCACGGGCTCTGGTCCAAGTGCGGTGGCACCTCTGGACGAAGGCGTGAGCGGAGGGGACCGCAACTTCGGATTCCATACTGGGAAAAATAGGTGGCTGGTAACCTACACTACACTCAAAAGGAGATAGGCCCGTAGCTGATACTGGTAAGGTATTGTGGGCGTACTCCACCATAGACAATTGTTGGCTCCAGGAGGAAGGATTCTTGGAGACCAAACATCGCAACACCCTTTCCAAATCTTGGTTGGCTCTCTCGGTTTGACCATTGCTCTGGGGGTGAAACCCTGAGGACAGACTTACAGTCGCTCCCAGTAGTCTACAGAATTCTTGCCAAAATTTAGCCACAAATTGGGGTCCCCTGTCGGAAACCACGTCTATCGGGAGGCCATGTAAACGAAAGACGTGGTCTACGACGGTCAACGCTGTCTCCTTGGCTGAGGGTAATTTGGGCAAGGGAATAAAGTGGGCCGCCTTCGAGAACCGGTCCACCACGGTTAAAACTACCGTGTTGCCCTGGGGGGGGGGGGCGGTAATAAAATCTAGAGCGATGTGGGACCAGGGTCTCGAAGGAACCGGCAGCGGTTGGAGTAACCCATCAGGGGGCCGATTGGAAGTCTTACCAGTGGCACAAACCGAGCAAGCCAAAACAAAACTGTGAATGTCGCGAGCCATAAGTGGCCACCAGAATTGTTGCTTGACTAAAAATCTAGTACGGTTAACCCCTGGATGGCAAGCTACATTCGAGCAATGTCCCCGCTGGATAACGTTGGACCTTAATCCCTCCGGCACAAATAAACGGTTCGGTGGGCACCCGGGCGGAGGCGTTACCCCTTCTAAGGCCGTTCTGACCTTCGATTCGATCTCACATGTGAGAGTGGAGACCACTAATGTCTCAGGAAAAATACACTCGGGAGTGGACGGGCGTTCGGAATGGTCAAAAATACGCGACAAAGAATCGGGTTTGATATTCTTGGAACCCGGGCGGTACGAGATAGTAAAGTCAAAACGTCCGAAAAAAAGTGCCCACCGAGCCTGCCTGGAGTTCAACCTCTTGGCGGTGCTAATGTACTCTAAATTCTTGTGGTCAGTCCATACTATAAAAGGAACCCCCGATCCCTCTAACCAGTGTCGCCATTCCTCCAATACCATCTTAACTGCCAACAATTCTCGGTTACCAATATCGTATTTTCGTTCTGCTGGAGATAAACGATATGAAAAATACGCGCAAGGGTGGACCTTGTCGTCTAAGGGAGAACGTTGAGATAACACCGCTCCTACCCCCACCTCTGATGCGTCGACCTCCACCACGAACTGACGTGTAGGGTCAGGGGTAATCAGAATAGGGGCTGAAATGAAACGGCTCTTCAGTTGGGCAAACACAGCCTGAGCTGTGTCCGACCACCTGAACGCAGTCTTGGCGGAGGTCAAGGCGGTCAGAGGTGCGGCTAGTTGGCTGAAGTTGCGAATAAAACGCCGGTAGAAGTTAGCGAACCCCAGAAACCTCTGTAGGGCCTTACGGGAATCTGGGCTTGGCCATTCTACCACAGCCTTAACCTTCTCGGGATCCATGCGTATTCCCTCAGTCGACACGATATACCCCAAAAATGGAATTGACTGTGCATGAAATTCGCATTGCTCCGCCTTGACAAAAAGCCCATTCTCTAGCAACCTCTGAAGCACTCGTTGGACGTGCTGCACATGTTCCTGGAGAGAAGAAGAAAAAATCAATATGTCGTCCAGGTAGACATAAATGAACTGATCGATCATATCTCGCAGCACGTCGTTGACGAGTGCCTGGAAGACCGCTGGGGAGTTGGAGAGCCCAAAGGGCATAACCAAGTATTCAAAGTGCCCTCTGGGGGTGTTAAAAGCGGTCTTCCATTCATCCCCCTCCCTGATCCGAACCAAATGATACGCATTGCGTAAGTCCAGTTTTGTGAAAATTGACGCTCCCTGCAACCTCTCGAAGGCCGAAGACATCAACGGCAAAGGATAAGTATTCTTTACCGTGATGTTGTTCAGTCCCCGGTAATCAATACAAGGTCGCAGAGATCCGTCCTTCTTTCCCACAAAAAAGAACCCCGCCCCCGCAGGAGAAGGGGAAGGGCGGATGAATTTGGAAGCTAGAGAATCAGAAATATATTTCTCCATAGCCTCCCTCTCTGGAACAGAAAGTGAATAGAGTTTGCCCTTAGGCGGAGACTTACCTGATAGTAAATCTATGGCACAGTCGTAAGGATGATGCGGAGGGAGAGAAGCAGCCCGAGACTTACTGAACACTTCCTTCAGATGGAGGTACTCAGCGGGCACGTTAGACAAATCCACAGCCTCCTCCTGCAACACAGACACAGACACAGACGGACAGGCAGACACTAGACAAGACTCATGACACCTTTTACACCAAGACAAAACGGAGTTAGAGAGCCAGTCAATGCTAGGGTTGTGGAGGAGGAGCCAAGGGTGTCCAAGGACAATGGGTGCCAGGGGAGAGTCAAGGATGTGAAAAGAGATGGTTTCGGAGTGATTGCCAGAGGTGATGAGTGTAATGTCTTCAGTGATGTATGATATGGTGGGAAGTTGCTGACCAGTGAGGGCGTGAACCATGATGTGGTGCGGAAGAGGTCTGAGGGGAATGTGGAGCTTGTGGGCTAATGTGCTGTCCATGAAGTTACCCTCTGCCCCGGAATCCAGTAGTGCCTGACAGTGATGTGTCTGTGCTGACCACCGCAGCCATACCGGGAGGAGCGTAGACGATGATGGTGATGATGATGATGATGATGAGGTCTTCTCGGCGGAGATCCCACCCGATAGTAGCCTCATACGTACTACCGGGCCTGGCCTTTTACCGGACAGGCGTGGGCTTGATGTCCGGCTCCCCCGCAGTAAAGGCAAAGGCCCAGGGACCTCCGCCTCTCCTTCTCCTCCCGGGAAAGCCGAGCTCGCCCTACCTGCATGGGCTCGTGATCGTAGACGGGGCTGGCCACGTCCCCGCCGCTGAACCGCACGTCTGCCGGTCCCCTGGATGGGGTGTTGAATAGCCCCCTCCTCTCCATCCGTGCCAGACGTGCGTCGACCCGAAGGGCCAGCTCAATGAGTCCATCGAACGACGGGGGAAGGTCCAGGGCGTAGATCTCCCTCTGGACGCGGTCAGCCAGCCCATGCAGGAACATGTCCCACTGCGCCTCCTCGTTCCAATGGCACTCCGCCGCCAGGGTCCGGAACTCGACGGAGTAGTCCGAGACGGATCTCTCGTGCTGGCGTAACTCCGCCAGCCTCCTGGCCGCCTCCCGTCCTGCGGCGGCCCGATCAAAGACCCGTCTCATCTCGGCGGAGAGCGCCTGGAACGAGGCGCAGCATGGGTCCTGGTTCTCCCACACCGCTGTTCCCCACAATGCCGCCCTCCCAGAGAGCAGGGTCAGGACGAAGGCCACCTTGGCCCTCTCACTGGCGAACGTTCTAGGCTGGAGGACAAAATGCATATCACAACGGTTAAGGAAAGCTCTACAATAGTCGGGTTCACCTGAGTACGCTTCCGGAATCGGGAGGCGTGGTTCCGGCTGGGAGGGGGCCTCCGATGGTGCTGGTGGAACAGGCGGTGTGAGTGGCGCAGTGGGAGCTCGTAATAGCTGGAACTGTTGGGTGAGCTCGGACACCTGCGTCACTAAAGCCTGAACCGCGCGACCAGTGTCGTTAAGAGTCCGCTCCTGGGAGTCCATCCTCCGAACACTGGCGCTGAGGAAAGCTTCGAGGGAGGAGGGTTGATTACTCGCTGCCTCCATGTTGGTCAGATCATTCTGTGACGCTAACAATGGAGGACAGGAGGCAGATGCAAGTAAGGGTAGTTTATTGACAGGAGTAGTGATGGATGAATGCTGGTGAGTGACGCAGGAACCACGATGGCAGCACAGACAGGTGGGTAGGTGATTTGAGTGCGTTGGTAGCGATGGCGGTGATGGTAGATCGGTGATCGGCGGTGATAATCCGTGAATGACTGTGAATATCCAATGAAGACTGAAGCAGGACACTGAGCAAAGTGAACCAATCAACATGACATAACATGACTACAGCTGGAGACGGTGCATTCACGAACCGTGACACTTTGTTGGTCAAAAATGAGCACATTACAAATGAAGGGGAAGCTAATTTTATCTAATGGAAATGTTTGGTACTGCTCCCAACCAAGTATTATTGACCGATTTTTTTAGAGATCATATTCGCAACACAATTTGTTTAAATTTATGACTTTGAATTCAAGATTTATGATAGTTTTGAAATTTTGGAAATAAGTTGGAAATTTCATTTTCAGATCTATGTTAAAAAGTGGTTAGCTGGTAATAAAAGGACCATAACTATTCCATTAATATAATTTAGAACCATAAAATACCCTAAAAACTAAAATATAGCAAATTCATTTCACTGAGAATTTTCATTTGTATTTTTATTTTTTTGACCACCACGCACGCAACATTAGAGGGTTAATTTTGGTGACAACATTAGTTCAGAAATTCACTTTACCTTTATACTAATTTAATTTGGACTAAAGAAGCATTATTCAGAAAATTCTATGAAAATTTAAAATACAGTATCTGCTCTGTTTATGATGCAAGAAGGACTACACTATTTTCAAGCAGGTGTAATGGATATGCGTGTTTGCGTAGTATAGAGAGCAAGAAAGTGAAAATGAGATGCAGATGAAGAGAGAAAGAAGAAAGATGGATATGGACAAAATAGGCACTGGAACACAGAGCTGTTAAGCGCAGTGCAGGAAGCAGCAACCATCTGTGTGTGATGACGCCTCCACTCTAACACAGAGGTGCAGGTAGTGCTGCGGCCTCTGAGGCCCCACTGTCTCCGCCGCTCACTACAAAGAAGGTTTTCATGATGCAGGCAGACACACCGGCCAGCTGGCCCACTGCGGAGTGACCTTTAATACACAGACAGGACATGCTCACAGCTGCAGGGAGAAGTCAGAGATGCCAACCTTTAATTGGCAGGGCTTTGATTTAGTTGCCAGAACCCCATGATACTAAACTCTTTAACAAAACAAAACCGTCACTTCTCGATTCTTACAGAATATTGCCATGGTGAAACTTTCAGAACAGATGGAAATGTCTAATTCATGACTAGCGTTTAGCCAAAAACAGGCTTTTTCAGAGATACTGAGATTTGACACTTTTCGATTTATTAATTATATGGCTGCATCCAAAAAAGAAGCCAGCTGCCTCGCTACCCAGTCAGTCATTGACTAGACAGGCAGCATTTGTGTATGAAGGTGCCTCCTGGAAAATGGTTTCAAACAAGCGTCATAATATCATGTTTATAGACCTAAAGTAGGGATGCACAGATATTAAAAAATTCTGTCTGATACAGATACATATAATAGATATTATTAATCAAAAATACAATAAAAATAAATGATTGGGGGGGGGGGGGGGGGTACCACTGGGATGGTTACCTTTCTTAAAAATGTACATATTAGTTCCTTTAGAAAGGGTACCACCCCAGTTACAGATTAGATAACTTGTAAATGGAGTCAAAAGTTGATAAATCTTAAAAAAAAATAAAAAATCTCGTTCTAACTCCTTCAGAAGTGATTTTATTCTTTCCACTGAACTGTGCACACAGGGTTATGGAATATCATGGGCAGTGAAGGATCTGTTCTGCCTTGAGAAACTAACTACATGAAGGCATCTTAGTAAACAGGATGTAACGCTTCACTATCTACCACCATACCACTTGTAAAGGCAGCATTACTCAGATTTCCAATGCAGTCAATCGTCCCTTGAATCTTGATAAAGAAACAGGTGTGAGTCTACATGTCTAGGCCAGCCGAGATGTGGGCTAGTACAGTACTAACAGGGATCCACATTGTTCAGAGCTACACTTTAAGTTGACTTTAACCTAAAGCAAAATTGTTCAAGTCACAGGAAAAGCAGCACTAGCATGCAGAACAGATCGCTCACGGTTTATACAGACATGAGTTCAGTCTTCTCTATGTGTACCAGTACCTCCTCAAGATGGCAACCTCGTCTTGTCCTTGATTTATGATGCATGAAATCCTCTGTCAGAATGAACACATCATAATTAGCCCTTTGGGCCATACTAAATATTCTGATGATGTACAAACAAAAATATTATCACAGTTGCTCTCATCTTAAACGTATCTGGAAAAAAGTGCACTTGTGGCATTATTACTCATAAAATCAAACTTTCTAAACCAAAGTGCTTTTTTTCAACTCTGATGCACAAAAGATCAATTTGTCATTGCATTTAGCCTAATGCAGCAAAAGGTATATGTCCTAAAGGTCTTTTGTACTTTTATTTTTTTTTTTTGAAGCAGAAGAAGAAAATTGCCCCTGCCAGCTAAAGGTCTTTCAGCAAATAAATTGACCAATTATATACCATGAGCACAGAGTATTCTTACAAAAAAAAAAAAAAAAAAAAAAAACAAGGTCTGTTGAGCTGACTTATACATTGTTTCTACACTCAGTTTCAGCTTTCAAAAGCAATACACAGGTCAGGAGTGTGGGTGTACACTTGAGGTTAATCAAATTGCAGCAAATGTGTATTCTCACAAGCATTAAAGTGAACACATTCTTGCCAGTGTTTACAAAATCAGCATTAGTGTAGCTGCTAGAATAACCCATTTCCTTCAGACTGAATCTAGGGCCAGGACAACCACTTAAAAAAATCTACTTAATACTTAATATATTTTTATATATATAGTGCAGAAATTGGCTTCCATATTTTCAGGTACAGAATTTTATAAAACAGATTTCCAGGGTTTAATCTAAAGGAAAAAGCACTGCCTGGGAAATAAACTACAGTCAAGTGCTGAAGATTTTTATAATCGGTTAAGGGCACCATATCAAATCTCTTTTTCCTTTTGGTTGATTTCAAAATCATTAAAACAATGTGTTTTCTTGTCATTAAATTACCACCAGAAATTGAAAATCTGGGAACGAATGCTGTTTGACCAGGGAAAACCCATTTTAACCACAGGGAAAAATATACAAAGGACAAGCTAATAAAAGACAGATATCATTGAGTGCAGCACAGTCCTTGACTAGAGGAAGATTGGCACAGCAAGAAAGAACAAGATGTAGGGCTTTACCTTTATTATATTAGTATTATACAATTATTATATTAGTATTATATTTGTTTATTATATTATTATATTAAAATCAGAATATATTTAGTCAGAAGTAGGATTTGAAACTATATTCTTTCGGAGGCAAATTTCGATTAAGATGTAAGGGGGAGAATTAAATATTTACCCAAATTTCAGTTTCAGCAGAAGTAAAAAATATTATTACGTTTTGTTTAACCTTTAAAAAGTAGATAGATGCTTCTATCTAGATCTAAAAAATAGATAGTACAATGGATTCATTGCAACTCAATAAAGAAGGTGTAAACAAGAGATGCAAGTTTAGGCCAAAGCTTCTCCTCAAAATATCCAGTGAGTGAGACTGGCCTCAGAATCAGCATGAACAGACCTGTGGGTTCCGTGAATTGCTGCGATTGTTTGGCTGACACACTGAGAAATCAAAGCTTTGCATGGTTTTGCTTTTCTTCCTACAGGTTTCAGAATCTCTCAATTAACATTGTCTGCATTTGTCATACCAGTAAAGCCTTCTTAGAATAATAAATCATGATGAGAAAAGAAATAAAAAATTATCTAAAGACATTCTTTTTGTTTTTTGTGGTTATGTTATAAAAAATTTGCTTTGTAATTTATATCATGGTGGGGCAAGATTAATTGTGTCACAGATGTGTGCCTTTGGTTTAGTTCTGTTAGCTGGGAGCACAGCTATACATAAATGCACATGGTTTTAGTGTAATTTCTGAATATAGCTTCAAATTTTGAGGGATTTAGCATAACATCGGTTGCTCCCCAATGCATTCTATACAGTGAATGGGTGCCATCAGAATAAGAGTCCAAACATCACAATAATCCATAAGTAATCCAATCTATTCCTGACCCATTCAAATAGATTTCTTCAAATCTGTTGTGATGAAATCAACTCATCTACATCTTGGATGGTTTGAAATTTTCAGAAAATGTTCATTATGGTGAACTATTCCATTCATAAGGGAAAATATTTTATATGAACTAATTAAGAAAGTAAAATTATTAGTTTAAATAATGTAGCTGTGGAAAATCTGATCAAAAGCACTAGACTGCAACACACACATTGGGACATCTAATGACGTAGGACTCCATCTGGAAACTCTTTTATTTGCTATTCCACACATGTAAAAAATCTGTTCAACTTTATTACTCAGATGGCACCCTATTTGTATGTTTCTGTGGGGAGTGGCTCTGTTACATAAGCAGTCTTAGCTCAGAATTCCAGAAATTCCTGCTGGAGGAACAACTATACGATCCCTGAAGAGGTAAAGAAGGAGGCAGTTGCAGCAAATGACGACAATACTGACTCAATGCACGCAAACAGCTGATCCATCTGCAGGGCTGAACACATAGATTAGCCGTCACCGAACCTTCAGGCTGTCATTTTCTTTAAACAGAAGAGTATCAGAGGCCTGGACTTTCTCACTGCGCTCATTGGAAACTCGGGACAGGAAATGATCTAAACCGCCATCAACCAGACAAAAAGCATCAGGCCAGCACTAGTCTGATCATCTCAGAGCATCTGTCAGGACATTATCTCATGGACTCTCTGAAAGTGAGAAACTGTGAAGAGACTGACAATACATTTGATCTGGTACTGCCTGATTAATAGTTATGATTAACAGTGTTTATTTTCATCAAGAAAGAAAGAAAGAAAGAAAGAAAGAAAGAAAGAAAGAAAGAAAGAAAGAAAGAAAGAAAGAAAGAAAGAAAGAAAGAAAGAAAGAAAGAAAAAGGACTCTTGCAAAACTTTTTGATGCAGAAGCCAAATGAACGTAGTGCCATCTAGTGGCAAAAGTGTAAAAATAGTCTTGCTATGAGACAAATTGATAACCAAGAAAAAAATACTGAAATAAGTGACCTGTCTACTTTGCACATATGCAAAACACAAGCATTTATAAAATATAAACATTTTATACACATTATAAGTTATCTATTACTCAAGATAACTTCAATAATTGTTCAACGCTAAACTCTTTTTTACTTGACATTTGTGCATCATAAGAAAATCCTGCATTTAAGTATACTTATTTAAATAATATTTCATTATTATTTAAAATACATTCTTATAAAAATGTATCATCTTATAGTAAGCATAATCAAGCTCTGGGCATAATTAACTAAATTTGACAAACAGCCTGACTGGAAATGAGGCATAATAAAAATAAAAAGTAATGAAGGAAATATATATATATAGTTTTATCCTTATAAAGCTAATTCTGATTCTGGTTCTTGTTTATTTCAGCAAAGCTACTTTGAACCCTGAAGAAGAGCAAGACACCATCTTGCGGACACAAGTGTCATTGCAGCACAAAACAATAAAAATAAAATTAAGCACTTACTGCCTGGCTTGCTGACCTCTAAAGTTCGTCACGTTTGTTAAAGACGCCACGAAGTCAGAGCTATGGGATGGATTGCACAGAGGAAAGTTAGTTTCAGTATGACTGTAGTTACTAACCATTCATATTGCAGTACACCTAAAAAGTCCTCTTCAGACACAATCTATAATAACTTTATCACAAAGTAACCTTAAGACAAATATTAAGAGTCTTCAGGAAGTGTAGTTCAGGAAGTCTCTTTTAAAATATAGCTAATAAATGAATGTAAAAGTCGTTTATCTTACGGTACCCAGTTTGTCCTATGGAGGGCAATGGATCATATATAAAACGCAGATGGGCTGAGTGGGTGAGTTTCTGCGACAGTGCGACACGAGTGAGGGCAAGCTTGCTTCTGACTCGCATTTAGCCTACTGTAACTTAGCTGGATAGATACAATTAATGTTTTTCAAATGAAATAGGGGATAGTGGTACATCAAAAACAAGAGAAAACTCCCTCGTTACGTAATTGCGTACCTCTGTGTGGTAATTCATCAAGATACAATGCAGACTGCAGAGATTGCTTCATTCTCTCCCTGTGTTGATTTTGCGCTACAGCGTCACTGGTTAGTGAGTATCCACTGGGATCTCTTCATTCAAACACAGACTGTAGCCTACATTTTCAGAAAGTTGATTTAGTCCTGACTGCTGGGTGCATGATCTGTACATTCTCCTCGTGCTAGAACAACTAAGATCTGATAAGATCAGAAGGTTTACGACTGTCAAAGGAGACTCTCAAGAGATTTCAACCTGCATTATGGACTCAATGCATGTTTTATTAACTCTATTTGGTAACCTTTATTCATAATCATAACTGTATATGTTTGCATTTATTAAAAGATCCGTGTTTGTATTTCCCTGTGTTTTTATTAATATTAGGCTATCTGTTTTGTGCAAACGAGTTTAAGAGCATCTGTTGTATGAATCATTCTCTGTCTGGTGTCTATAATCAACTACCTAAAATGAAACCTTTAAACTCGTAGCTAGGCTATTTGTTAGGGTGATTTTTTTACAGCCTGTGTTTTCATCTGACAATATGTCTGATGCAAAGATAACTGTGTTACTGTAAAATGTTCAAATATGTAAAAATGTTGATGGAACAAATTGATGTATGTGCAGAATTGAGAAACAGGTATTGGACATTATGTATATGTGTTTCATTTCAAATATATATATTTTATATATTTCAAAATATAATAATAATTATTATTATTATTATTATTATTATTAGCTATTATTATTATTGGCCAAAAAGTATATTTCAAAATATATTTACATATTTATATTTTTTAATAATATATTTCGGCTATTTTTGTATATTGTTGAAATGATATTTTAAAGTATACAAATATACTTTTGAAGCATTTTAAAATTATATTTTGACATCTATACATTTCAATCCAAGAACATGTTTTCTTTTTAATGCAACATAAATACATTTAGAAACATCTTTTGGTATGAAGGTTGAAACAGATATTTTGGATATTTTGGAAATTTTAGATTATTTTGGCCACATATACATACATACATACACACACACACACACACACACACATATATATATATATATATATATATATATATATATATCAGGGGCGGACTGGGACCAAAAAGTAGCGCTGGACTTTCTGGCCCACAGCAGCCCACCACATCAAAACGCAAACGCCCCTGTTTTGATGTAATTTATTTATTTGATATTTAAGTATACTGTTTGGGGATTTTAACCAATAGGGCAACTGATCCTCCATTGAAAAAAAAAAAAAAAAGATAACCTGCGTGCTGCAGCTGTTCATTTAGCGACTCCTAGTGAGCGATACATGTTCATCACGTGACAAACATTCTCCTAGAACTCACACTTTGCATTCAATTAACCAGTGTTGGGGAGTAACTAGTTACATGTAACTTAATTACGTAATTTAATTACAAAATAAATGTAACTGTAATCAGTTACAGTTACTAAGAAAAAATGAGTAATTAAATTACAGTTACTTCTGAAAATTTTAAAGATTACAGTGGGGATTACATTTGAATATTTACACACATCCACATACAGATGTAATTGATTTCTTTCCCAAATTGAACTGACTATTCTGAGACGTACGGCCCTATAATTTCCGCGATGCAGAAACATAGTCTGGTTAGTAGAATCCAGTCATAAAAACGGGATTGCTATTGCCTAACACGGACGGAATATGCCACATTGGACAAATATATCAAAAGTACACTTGCATCAAAGCATATGCAAAGTTTTAATATTTGCTATAAATTCAGAGACAAAGGTTACTGTTGTTAAACCATGCCACAAATTTACATATTTATTTATTTAAAAATAAATACAAATGGTAATCCATTTGCAATAATAATAATTAAAAAAAACATGGTTACTGTACTTTTACGTAATAAAAGCAGTTAATTTTTGTGAGGGAAAAACATGACTCATGTTCAGTATTAGGATTTTATATTGTAGTGATGCACTCAATTTGACATGTAGGCAATTTAGAAAGTATAGTTTTGTTAAATCTTGAGTGTTAAAGTCATGAGGTAGATGGATAACAGGGCAAAATAAAGAGACTGAAAAGAAAAAAGAAATGAAGTGAAGGTGAAGTTTAATTATTTTGCATGTCCCCAAATTAAAGATTTAAATCTTTTTTTATATCAGGTCCATACAAAAAATAGTGTTGTCCATGAATTTGTTTGTATGAGTTTGAGATTTCCCGGTCTGAAATTTTATCCCAGTCCGCCCCATGTGGAAATTAATGAAGCAGACATGCAGACATGTGTTCAAATTTGATCATCTTAATTCAAGTGATGAAGGTTTGTAAAGGTCTGACAGTATTTAGCACTGCTGTAAGGTTAAACCTGAATGGTGTAAATGTTTGAAGATGATTAACAGTTGCAAATAAACATTTATTGGAGATTTTGAAAAGTAATCAAAAAGTAATCAAAAGTAATTAGTTACATTACTTTAATAAAGTAATTGAAAAAGTTACACTACTATTACATTTTAAATAGGGTAACTTGTAATCTGTAACCTATTACATTTCCAAAGTAACCTTCCCAACACTGCAATTAACAGATGCATGAATATGCGGTAATATAAGTTCATGATCCGATTCGTAAACAGATTATTGAGTAAATCTTTTAAAATAATCATTTATTTTGTTTAACGAAAACATTGTGGAAACCAGTGGTTTCACAAACTGGATAGATC
Organism: Carassius carassius; assembly: GCF_963082965.1. NCBI lineage: Eukaryota > Metazoa > Chordata > Actinopteri > Cypriniformes > Cyprinidae > Carassius > Carassius carassius. The sequence goes on along the minus strand of NC_081767.1, from coordinate 20,797,717 downwards.
TGAGGTGCAGGGCTCGCAAAATCGCTAGCCCGACGTCCAGGGGCTATTGTGTTTTGCAGTCGGGCTCCAAAATGTATCACTGCTCTTCTCGACGGGCTATCGTGAATAGTGATTTAAAATTCGCGTTGTTCACTCGCTTGGAGGGGTGAAATGTATCGTAGTTGATCGTTTTCACTTGTTTCTAAATCTTGCTGATTCAACTTTTTTAAACAATTTGCGCGCGTTCGAAGCTTGCGCGCACTCGTTCAAAGCACGCGCTGTGAGCAGCATTTCAGACAATGCGCGTACAAAGAATTAATTCATCTTTTGGGTATCCTAACTTCTGAATGAATAAATACACACACAATTATTTCAAAATAATTGTCTCTGCAAGTATTTTCGTAAACACAGTCGGTTATGTTTTAAGTGAACGTACAGTGGCCTGCTGCTCAGAGAAATTCGCTGTACCAGATGAATCTGTCTCTCTCTAAATTAGACGAAAACGTGCTTGTTGGCTGCGCGATCGACTCACTCATCCATTTTTTTTTTTTGATGACTCCCCTCATCCCCTGAGGTAACAACAATTATATTGATGGGGTTTTATATACAGCAGTTAACAGACGACCTTATAAAAAAATATTTATAACTTTTATAATTTTGTGGATTTGCTTGAGCTAGAAAGAGCTACTGAACATAAATAAAATGTGCAAAATAATTTTGAAAAAAATACCCATAGAAAGAGCTACTGAACATAAATAAAATGTGCAAAATAATTTTGAAATAATACCCTTAGAAAGAGCTACTGAACATAAATAAAATGTGCAAAATAATTTTGAACAAATAACCTTAGAAAGAGCTACTAAACATAAATAAAAAGTGCAAAATAATTTTGAAAAAAATACCCTTAGAAAGAGCTACTGAACATAAATAAAATGTGCAAAATAATTTTGGAAAAAAACACCCTTGGAAAGAGCTACTGCATTACTTCATTAGCTTGCGTCTGACCTGCAGAGATATCATTCTGGCTTGGTGGGGTGTCAGCCAGTGAGTAATCTGATTCTGACCGTGTTGTTTTAGTACTCAGAGTCTAAAGCCAGGAGAGCATATTAAGTGTTGTTCACTGTATTTGTATTTTTACCGAGCCGAGTGTCCGCGTTTCACACACCCTCTCCGGCCACGTTGAGTGGTTGACACTGACAGCGGCAAAAGCGACGCATGCGCTTTTCACCTGTAAAACTCAAGGATGTATGGGTAATGTAGTCTCTGCTCTCGGTGGGACGAATTAGGAAGCGTGCATTGTGAAGGGCGTTCTGAAAAGTGGCAGCGCAGGCAAAGGATTAAAACCTCTATTAAAACATATGTCTAATTGAGCGTACCGGTACGCTAAAAGCACGTTTAAGGCGCACGGAGAGGTGGCGGTACGCTCAAGAGCTATGTTTGGAAGTGGCGGTACTGAGTACCGGTGTGTACCGGCCCACTTAAAGCACTGATTCATTCCGTTGTCTGACAACAGAAACATTAAAATATTGTAATAAAAACAGTTTTATTGAGAATTAAATTAAATGGCTAAATTAAATTGCAGTATGTGAGCATAGGGAGGCAGTACAATACGACGCACTTACTCATAAATATGCTAATTAGCACATGACGTCATCTAGTTCATGTTCTCATTATTTATTTTTATGAATTAAGCTGTTTCAAAACACCCCCCCCCCCCTCTGTTTTTTTCACAAATCGCACCCTGTATATATATATATGTGTGTGTGTAGCTGAAGTGGTAGAGCATAGCAAGCGCAAGGTTGGGGGTTTGAATCCCAGGGAACACATGGTAGGAGAAAATTGTTAGCTTGAATGCAATGTAAGTCGCTTTGGATAAAAGCGTCTGCTAAATGCATTATTTTTTTTTATTAATTTATATATATATATATATATATATATATATATATATATATATATATATATATATATATATATATATATTGTGAATAGTATAACATATAAATTATCTCAGTTATAATTTAAATGATATTATAAATCCTGTAAGCATACATAAAAGATAATATTCGGGTTTCTCCAGCTCTCTGCACTGGCGTTTAGCAAAACTGGAAGTGTCCATGCCAGCACTCAGCTCGCTGATTGGAAATCCAATATGGCGGCCACGTTTAACTAGCACTTTTTTCCCACTCATTCGCCCAGAGTTTAACTCATTCGTGCAAACCAAGAAATCAACGCATAATACATATACTTAACGATCAACGGTAAACTTGTATCTGAATGTTCGGGTGGGGTGAACCGAGAGTTAATTAAGTGACAGCCGCAGAAAACTGCCTCTGGGTCCATGTTGCCATGCTCGCTAATGTCTCACACTTTTCTCTGCCTTCAAGTCGAATTAGGCCCACAGGTGGAGATGACTAGGTAGGTGCAGACGAGTGACCAAGGCGTTAAGGTGTGATGTTGTAAAAAGGACGTGTCTATAACAAAGATGTCGGAAAGCAACTTGCAGTTGATGGTAATAAATACATTTTGAATTATTTAATTGAATTAATTGTTGTATTTAATTAATAGTTATAGTCTACTAATGTAAAGCTTATGCTGTGTGTGTGTGTGTGTGTGTGTGTGTGTGTGTTTGAAAAAAGATTATTTAGATGGCATTTGTTACTACTTTTGCTGGAGATCATTGAATCACTGGCAGTCTTCGAAATAGTTACTTTTTTTTAATTTTTATAAGAACTTCACAACTGTTAAAAGAGTTTGTACTCCAAAGCATGAATGTGTGTACAATGTTGCCATTGTAATGAGGCTCATCTATCATTTACTGAAAGGATGGTGTCCGTTGGATGCACACTTAAGAATCTCTGCGAAAGTATAAGGTCATCTGGGAACTTTCTGCCTGCATTTTTATGAATTCTACGAAATTGGACATGTAGGCTCGCATCAGGGGCGGACTGGCCATCGGGAGCACCGGGACATTTCCCGGTGGCCTGACGGTCATTCTGGCCTGCCGGCTGCGGCTGTGCAGTCGATCAGGCTTGACGTGCAATAAGCTGGTATGCAACTGCGAATTAATTGACGGTCTTATGAATCTACGAATCAGGTGATCGCGGAGTGAAAATGACACCACCACATGACCAAACATCAGCGAAGCACTGCCTAATTGACTATATCCAGAGGCAGGCTTTATCTTAGAAAATCGCGCAAAAAATGGAGCGTAAACGCAAAGGAAGATTAGAGAGGGGACGTATAAAAAGGAGAAAAGCCCTGGCCACAAACACTGCAAGTTGCTGCAAAATCCCAGCCATGTTCGCCAGTAAGGGAGCAGCATGGTCAGAATTACATTTATATTTACTAGGGATGGGACGGTTCACAGAAAAAACCGAACTGTTCAGTTCACCACACACGGTTCGGCACGCGCTGGGACCGCTGTTCAACTTAAATCTGACAAAGCATCTGTAATATGGTTTACTATAAATAACAATTAAAACAAACAGGGTACAAATAATATATGTTTCTGTTGATGCATGTGCATTCTGGATTCCCAGACATTACAACAACAGCGATGAAAAATACCTCTACAAATCATTGACTCTTGTTCAATACTAATACGAACACTGTATCAGTGCATTCTCTTAAAGTGACAGTCTTTATATTAATCGATTAATTTATATTAATCGAACAGCAAGCAACAAAGAAATCACTCACTGCTCTTGATTAAAAAGCTTTTTTGTACTTTAATAAAGAATAATCTTTAATTTATAGTCCAAAATGCAATGCTGTTTTACATTTGATTACTCTAATTTCTGTACGTACATAAAAACTAATGCAAGACCTACCTAAAAAAAAACCTGAAAGTCGGTTTATTTAATTTGTATCTTTACTCTATTGTATTTATTTGTGCTGTTGCTTGTAGTTAGAATATTCTTAATAATATATATATATATATATATATTTGAAAGTATAGTTTTTCCATAAACATAGCACATACAACTATACCGAAACTGTGACTCTAAAACCGTGAAACAAACCGAACTGTGAAAAAGTTGAACTGTTCCACCCTAATATTTACATAATCATTTTGCAGACGGATGCTTACACTTACAATAGATAAAATCTAAAAAAAAAAAAATACATATATATATATATATTACAAATGTATATAATGATAGATGTTTTAAAAGAGCATCTTAATGACAAACTAGCACACTGTTTTACATATGGGGATACAGTATTTTTTTAGTGCCAAAATTGACCAGAAATTGATATTCCATTTCTAGCCTACAATATGTAGCCTAGTGTACAATGCTTATTTATCAACAGTAGCACTAGTGCTGCAAGTGCTCCTGCTGTTGAACATGAGGGTGGACAGTTCAGCTTTTGAGTCAGAGCAGGAACCTTCAGCTAAAGTTTAAGCTATTAGCAAAACTAAACATGCTGGCTATACTCTATACTCTCTCTATGATTTATAAGGTCATCAGTAGTAGGACTGTGATCATTGGGACATACAATTGATGGCTGCATAATTAAGATAATAATAGATTATTGAAAGTGCTTAAACTCAATGTGCAGAGTGAGAGAGAGGGGCATTAAGGGAAAGATGATAGAGATAGTGAATGCCTTGATACTTCTTGATACTTCATTTGATTATTTTGCCCGTCCACAGTCTAAGGATTTAGATTTATTTTTTAAGTATAACCCAATTCAAACAAAGAGCCAAAGAGTTTAGCAGTCTGGTGGACACATGAATTGGGTGGTGGTGACTGCAGCAAGAGAGGTGGCCTGGGGTGGAGTCAAATTCCGGGCCTGATTTACTGTCCCAGTCCGCCACTGGCTCGCATAGCCAGACCTTCAGACTGACGACTGAAGGTCTGGAATCCATGGCAGCTTTCTTTGGCCAAGGCTCGCCCATGAGGCAGTTTGACCGACATGTCAAACAACCAATCACAGTTTGTTTCATCCAGCATCACATTTCAAGGCATGGAAATGTTGCCGCAATAACAGACCTGTGTGTAAATCTCTTGGATGTATTTTAAAGATTCTTTGCCACAAACTTATAATTCAGTGTTTAGTTGATCCTGATAAGCACTCGTCATCACAGTTGTAAACACTACGACTTTCTTCTTTCGTGAAGGGGTTTGGCGGCACGTTATATTTGTTTCCAGTTGGAACGTTAAAGAACGTTTCACATGTCTTCCAGAAATCCTGTATAATTCAACCAATCTGACGACGACTTTGACACTCCTGAAGTGTTTCCACTTTTATGTCCCATGTGCATCAGACGTTTTAGCCAACGGTCCGTGGGCATGACGTCTAAGGCTGAGACTATTGGACATGCTACTCTGTTTTTTCTACCAGCCTATGTATATGAAAGTATGCATATTCGGTTGCAGCCTCAGATCTGTTTGTTTTTAGTAAGTGTCTCACTTAATCATCACTTTCAAGATTTTCAGCACGCCTGTAGTCTGTGCTTCATATTGGTTCTGAGTTTGTTGATTTGAAACGTGGTGGAAACACTGATCTATAGAGAAAGATCAGGAATATCAGTCTTTATTGCTAATAACGAATGCCTAACTAGGAGGTACAAGCTTCCTGAATGCACTTGAAGGCAGCAATAAAACCTGACTGAGACTCGAGTTACCACATTTGGTTAACCCATAACTTTTCAATATGGTGGAAAAGAGAAAATTTCAGTTGTGAAAGTTCTTTTTTTTCTTTTTTCAAAGTAAAGCTTAGTTATTAGCAGTGCGTAATGTACATAATGTACACAAAGAAAGGGACACGCGGGTCAGAGACAAGACGTCCCATTCCGGTATCCACATCAACAATTTACATTAGTTATTTAATATAAAAATACAATATAAAAATATGGGTGAAATAATGTTCTGTTGTCGGTCAGCTAAACCGATATATTTATATAAAAACGAAACAACTTATTTAAATATATTAAAGAAAAATTGATTGTACTGAATGTTTTTATATTAAAATGTGTAAAACCTAGTTGTTTAATAGATAGTGACAAAGACTGGTAAAGATTTAAAATTACAGTTAATTAGGTTTTTGGAGGCTGCACTGCAATCCTTAAATAGAGTCTTTTAATGTCATCTAATTATTGTTCTAAATATGCTGACAAATTTTTTGTTATGTACTACTATATAAACTATTAACTGTAAGTCTTTATGATAAATCATGATAAAAATAAATGATAGTCATTATTTTCTGCTCACATTTTTTTTAAACAGAACCCATTATGGGAACACATAAAGATGTATTAAATTATTGTTTTTTGTTTAAACAACACATTCTAAAGTACAAGAAATAAATAAAGCTGTATTTTTATTTTTTTGTCTTTGATGTATTGGAGAAAAAAAATCGTTCTCATTCTCTATGTTTTGATCTCTCAAACCACAAAGCATTCTAACGTAATGTACATGTAATTATGACTTGAGAAAGGGCAAATAAAATCTTTTGACAAGCATGCCTGGCATGTCCGACATTCCCATTCATAATTATGATATTAGGGGGCATGAATGTGTAATTTCAAAATTGTCAGTTCATATTTATGTAAACTCTAAAGCACGAGGGCATTATCTGATAAAACATAGGAGCTGTGATGTTTTGAGTGGTTGCTATGCAGAGCATTATAATGCTAAAGTGTTCAAGTTTTTTTTTTTTTTTTTTTGGCCATGTTTAAAGATTAAGTGAAAGTATACTGCTTCGAAATTTTTTTGGGAGACTCATGAAATTAGCTTTTTTTGCACATGCACAGCTCTTGACCACAAGGCAACCAATCACAACACCTTAGCCACGATATTGTCATGCGATAGCTAGTGTTCTCAGTGGTTTTAGCATGTTGCTCTGCAGTTGCTAGGGTATCATGGTTGATTGATATGGCATTGTTTGAGTGTTCTGGGTGGCTCCTTAGAGTCCATCTCCACATATCAGAATCACCTGCACCGCAGCGCACACAAAACACACCAAGATCTTGTGTTGTCCATAATTTATTAGGTTATGTTATGTGAGATCATATGGGGATAACAGCCCTGCTGTGCTTCTCTTAAATAAGTAGTCCTCTGCACACTGTACAATGCTCCTTCACTCTCTATCTTCCAACATCTATTATTATTGGTAGTCGCATGCGGTATAGCGGCCGTGCGGATGGAAGGTCATTGTTTTCAATTACAGATTGCATCTTCGAAATCCAGAATCAAATTGTTTATCTTGACATCATGTCTACCACCAGGAGAAAATAAACTATATGGTTGACAAGCTTTACTAGCAAGCTTGGACCAATATGTTACCTGACAATACAAAGGCTTGGAACTTTATATATTGGAATAGAACTAATGTTTTATTGTAGTTTCATTAGTTTTTTTAGAAGTATTGGCACACTTAAAGACATAGTTCACCCAGAAATTAAAATTCTGTCATCATTTTACTGACCCTCATGTTGCCCCAAACATGTATGACTTTCTTTGTTCTGTGGAACATAAAAGAAAATATTTCAAAATATCGCAGTGTTTTTTATTCATACAATGGGGTAAGATGCCCCCCAGGACAAGATGACCCTGCTACCTTCATTTTTTTCTCTTGACTATAGAACAAAATATTACCCCAGCACGTTTGATGAATGGTTAATAATCTTATTAATTTTGTAAATTCATCTGAATATAAACATTTGTAAGATTTAGTCATTTCAAACAGCTTTGGGATTATTTTCATTTACTTTTATGTCTCTGGAAAATTGTTATTTGTGACATTTACAATATTAAAGATTTTTGTGTCTATATGTTAAAATGGGATTTATGGGCACATTTGTTTTTTGATTTGTGGAGTAAAAAAAATAATAATTTTGTATTTATTTTGAAGTGAAAACTCAAAATGGCACAAAAGGTCCCAAGTAACTTGTTGTCAGTGTACATTTTATTTTTAAGTTATTTCAATTAGAATTATATGTATATTTTTCTCCATTCTCCGTTCCGTAAAACCTATAGGTTAATGGTTTAGTACTCTACGAATATTACAATACTTAGTTCCACTTTTATCTAACTATCTACACGCATCATCATCCTGCACATACTATCTATATGTAAATATGTTAACATTTAAAATAAATGCATAATGCTCTTAATGAGGCCATCTTGCCCTTATCCTTCCCCAAATTAATCATTTAGACTGACTTAACGTGGAAGACTTAAAATGGTATAAAGTTTTGATTTTGTTGTTAAAGTTAAACCCTCCTCCTTGCCAGTATCACAGTATTATCTGTCAGGAGTATGATGTAATCTTGGGACCGCTGTGTTGTGGAGATGGACTTTATAGCTATGTGCAATTACACTGGATAAATAGGTTCATTTCTGCCCTCATCGTTTAGGCTGGTTAAGGTTTTCTTGTGCTATTTATTTTATGGCATTAAATCCATCTCTTAAAAAAAAAGAAAGAAAGAAAAGAAATTGAAAAAAAGAATTTTTTTCCTCACTCTCACTTCTCTCTCTCTCTCTTGCTCTCTCTCTCTCTCTCTCGCACAGTGCTAGCCTTTGCTCTGCTTCTTTTTCTCTGTCTCCCCCTCCCTCTCGCTGTCCCTCTTTCTTCTCTTTCTTTCTCTCTGGCTGCTTTTCATTCCTGTTTCTCTTTTCATTGTTTTTTTTTCCTCGCTTTTCTTTAGCTCGTTGGGACCTCTATTTCTTCTCTTCCTCTATTCAGGTTTTCTTTATTATCTTTTGTGAATAGTTGTGGTACTTAAAGGGAAAGGGGAAAGGGAAGGAGCAGGGGAGGGAGGTTAGTTTCAGTCAGATCTCAAGCACAACACTTCCTCCACTGCAGTCAGTCTCAGCCAGACTGTGCTGGGGCTTTTTCTTTGTATGTTTCGTGTACTGACTTACATAAAGCACCCGGTTTAGCCCTAATGAAATACTGTATATTTTGTCTTATTGGTTTTCTGTGATGTCAGAGTTGATATACATCTCTGCTGTAGTTGTGTAGAGTACAGTTATGTCCTAACAGCCCTGAGCTGACAGGCCACAGGATGTCCTGCCACATAGCACGTTATTCAGTAGGAGCCATAAGAAAGGGATACAAGAGAACCTTAGACGGGGTAAAGCATAGAAAATCTCACTCTTTGTTATTTAAGTAAATATTAAATTAAAAATAAAGCCTGGGTAAATTCGATTCTAATTCATTTGGCCATATTTCAACCATAATGTCTATAGAAATTCACTGTCAGTTAATTCTGTAAATTTGACAGGTTACATTCTAACTTGGTCCAATGCACAAACACACACACACACACACACACACACACACACATATATATATATATATATATATATATATATATATAAAGCAACACCAAAAGGTCTGTGTGTACCAATGTAAAATAAAAACAAAAAGAAGATAATTTTCATATCTTGTGTGAAATTGTTAATATCGCATTGTGTAAAATTATTATAAAATTATAAACTCAGGAAGACTTCTGTTGTAAACTCCCATGTAAAGTGTCTTTGTCTCAATGATTCATTAAAAGGACCAGATCATGAGAGTCATTTGCTCGTAAATCACTGACTACACTGCATGTTTTTGTAATTGAGTAATAAGAGCTGGTTTAAAGAAATCTTTTGTTCATGAATTGGACTAGACTGGTTGCACTTCACGTTTATGTCTCACCAAAAAGAACCAGTTTAAAAAGAGTCTTTTGTTTGAATTGTATTGCACTGTTTGCTCTGCTTTTGATTCACTAAAAAGAACTGGCTCATAATTTGTTTGTGAATCAGACACAGGACTGTATGCACAGGAGACACTGGCACAGGGAAGATCGTTCTTAGGATTGTAAGAAACGAGGTTGATTAAAAATTACTTTTTTGATATATATATATATTTTTTTTTTTTTTTTTTTTTTTCTCTTTTTTTTCTCTTATCAAAACTGACCTTCCTGTTGCACTTTCCTGATCTTATTGTGAATGATTAATCAGTCCACATTATTCCAATGTAAAAAAAAAAAGGGCTTTTTAATCTTTAAGTAAATTGCCCTTCCATTGTAACAATTTCTGTTTCCACTCATATCACTTAGGCAATGCGTTATTGGATGATGTTAAACAATATCCACATAGCTACTTAGGTATGTAATGTTCACTTTTCACACTCCAATAGATGGAAGAAATTATGGAAGTGAAATGGTTTGCAAACAACAGTTCACTTTGACTTTAATCATAAACACATCACATAGACATCTACACCATGCTGAAATAACCGCAGCAAGACGAGGACACACACAATCAGGTTCGATTCATCCTGTAATTGTTTGCACACTAGACCTTCTTCCGAAAGCTTGAAGAACAAAGATGCAGCTGAGGGATGAGCGCTGAAGAACTGACCACTCTGTCTAGCACAGATGTAAATGAGAGATTGTGCCAGTGGACACGAAACAAGGAAAGTGATTAAAAATGTAGAATAGATAGGGCAACAGATGAAACTTTTATCTCGCTCTCCGTGAGTAAGAAACGGAAAGAAAAAAAACTGCATGATGGAATGGCAGGCTTGAAGGGGAGAGAAAGGTGAAAGACAGATGAAAGTGAAAAGAGATAAAAGCCAGAGTGAGGAGGGTGTGGGATAAAGCAGGAGGAAGGGAAGCAGAGATGAAAGCAAAATGAGAAAGATAAGAACAGAGTGAGAGAGACAGAGAGGGAAACGAAGGGAGAGATAGATAGTGTACAGCGCAGAGAGAGGGGTAACCATGGAAACAAGAAGAAGGTACAAAAGAAGAGAGAGACAAAAGGGTTTTGATTTAAAAGAATGAAACTTGGGAGAAAGAAAAAGTAATTCAGGTTGAAATTTGTTACCGTGAGGTGAGGGAGAAATACAAAAGAGCACGAGCCTGCAGAAGGACGGCCGTTTCTTCTATGCAATTCATGAGGCCCTGCAAATGAGACTTTGCCTGCTGACCCACTAGTATTTACAGGCCTCTTCATTTGAGCGCGGGCTGCTACGTAGATAGACGCTGAAATTAGATGTGAAGCTAGGCAGCCAGACTTATGCCGTTGGCCCATTTAACTGCCAATAGCAGCATTATATGATGAAACGGCATGGGAGGCAGGAGGCAACTGTTCTCTTGAAGGCAGCGGCGGGAGTCAGTCGAGGCTTTGACCTCCCAACCTCATGCCACAGGGAGACGCACACATGCAGAGGAGTGGCACTCCTGAATGCTTCTAGGCCCGACACAATGAACTTGTGCCTTTTTTCAGCTGAGTTTTGCAGGGTGTGGACTCCCGCCTCATTCAGATGCATACAATATAGCCTCCTATTTACATTCATATTTGTATATTTTCATGGAGCCGAAGCCAGACATTGCTTTTTTGTTATGTGGATTTTGAGTCTCTTGTGTGTCTCTTTTTCTTTCTATCTCCCTCCCTTCCCCCTTCTCTCCTGTCTTTCTCTCACTGTCTCTCTCCCTTTCCTCTTTCTGTTTCTTTCTCTCTCGCTCATCCTCCCTCCCCCTTCTCCTCTTTCTCCTTTTTCTCGCTCTTCTTCTCTCCCTCGCTCTCTCTCTCCCCCACTCTCCTGTTTCTTTTCTCTCTCTCTCTCTGTTCCTTTTATATCCTGTGCTGAATGCTCTCCTCCCTCAACTGTCTTTCTCTTTTCTATTCACTCTGTTTCCTCTCCGTAGAAACATTTCTTGCCCAATATTCTGTCCAACATTTTATCTGTAACCCCCATGCTGAATGAGGGGGGTAATCTTTTATTCAGGATTTGGAGAGCCTCTCTTCTTTGCATCTTCTGTGTTTGTGTATGCGCTCACGCATCTGAGTGGGATTTTCTCAGAAAGGCTGCAACCAAAATACACAAACATTGAAATAAAGAGCGCAGGATCATCAGGGCAGAGGTTCAATTTTGCTTGGCTGAGATTAAGACAAGTGGTGTAACTCAGTGTTTTGGGTAAACTAGCTCCCGCAGTCTATCTTCATAACGTGTTCACACAAGTGGACAAATGATTTGGAAGTTAATTTAGAAAGGAACTAACTGCTGGCAGTTATGTCTGGCTTGGGGTCAAAGGTTATGTCCATTGAGTTTCAGTGGTTAATGAGTGGCAGTGCTGGAGGGAGTTAGAGCTGAAGGCTGGCTGTACTCACTTTGACGCCTCTCAAGAGCTCCACTAAACCCAATCTCACTCACAGTAGCACAGAGTCATGATCTTGCAGCCTGAAAAACAGCCTTTGTGCTAATTCATGTTTGTTTTGTTCTATTAAAGGCTTTTGAAAAGAATCATTTATCATGGAGATATGTTTAGAATATAATGACAGCATGAAATCTAGCAAACTGCAGTTTTTTGTCATGTCATTATATATATATATATATATATAGAGAGAGAGAGAGAGAGAGAGAGAGAGAAAGCAAACATTTAGAAAGTAATAGTTTTCTAGGGGGTTTTATGGCACTATATAAAATATATAAATAAATATATAAATATATGGCATCTATATAAAAAAGAAATCTCATATATTTGAAAGAAATCTTATGCTCACCAAGGCTGTATTTATTTGATCACAACAGTAATATATGGAAATATTACTACAATTTTCTTTTATGTAATACGTTTTCATTTATTTTTTGTGATGACAAAGCTGAATTTTCAGTAGCCATTACTTCGGTGTTGCATGATCTTTTAAATATGTTGTTTTGGTGCTCAAGACACATTTCAGCTTAAAACTGGTGCTATACTCTTTTGTTGAAACTATTATGTATAATCTCTGATAAAATTATGACTAGAATGTTCAAATGTAAAGCATTCATTTGAAATGGAAGTCTTTTGTGACATTATATATCTTTACTGTCATTTCTGGCCAATTTGATGCAATTGAAATTTCTGTATTTGGACACAAAACTCATTTACAATCATAATATATATATATATATATATATATATATATATATATATATATATATATATATATATATATATATATATATATACATATATATATATATATATATATATATATATATATACATATATATATATATATATATATATATATATATATATATATATATACATATATCGTATTTTTCGGACTATAAGTTGCACCTGAGTATAAGTCGCATCAGTCCAAAAATACGTCATGATGAGGAAAAAAACATATATAAGTCCCACTGGACTATAAGTCGCATTTATTTAGAACCAAGAGAAAACATTACCGTCTCCAGTCGCGAGAGGGCGCTCTATGTTTTCAGGGGTAGACTACAGGAGCACTGAGCCCTCTCGGGGCTGTAGTCGGTAATGTTTTCTACAGAAAAAATATATATATATATGTATATATATATATATATATATATATATATATATATATATATATATATATATATAAAATAAGCTCTTTCAAATACTGTTATACATTCAAATATTCTGTTAAACCTTTTCTTAAATGGAAAATTAATCATGTGCAGCAAAATAAGACTTCATAATTTTATTGTGCATTTGTATATTTTATAATATACACACACAATATAAATAATATATATATATATATATATATATATATATATATATATATAAATTCCTAGTATATATATTGAATTAATAATCAGTTTTCCACAGGACAACTTCAGCAAAAAAAAATTATAATAATAATTAAATAAATGGCACGGTTTACCCCACTCAATTTTTTATTTCTTGCATTTTCAGTTGAAAACCTTCACCACTGTGTTTGTGTTACACCCCTTTACCTTCATTGCATTAAATTGGAGTTAGGAAGTGTCCGTATGTTCTGGTGGAGGGTTTCATATTTCCCATTGTATCACCTGCGGTGGGCTAGTGTAAAAGTCCCTGTTCAGGTCACATTAGGCTTTTGAAATTTGAAAACGACCACATGCACACACATCCCAGTCAGATCTCAGCCACTAAACCAACCGGATCAAGCCCACTTCCTTCAGTATCTTGCGTTCACATTGCCGCAGAAAACAATGCAGACACAAGTTCCTTATTGCTCCTCTTCAGGTGGAGAAGAAATAACACAAACCATAAGTAAAAGTGTCACATGATGTGCACACATGTACACTTGTCGGTTAAACTTGTAGATGGATTCCCAAATCACACACCCCTCTAAAGAAACCTGTGGAGAAGCACACGCAGACACACACATGCAGAAGAAACAAGTAGGCGTTGATTATTCATCAAGTATTCTTCCCCTCATGTGTGTGTGTGAGTGAGTGAGTTAGTGAGAGTGTGTCTTAAGACTGGTTCACAGAAGTCTGATACTTCTGGGCAAATGAGGTTAGGTTAGCCATTTCAAAAAATAAGAGAGAGAGAAGAGAGAAAACAAGGAGGGAGAAAACCCATGTGCCTGGATGGGTATTCCAGCCAGCATATTCTTTCTTTCCCAACTTTTGTTGTCTCCCCCTCTTCGTTTTCCCCACAGGCGGGCAGCTCTGTGTTGTTTTATGTACACATCCCTGGCCGTTTCTCCACGTGGATTCTTTGTCTTTTGCATCTTATCTCTTTGTTTCTTCCCTTGCACTCTTTCTATTTTCTCTCAACTTCCTGCTATCTCTCCCCCTCACTCACAACTTCCCTCAATCTCTCTTTATCTCTGTCTGTTTCCCTTCGCTCCCTATCTCTCTCTCTCTGTCTCTCTCTCTCTCCCTGTCCTTTCTCTTTCCCCTCCCTCCTTTCCTCTCACGATCTCTCACACGCACACACACATCTTTCTCTCACTCAGACGCACATATACTGACTCTCCTACAATGCTTGATTTTCTCTCTCTTTCATGGATTGCCCTTTCCTGCTCACTGATGAAAAATGTCCTCCAATCTCTTCTCACACACTGATGGTATACAGCACAGTCCTTCAGTCCTTCACTCAGGTGTGTTCCATTCCATAATAGAGGCTCTTTTGTGGGACGGCCAGCCTATATCCCGGCGTTAATAAGCTCATGGGAAGTGTTAGTCTAATCCCATACCTTTTCCGTAATGAGGATGAGGGGGAACACCTCAGCACACACCCGGCAATGGAGCGGACAGGTATAGCCTACCATGCGCTCCTGACAGAAGAAACCGGAACTTTAATAGTTAATATCTTTTCTTGCTGTTTTTCCCTTCTCCTCTCTCCCCCCCCCCCCACCACCACTCTTCCACTCCCCCTCTTTTTCTCTTGCTGATGGACTCCTCTTTTTTTATTTTCACACTCCACCATCCCCTTCTTTTTTTCCTCACTATCTCTCTCTCAGGCTGTTAAAACTCTCTCTTTCACTGCATTCTCTCTTTCCATCTCTCCTTCAGTCCCCACCCCCCCTCCCTCTTCTCTCTTTCTGTCTTTCTCTTTTCTTTGACCTCATCTTTTCTTATGCTTTGCTTTCCCTCCCCCAGTTCCTCTCTTCCTCCTTTTTCCTGCATTCTCTTCTTCTCTCGCCCTCCCCCACCTCTTTTCTCTCTGTCGCTCTCTTTTTCTATTTCTCTTCCATTCACCCCCCTTCCCTTCCCTTTACTCTTTATACCTCTCTGTCTCAGTCCCCCTCCCTCTTCCTCTTATCCCCCCCATGTCTGTCTCCCTCCCTCCCTCTCTTTCCAAACTGCTTTTCTTTCTCATTTTCTTTCTTTTGTCACTGTTTTTTTGTGTGTGTGTGTGTGTATGTGTGTGCACACTGGTTCTCAGACATCGCATGGGCGTCTTGCAGCTTAATTTATTTGAGATGCGCAAATAAATAGACCTGTAGAACTCCTCCCGGGAAACATTTCAGCATATCTCACTCACTGTCTGTCTGACACTGACAGACACACCTCCAGTGAGCCGGTGATTAGAGATCACTCTGTGTGTGTTTGTGTATGTGTGTGTGTGTGTGTGGCATGAAACATGCTATCATCTCTTAAGCGAAGAGAGGACGTATGTGTGTTGAGAAGTGAGCTGTTGTTAGTATGAAATATGTTTGTTGAGGGGCCAAGCCTTATGTGCGTGAGAAAGAGAGATAGTGAATGCGCGAGAGAGAGCAAAAGAAAGAAAGAAAGAAAGAAAGAAAGAAAGAAAGAGAAAAGAGAAAGGGTTGGGGGAGTGTGAGGAAGGGAGGGCAGAGAGATGGAAAGAAAGTAAGAAAGAAAGAAAGAGAAATAAATAAAGAAAGAAAGAATGGAAGAAACAGGTTTGTGTGTGTATGTGTGTGAGAGAGGCAGGCACAGTCAGTTCTGATAACAGCAACAGTAGGAGGAGGATGAGCTTGGCTCCGCCCCCTTTGCTTCTTCCAGATATAAATAGGAGCTGGTGTTTTTTGCTCCTCTCACTTCACTTGAAGGATGAGGTCCCTGAAACACCTCAAACATCACACCAGGAGTAATGTGGTGAGTGCTCAACCCAAACATACATGCTGCATGAAGCGGCTTGTGTTGATATATTGAATGGAATTGTTGGTTAATTGTGGTGTTAAAGTTTGCAACTTTAAACTGGGGAAATGAAATAACTTTTTTCTCTCACACAGAAAACTGCAAGAGTGCAATTTATACTTTAACCTTTCTCTCTTTTTCAGTCTAGCTTCATGTTCTCTGCCTCCAATTCAGTATGTTTCTCCTGTTTTCTATATCTCACATTCACTCACTCACTCACTCTCTCTCTCTCACACACACACACACACACACACACACACGCACACACACAAACAGGTTCATTCTGTCTTTACACCAGCTAGTGTTTTTTTTTTTTTTATCTATTTTTATATTCACTTCAGCTCTTCTCATACAGTCACGGCTGCTATCTTACCAGACTCTCCCTTTCATTTGTCTTTCTGTCTTAACACTCTCTCATTTCTCACCCTCATCTTTTCTCTCTCTTTCTGTCTCCTTCTTAGTTTCAGTCTTTCACTCCCCACAACCCCTCCCTCTCTCTTTATCTCTGTGTTGTACTCTCTCTCACTCACTCAGTTTCTTTCCTTCTCTCATCCCCTGCCGCCCCTCCTGCCCCCTCCTCTTTTCCTCTCACTCTTTCTTTATCTCTCTTTATCTTTCTTTTTTCTCACTCCTCTCCCTCACCCAGTCTCCCAGTCTATCTCTCATCCCCCGGTCCCCCCCTTCCCTCTCTCTTCCTTCTTTCACTTGCTTCCTCAATCCCCCTGTTTCTGCACTCACTCGCTCTTTTTTTCTGTCTGTTTCTCCCTCACTCTGTCTGACTGCTTTAAAAGCAGTAATTATAAATGACATGGTTATCAGGGCATCCAGGTTCCCTTTCTCATTTCTTGTTCCCTCTCTCTCTCTCTCTCTGCCCTCACCCACTTCTCTTTTTCTTACCCTGTCTCTTCTTGTCTGTCTCTCTTCCTCTGTTTAACAGCTGTCAGTCTCTCCCTCCCTCTTTACCTTGTGTATGCTTGTTTTTGCTTAAGCTTAAATCTGTATTGTGTAGCTTTCTTTTTTCAAGAACAAATCAAGGTACCAGCTCGTTAGAGGTGATAATGTGTGTTAACGACTTTCTGACAACACATACATTTACTTGTGTGCACATGGCAGTGATTTTTGCATTTTAGTACTCTAGAACACAGGTTCAGGTTCCTCTTAATTAATCCATACATCAGCCTCAAAGAACAATTTTTCTTTTATACGTGCTGCATGTAACTGGATCACATTGGCTTTAGGCAATCTGTGAAGTCTGCATATTGACTAGACTTTCTGGTACATCTAAATCTTCACTGTCCATCCTTTTCATAGTAAGCAGTGGCAGTGCTTGACCTCACAGGAAATGCTGTGGATAGTCCACGGATGTAGGCTTCCCGCTCGGACCCAGACACGCTTTGTGCTCTGTGTTCATTTAAAAACTGTAAAGGAAGGAAGCATGGCGCTCGAACAGATCTGTCTTATCTCTTCTATCTAAAGCAATCTCTGGTGGACACAAAGGCAATGCATTGTCAGGCTGTGTCTCTTGCTTACTGCTGTGAAAATATGAAAAATTATATATTTATGTTTTTAGAGAGAATTTTCACTATTATATAAAGGAACAATTCTAAACAAAATATTGCTGCCATGTTGCCAAAAATTGCCTGTAATTTATTTAATTTCTAAAGTAAATCCACAAACACTATTTAAAGTGTTATTACTACTTATTTGTTGCCCCGCATCAGTCAGCTTTGTGGTTCTGACACATGTAGATGTGATGCTATTGCACTGACTCCATTGCTATTGTAGCGACACTGTTGCCATGACAGCCTTAGCCAGACTTTGTTGCTACGACTGTATTGTATTGACACTTGCAATGGCAGATTTACTCTACATTGATTCTGATTTTATGAAGTATTGCTAAGACCTGTTGTTTTCTCCATTGACAGGAAGAGCAGGAAGTTTCTCTGGTTCGCTGCTATTCTAAAGTGATGGAGCATGCAGTGGATGTCGGTACTCAGACTGACCCAGTGGTGGTCCTGTCCCTGGCCCAGGCTGCTGTGCTGGGACTCATATCACAGAATGAAATCTTCGGAGCCACAATTGCCCCAAATGGTTTCTACACAGGAGAGGGATGTGAAGGCCCCACTCCTCCCGCAGACTCAATGGAGTATGAATGTGCAGATCAGCTTATTGGAGCCAATGGAGACTATCTGTCTGAGCCTCAGGGGGAGAACAGGAGGCCAGTAGGGCTCTACAGGGCAGAATGCAGGCGTCCAGGGCCCTGTGGGAGGATCAAGAGGTCCTTGAGTGAAGGAGAACCAGAGGAG
This sequence comes from Carassius carassius, assembly GCF_963082965.1. Taxonomy (NCBI): domain Eukaryota; kingdom Metazoa; phylum Chordata; class Actinopteri; order Cypriniformes; family Cyprinidae; genus Carassius; species Carassius carassius. The sequence continues at coordinate 20,779,082 of NC_081767.1, read as the reverse complement.
TCCACAGAGAGGTCTCTGGGTACACAGAGTCAGGTTAAAGGAGAGAGGCCTGAGTTCTCTAGCCCATGTTATCTCTCGAATCCCCAGCAAACTGACAATGATCCAGAAGTTTTGGACCTAACGCCTCAAAGAGTGCCAATGAAAGAAGAGCAGTGTAACAAAGGCTACCCTGAGTCCTCGAGGGAGTCAGCCAGCCAACAGGTTGACTCTGACACTCAGACGCAAGCCCACCAAAGCCCTGTGGGGCATGGAAAAGCTTTGGTGGAGTCCTCTGAGGAAGGACAGGGAAAGGAGGAGGAACAGGAAGAAGAGGAGGGGGAAGTGGAGGAGAGAGCACTGAACCTGAAAACCACAGAGGAGGATGTGAGCCCAGCAATGAGGCGCTACTATGAGTCCAGTGTGATGGCGTATGAGGCTGCTGAGATGGGCCTACCGGGAGACTATGAGGAGGCTGGCCAGACCATGATGTGGACGGAGGGTGAAAACTCCTTGGGTAGACGAATGCAGATCGACCGCCTAGATATTAATGTGCAAATCGACGAATCATACTGTGTGGATGTGGGTGAAGGCCTGAAACGCTGGAAGTGCCGCATGTGCGAGAAGTCTTACACTTCGAAGTATAACTTGGTTACGCACATCCTTGGTCACAATGGCATCAAACCACATGAGTGTCTGCATTGTGGAAAGCTCTTCAAGCAGCCCAGCCACCTTCAGACGCATCTGCTAACACACCAGGGGACCCGGCCACACAAGTGCACTGTCTGCAAGAAGGCCTTTACCCAGACAAGTCACCTTAAACGGCACATGTTGCAGCATAGCGACGTCAAGCCTTACAGCTGCCGCTTCTGCGGCCGAGGATTTGCATACCCCAGTGAGCTACGTACTCATGAGACAAAGCACGAGAGCGGCCACTGTCATGTCTGCACACAGTGTGGCATGGAGTTCCCCACTCACGCCCACCTCAAGCGCCACCAGGTCAGCCACCAGGGCCCGACGACTTTTCAGTGCACCGAATGTCACAAGTCCTTTGCCTACCGTAGCCAGCTCCAGAACCATCTGATGAAGCACCAGAATGTGCGTCCCTATGTCTGCTCGGAGTGCGGCATGGAGTTCGTGCAGATCCACCACCTGAAGCAGCACATGCTTACACACAAGGTACTGACACAGCAGGCCCTCGAACACAAGGTACTTAAACCTCATTAGTTTTCGTAATCTTCCTGCAACCATCCTGTTAGACATGACTCCCCAGTGACTTTCAGATCCAGACCCCACCTACATTTCCCACCACTATATGTTCCATAAAACTGTAGGTTAATGTATCATCTTCAGTTGTGTCTCGGGTATTGCCACAACAAGTTTCTGTGTAAATGGAGCCGTCTCTGTCAGTCCCTTCCAGCCATCCAATCCGCCTCCTACCCTGCCTTTAACTCATCCCATTTCCATGTCCCTTGCACTAGTATGGAGCTATTTGTTTTGTGTGTGCTTTGTGCAGTGAAGTGTCTCACAAGCTGATACTTCCTCCTTTCATTTCTCACTCTCCATGAGTATGATTCATCTCGTCATGACTGCAGTGTCAGTAAACAGAATGCGTCACAGGTCAGCAGGGTTATAAACAAAAAAACACATCGGCAGTTAGTCATTTCTTCAGTGTTTACATCAACAGTTGTGTAGTTTGAACATTGTTGTTAGATTTATTGCTATTAGAGTTAAAGATTGTCAGTCCTACATCTGAACACTAGATGTTTCCTGTACACTATATGGCCAAAAGTTAGTGGACACCTGAACATTGCTTCAGTATGTGGTTTATAAATCCCAGTAATAGGAAGTTGGTCATTCCTAAATCTGCTGGAAAGGCTTTCTACAAGATGTGGGAATGCAAACAGGAAATTGATCCCATTCAGACGCAAACAGATCAGGCACTGATCTTGAGGTGATGTGGCCTGGTCAAAGTTGCCATTCTAATTTGCCTCAACAGAGATTATTAGGGTTCTTGTCTGTGTTTTGTGTGTGTGTGTGTGTGTGTGTAGGCTAGTCGAGTTCTTCCACATCGGACTCAGTACCGTGTATTTATTGACCTGTGCAAGAATAATATGGCCCTCCCCAAACTATTACCTCAAAGTTGGAAGCACATAATTCTCTAGAACTGTCCTCACTGAAATTAAGGGGCCAAACTAAAGGGGTAGCCCACACATTTATGTCCATTTAGTGTAGATTCATTGCAGTTTATCTTATCACATTCTTAAATGGAAAGAGTGTTTCTGTGTGTTACGACAGCAGTATTCCCTTGATACACTGGAAGTGTTCATTGAATAATCAAATTGTTAAGGCGAGAGAATGTTTAACCCTCTTCATTTGTTAATGTTTTAGCTTGGTGGAGCATCTGAGCTTGCACTGCACTGCATACACAAATCTATTTACCCTGCAGCATTGCGATAACAACAGTGAATAAAGTATGTGTGTGTGAATTTGTTGCTCTGTATTATAGATTCAAGTGAGCAAGCAAGACAGGCACCCTACTGATGGATTCAGCTGCGCTTATGACAACTAACCACTTTTCCTCATTCGGTTGATGCCAGTGATAAATCATTTTTCCACCCGCTCTCAAAAACTAATAAAAAAAAAGTCTACCACTAATTACAAAAGTTACTTTTAAAGTGATGGTCACAATGGAATCATCTGTAAAATATATTGCTGTTGTCTTTCTCTCTCAGGGTATGAAGGAATACAAATGTGATGTTTGTTCTCGCGAATTCACTCTGCCTGCCAACCTGAAGCGACATATGCTGATTCACACCAGTGTGCGCCCTTTCCAGTGCCACGTCTGCTTCAAGACCTTTGTTCAGAAGCAGACTCTTAAAACACACATGATTGTCCACTTGCCTGTGAAACCTTTTAAGTGCAAGGTAGGTACAAAAAAATCTTTCATGCTAGCATAACCCTGCTGGAGTCCTCCAGACAGTCTGTATTTTTCTGCCTGATATAGCTGTGCATTATAGACCTCTAATAGTTCCCGAATTGGTTTCTGAAGGTGTGCGGGAAATCCTTCAACAGAATGTATAACCTGCTGGGTCACATGCACCTTCATGCCGGTAGCAAACCCTTCAAGTGTCCTTACTGCTCCAGCAAGTTCAATTTGAAGGGCAACTTGAGTCGTCACATGAAGGTGAAACATGGAATCCTGGACACCTCAACTGAAGGACAAGGTAACAATATGCAAATTTGACATCAGATTATACTTACTTGTGACTCTTGCTGTTCTCAATGTTAAAGAAAATGAGAAATGACAACACTGGTATAGCCTAGAGGTTTATAGAACTGTTTTACTCCGCCTCTCTGTGGCCTTATAGGGCGGAAGTAAGTTCAGATGCTTGTATGAGTTTGCTAGTCTATGTATGTCCTCCAAGTGTAAAGAAGAATACCAAGACTTTTTATATACATTTGACTGATTCAAAGGTTTTTTTCAATGATTTCATTTCACTGAATGATAAAGTATCATTATGAAGTATAACCCTCTGTTACGTTGTGTGTATATTCACGTTGTGTGTATATTGAAAAATCTAAAAGTGTTAAAGATAATTGTGCTATTAGCCAGGCTTATATATGTGTGTCTCCATTTCCTTCCTCAGATGCTCTGCCTGATGTTCAGGGTCAGGAAGATTATGAGGAAGAAAGCTTTGATTACAGTGAGAGGGAGAATCTAGCCAGCAACAATGCACAAGATTTGGCGAAACTCGCCAAAATGAGCTACTACAACTACACTAAGGTTGCTGCGCGCTACAACACAACTTAAGCAGCTGACTGAGACACTAAAATATGGTTTAAGAGGAAAAATGACTGTAGTGGTCATTTCTGTAGTACTCTTGGCTCTGACATGAGTCACTGAGGAAATAGCCATCATGAAGTGGATGTGCACTGGAAGCCATTTTGGCTCTGTGAAACAAGTGATAGCAGACTGAAACCCCATTTTAACAATGTCATTTCACATTAGAAACCATCCTGAAGAATAAAGGACTGTGTATGTAGATGCTATTCTTTATTTTTAAGTTTCACTTTTGCCCCTCAACAAGCAGTTCTTGAGAAGGATGTCATTTAAAAGTCACTTTCAATGGTGCAGTGAAACAATATGCAAAGATATAAGAAGGCACTTAATCTATACAGACAACACACACAGCTCTTTAAAACAGAGACAAACAAGATCTAAGGCATGGGTTAGTTCACCCCAAAAAAGGAATAGTTTGTCCTCATTTACTCACCTTTATGATGATAACCAAAAGTTTGCTGGTAACCACTAACATCCATAGTATTTATTTGTATTTTTTCCATACTATGGAAGTCAGTGGCTACCAGCAACTGTTTGGTTATCAACATTCTTCAAAATATCGTTTGTTCAACAGAAGAAAGAGATTCGTACAGGAACAATGAGTGTGAGTAAATGTTGAAAAAAAGGCCAATTTTTCCGGGTGAACTCTCCCTCCAATTTTGTTGGTGGTTTTACTGTCCAGCAAGTTAGATACCACTTTATAGGACTTAACCAAAGCTGACCAAGTGCAAATAGTTCTCATTACATGCCAACTTTCCCAGCATTTAGTTGATAAGCATACTGTGACTTTTTGTAAAGATTATTTTTCAACAGTTTGTGGTTTTCGATTTTTGTAGTTGCTCACAGTGGATTGATTGAACTCGTGTTATGGATTTTCAGTGATTTATATATATATATATATATATATATATATATATTTTTTTTTTTTAAGCCAGACCATGGCATTTGATCACTGTATGGCCTTCTGGATATTTTTTGTTTTTACATTATTGCAAATAGTATTTATTGCTCAATGTTCTTGGCATTCATTAGTGTAAATACATTGCCAGTGCTCCAGATGAACGGACTTTATTTCAAGTTAAAAATTATAGAAGCTAAGTCATGGGTTTAGTTCAATTTGAGTGTAATTGCATTATTTACCCAAGAGCATTGTTTGGTCCATTTTCTCTAAAATACAAGAATCTGCTATCTAAATTACGTATTTTTTCCATCTTTAGTTTGATGAATGTAATAATACAAAGTAAGATTTGTCCCTTTAAAGCATTCAATATTTTACAGAGCCATGCATCAGCCAAAAAATAAAAATTAAATATTTCATATTCATAAATATCAGAAATGTCTTATTAGCTTGCAGTTTATTCTTTGGTGTACTACGTACTAGCTAACCATGTGGGCTAAATTAATTTCATTTTTAAAATGTGGTAATCTTCTAGCATCAGTTTTTTGGTGTGGCTTAAATGACCTTCCAAACCTCATCCAATTTAACATCCATTTTAATCTCTTTGGACATTAAAACCTTGTAACGTGCACTGCATATTCCACAAAGTCACCAATACTGGTTGAATTTTGACAAGGATGCCCTAAAAACACTGGATAAAAATATTAACTGCCCTTGTGTGTGCAAGAGAGTGTCTCATCCATCATTCCTGTGCAGAGCTCAGGAGTGATGAATGACAGTCGGCCGATGTGACAGGGCTTGAGACCCAGCAGAGAATGATTGGGGAAATTCACCATGTGTTCTCTATCTAGCTAGGCAACTCATTTTAATGTGTAACATAAGATTTGGTGCATTTTTATTGTTTTAACTGGTTGTGTCCTTGCATTTTGGGCAGTTAGCTCTAAGCTAGGCAGGATTTTTAGTTTTGTATAAGCTTTTAATTCTTTTGTTGCACACTGATGTGAATATGATGTTGATAAATGTTAAACGTTGTGCTATGGACATGATTATAAATTAATAAATTTATTTACCTTTAAACGTGTGGAGTGTGTGTGTGTATACTGTGATGAATCACACAAGAGCAGGGATCCAGGTGGCAGAGATTTATTAGAGGGTTTCTCACGTGACGCTTGAACTTCCTTTTTCTCCTGTGTTTTTATACAGTATCTGCCACACAGTACTTCAGTTTACAAAAATAGACCCCTGGAGGTACGGGAAGAGATGGGATCACTCATCAGTAGGATTGTCTAACAAAAAAGCTAGGAACATCACTATGTTTTAATACTCCTCCCTTCACATGTTATGTTGAATTCATGACCTTTACGTTAAAAATGAGGTACAAAAAGACAGACACTCTCCACAGTGTCCCGGCCCGTTGACCTTCATTTGCCCAGAGCCTTGTCCAGGTTCGTCTTGATGGCATCCAGGAAGTCTGTGGTGTTGACGTAATGCTCGTTCAGCTTACAGCTGTGGTCACACAAAGACAAATGTTAATGACATCAGAGACATTAGCTAGAGAAAAACGCAACAACTGATCTAGGGCTAGTCCTTTAATGGAGGTCAAAGACATTACACTTGGTTCATTTTTTATATGCTCTGAGTAATATGCTGACTTACTTGGCGAGACCGTGAATGCAGCCAGCCAGATCCTTGGTCATCACTCCGCTCTCCACAGTCTCAACGCACACCCGCTCTAGAGTCTGAGAGAACCTGCACAACAATGGACAACCATTAACAGTTACACTTCGGTTTAAACATTACCAATATGACAGGAATGCTGCTACATTGAAAATAAAACTTCCCTTACACCCACACTATGCCAATTAAACATTACAGATGATTGGCAGTAATAAATGAGCTTACTTGATCAGGTCTGGGTTTCCATCAAGTTTGCCACGGTGTTCCAGTCCCCTGGTCCAAGCAAAGATACTTGCAATTGGGTTAGTGCTAGTTGGCCTTCCCTGTGTAATAAAGACAAAAATCAACTATGATAATTCTGATAAAAAAAAAATTATGATTCATTATTATAATTTTTGGCAGCACGTTCAGGCCCCACATTGCAGACATTTCATATGCATAATTAAAACTGGGATTTGCACCAATTTACTGAATAAAAACATATCTAATACCCTGCTTTTTGTATATTAACACTTAATACGTTTTATTAATTACAAAATATTAGAATTATAGTACATTATAAAACGATAATAATTACATTTACATTTAGTCATTTAGCCGACGCTTTTATCCAAAGTGACTTACAAATGAGGACGATGAAAATAGTGCCTTTTACCTTCACCCTATGCAATTTGGTTTTAATTCAATTCAATTTTATTTCTAAAGCACATTTAAATTCAACCTTTGTTGGCCAAAGTTCTGTACAAAGTAGAAAAATAAAATACAATAAAAGCAAGGTAAAAGCAAGTAAACATACACATTATGGAGAATTAAATGAATTAGAAATAAATATTCTACAGAAACGACAAATTGTTTTATGTTAAAACCTTGATGGATATAGGAGATCTAGCTGGTGCTGTATTCCTGGATTTTAGAAAAGCTTTTGAAACTGTAAATCATGAGATTTTACTTCCTCGGTTATTCAGTTTAAATTTTTCAACTGAGGCCATTATGTGGTTATCTCATTTAGAAAATAAAAAACAATGTGTACAGGTTAAAAATGCGACATTAGATTACAGGGATTATAACATTGGAGTTCCACAAGGTTCTATTTTAGGTCCATTATTGTTTAGTATTTATGTAAATTATTTAACAAATGTATGTCCTCCAGATGTCTTCTGTCAGATGTATGCGGATGATGTTGTTTTGCATGTACATGCAAAAAGTCACCAACAGGCTCCACAAAAATTGACAAACTATGAATCAAGTTGCACAATGGCTTATCAACTCATGTTTACATCTAAATAGTTTTCACCATTGTATCATAATAACTAAATTTTCTATTTTAAGTTGCGAACATGAGTCAGTTTGCTGATTTGGAACTTATTTTTAAGATCTTAAATGGTTTTGCTCCACCTGTTTTTAAGGATAACATAGATCAGATAACAGGACGATGTACACATGCTGGTATTAGAGGTGATTGTAACGTGCCATTAAGAAAAACTACCTTTGGTCAATTATCTTTTGCTTTTAGAGGAACACATGAGTGGAATAGACTCCCAGTAGAGTTGAAATAATTAAAACAGTTAACAGGACACTGTGGTTTCTCGAAAAAGCTGAAAATATGGTTATTGACCCATCAAATTTGTGATAATTTGTTGTGATTTATGGATATGGTATTGTAGTCTGTAATTTTGTGTTTCCATAGTCCATAGTTTATTTTTTTCTCCTGCTTGACTATTTTCTCCTTGTTTTTAATTTGGTGTATAAATATTCTTTGTTTATATTTTTTCCCTGTCCTTAACATCAACCTGCCAAAAGGGACAACGGACGAAAATTAGCCAGTGTTGGCTTAATCTGGCACATTTTACATATTTATGTATTATTAATGTGCTTTGTCCCTTATTAAAATAAAAAAAAAATCTAAATCAACAAAAGAGCAATTATATTCAAGTGCTATAACAAGTCTCTTAATGCTTAGTGCAGTACGCTTAATGCAGTACACGTAGCAAGGTTTTTTAAAATCATATAAAATAAAAAAAATAATAGGAAAAAAAATAGAGCAAGCTAGTGTTACATGCCTTTTTTTGCTTTTGTTAACTCTATAATAAAAAAAAAGACAGAATACAAAAATATTAGAGGAGCTAGAGTTAATTTGATTAATTACAAAATCCTTCAATCCTTCAAATCCTTTCAGTCCCCAAGGATATTAAGCAGCACAACTGTTTTCAACACTGATAATATTAAGAAATGTTTCTTGAGCATCAAACTAGCATATGATGATTTCTGAAGTAAAAAAAAAAAAAAAATTTCTGTTTATAATGTTTTTTATTATTTTTATATACACACTCAAGAAACATTTCTTAATATTATCAACGTTGAAAACATTTGTGCTGCTTAATATCCTTGGGGACTGCAAGGATTTGAAGGATTGAAGAATTTTGTAATTAACCAAAACATCCAATATTTAGAATTAATAAAGTAAAATTCTGAAATAAAGCAACAATAACTAGTGCTTTTTAGACCTATATTAAGGCCCTATCCCAATTCTACCCCTTAGCCCTTCCCCTTCCCCCTACCCCTCCGTTTCGCGCGTTCACGTGAAGGGGTAGGGGTGTCTCGATTCTCTTTTGGTTGGAGGGGAAGGGGTAAGGGGAAGGGCCAGATAGCCCTTCAAACGAAGATTTTTCGGGACCACACTTCAAACGCTACAGCGAACAAAAAGAGACATACATGTAAGCTTTTTTGGCATAAAGATTTTAACGAAAAGTAATTATTTGTTTTATGTTACATTCAATTGTGAGTTCATATTAATGGTCATGTTACTCAAAGAAATCTTTGCAAAAAATCACTTATATTTGCTAACGTCATTATCATTACAGACCGCATGATAGTGCCACAGCATATGTCTGATCAGGGCGATAACTGCCGTAGACTTATCCCCCCAATAATTAGAAATCGCTAAACCATTTTCTCAAATATTGTGTATTTCAGGGAGAGAGAGAGAGAGAGAGAGAGAGAGAGAGAGAGAGAGAGAGAGAGAGAGAGAGAGAGAGATGGAAGTTTCATGTATTCGCGTCTGTGCGTTTATCTTTTTAGAGCGAGTTTACTTAAAAATAGAGATTGAATCCTTATAATTTAAACTGTATTTAATAAAAGTCGTGGGGCTGCGTTGACAAGTTTATTTTCTCCTGGATGTGTGAGCTGCGCAATTTCCGATATGTGTGTGTGTGTGTGTGTGTCAGTAAGCAGCGCATTAATACAGAATGATAATTAAAGGCTTTAATGTACAACAGCACATCAGTATATGTGTGTATTGTAAGAGCTAGATGACAAATGATGGCGTGTGACGTCATGGTAGTGGTGTCCCAATCCTTAGGGGAATATTTTCTCCCCTACCCCTTGACACTCTGTTTCAAGGGACAAGGGGAATGGGTATAAAATAGAATTGGGATTGGGCCTAATTAAGGGGCACCTGCTCTTAAAAAAAGAACAATGATCAAAGGCTGTAATTCTTTCCTATCACCACAAGATGGCATAATGCATCTAAAAATCCAGTTGAGGAACCTCCCGGTTGCTTTACTTCATTTTCAGTTTAATGTTTTTCTTTCTTTTTTTTGTTTGTTACTATTTTAAATTTTATGTATCAAATCTACGTTTGTAGGTGGTTTATGATACATAGCAAAATAATAAAATACAAAAACAAACAAAAACCTTCTGGTGCTCACGATAATGCCTGGTTACTGTGCCGTGAGCGGCCTCGGCCTCAATGGTCTTTCCATCAGGACACACCAGCACGGAGGTCATCAGCCCCAGAGAACCGAAACCTGCAGACAATATTCGACATCCTTTAACCAGGTATTAAATGATTTCAAATATCCTCCTTTATACTTTACGTGCACTATTTGCATTTAAAAATCAGTACCATGATATTTCACTTTGCTGTTTACATAATCGTATTTGTTTAGACCATAAATAGTCTAGAGTATGATCATGACTTAATCTATGACTTGAAGTGCTAAAACCAAAAACTACTAAAATAGCTCATGTTGTAATTGGGTGCAATATGATAAAACAATAAAATAAGGCTGACTTTTCTTTTTTTTTAATAGACATTTTTCTGTTATTTACCCTGAGCAAGGATGTCAGACTGTACATCTCCATCGTAGTTCTTGCAGGCCCACACAAAGGCGCCTGATGACTTCAGCACCTGAGCCACCATGTCATCGATAAGCCTGTGCTCATACCAGATCTTCAGCTTGTCAAACTCTGACTTGTAGTTTCTATCATGGAATACAAAAAAGACAGTTCAGTATATTGCATTGAAACTGCTTTAGAAGAAAAGTATAGTTTCACATGTCACCGCTTTGACAGCATCTCAAAGCACTAATCTCATAATTACACAACACAAGCTCATACGGTGGAAGTGCGTAAATAAAAGACACCGATAAATCGTATTCCTCTCACTTCTCAAAGATTTCCTGGAATACGTCCTTGAATCTGCCGTCGTAAGCCTTCAGGATGGTGTTCTTAGTGCTCATGTAGAGAGGCCATTTCTTCTGAATGGCATACTGGAAGCAGCTGTGAGCGAAGCCAGTGATGGACTGTTAGAAAGAAACGAAAGACAGAATGTCACAAGCGGGGAAAAAAAGATGTTCCACTTTCACAATGGGGAATTCAACTAGGATTCGGAAACGCTGGCTGTATAGTTCCGAAGGGTGAGCAAAAATCACTCACTTCAAATGTGAAGTGGAAATGGTGTAAAAAATGAATTTCAGCACTATCAATTTGCAGCCTACAATGAACAGACACTTCATTCAGTCAAATCTCTTTTGAGGGGGAAAAAAGCCCACTAGCAGCGACACCTCTGGAGCAGCCTGAAGGCAGACACATCATCTGTTGTAAAGCAAAACAGAGCATTCTCTGACTACAAAGACTTCAGGACATCAGGCTTCACTGCATGTACATGAGCTGTGGGAGGTCATCTTTTATCTAGACTTCATCCATCCAGAGGTGTAAGTGCAGAACATAACAAAATTTGAGTCAAAAGGCCCTAATTATACAAACTTGGAATACACGAGACATTTTTCAAATTCATATTAACCATTTGCCAATTTATTTATTTATTTCAGTTAAAATTAAGAAGGTCCCAATAGGTATTGGAATTCATTTTTTTTTTAATGAGGTGAACACTAACACTGCTGGATACTGTAATACAGGAAGTGCAAAAGTCAAGAGGTCCCACAACCTTTAACAGATTAATTTCTGTCTTTATAAGTCTTTTGTGATTAGTGGATTTTAAATCAACTTACTTTTGAATTCACAAAAAATTATTTCTAACCGATCAAGTAGTTCAAAAATGAACTTCATTTTTGTGTAAATTATTTCATACACACTGCCATTCAAAAGTTAATAAGTTTATTACTTTAATTTGAAAAAAGTCTCTTATGTTCACAGACCGCTTTTATTTGATAAAGTAATATTGTGTAACAACTTTAAATGTTTCAATTTCAAAGTAAAATAACCATATTATTTTTAATATTTTGAAAATTATTCCTTTTACAACATACTACATTTTCAGAAGTCTTCAGACTCCAGTCTTCCGTGTCACATGATCCTTCTGAAATTCTAACATGCGGAATTGGTGCAAAATAAGAATTTCTTACAATGTTGAAAACAGTTTAAGTGCTGCATATATATATATATATATATATATATATATATATATATATATATATATATATATATATATATATATATATATATATATAAAAAAAATTTTAATGAACAAATTTCAAAAGAAGAGCATTTATTTGAAATGGAACAATGTCCTCACTGTTACTTCTGATCATTTAAATTCTTCCATGCTAAAACAAAATAATAATCTGAAAAAAAAAAAAAAAATAGACTGACCCCAACATTTTGAACACTGTTGTGGATGCGTGTTATTTAACTTTAGATATATGCTTTTAATACTTGAATACCAATTATAAGAAAATAGTTATTTTATATGATTGCTTATGTCTTGATACTCAGTGTTAAAAAAAATTAATTCTATGCATATGTGCACCGACCTCGTCAGTGTTGTACATTCCCATTCCACAGCCACCACCAGGGAAATCGAACACCTCCCACTCTTTGGCTTTGCTTCCATCGGCTGGAGAGAAGACTAATTTGAATTTGCCTGGTTGGCTCACAACAAAGTCTGTTGCTTTGTACTGTAAAGAAACAAGAGGATTGCAATTCAGCAGGAATAAGAACACATTGGGGGAAAAATAAAAAAACACCCAGATTATCCAAGAGAGCAGACCTGGTCACCGTGGGCATGTCTGCCAATGGTGATGGGCTGTGTCCAGCCAGGAACAAGTCTGGGAATGTTCTTGCAAATGATTGGCTCACGGAAGACAGTGCCACCCAGAATGTTCCTTATTGTTCCATTAGGGCTCTTCCACATGTTTTTCAGCTTGAACTCTATCAAGTGTAAATGATGACAAAGATTTACATAATGCATTTAAGGTTGTCAAAATATGAATTATCAGCTAATGTTGATTACTTCGAAATGGGTAAACTGTACAGCATGGACGATATATATATATATATATATATCAATATATCATTAGAGCAAATATCAACACAAAGTGTTTCTGAGGTGTGCCGTACCTTCGACCCTAGCTTCATCAGGAGTAATGGTGGCGCATTTCACAGCAACATTGTATTTTTGGGTAGCTAATGCAGAGTCGATTGTGACTTGGTCATCAGTCTGGTCACGGTAAGGAAGACCCAGGTCAAAGTACTTCAGCTCCACATCCACATTGGTCAGAATGAGCTGCACACAACAATTTTGTGTAAACAGAGTCAAACAACACAGATTAAATACAGTTAAGAAAGTCATTTGGTAATTTTATTTTATCCTAAAAGGGTGATGTAATTTTTCTACTTGCTCCTATCCCATCTTAATATTCAGTTTAATGATGCAGAAATGTTACACTTCCCCAATAAATGACTCTACGTGTGATCATTTAAACTCTGATTGAGCCGAAACACCAGTTATAATAATCTTGGGATTTCTATCATTGTTTTCCTGGCTATAAATAATAAGCCCATTCTGATACTCCACAGAATTGCCAGAATAATTTCAGCTCGTGTAACGTCACCATCTGCCATTTCTCTCAGGGAGGCAGACGTCCAGGCAGTGATAATGACCTCAACACTGGCCCTGCCTCTGCGTGATGCAGCCGTAATCTCCTAGTCTTCACGTGTAAACACTCTCCCAGTAAGCCTACCACACTGTCTTTTTAAAAAGGAGATCTGCGTAACATGCCAATCACTCCTCCAGCTCCATCCTCATCGGTTTAATTCTGCCAAGAGACGCTGTCACATTCCCTTTCCAATTTCCATCTCCTTTTGTCTTTCTACTCTTGTCTAACCCCATTTTCGTTCTGTCTGTGCCCGTCTAGGCTTCTCACTCTCCTGTTTCTCTCTTTCCTTTGGCCTCTACACCTTTCCCTCCAGCATTCTGTTTCTGTCTGTCCGTCTGTATGTGTGTGTGTGTGTGTGTGTGTGTGTGTCACCATTTTAAAAATAAACCAGACAGACACTGCTTCCCACCCCCCCATTTCTCTCACTCACTCACACACTTGGCATTTAAGCACCTTCTCTTTGATGAACTCCCAGATGATCCTGGTCATCTCATCTCCATCCATCTCCACCACTGGCTTCGACACCTTGATTCGTTTATCGGCATCTGTCAAATAAAACAAAAACATCTTTCCATGAGCCGATTTTTCTTTTCTTTAAGGGACTCTTTCTTCCCACTCATGAGACAACCGGAAATAAGTGGTTCCTCAAGGAGGAGGATAATAAAGACATATAAAGCCCCAGTGACTACAGAGTGTTTGCTTGTAGGCATTCCACGTTCTGGTTGCCCAAGAAACAGTCATGAGGTCACCACCACTAAAATGTAATTTTATGCAGACACTGACAACTTTTATGCTGATAATCTCTGTATTATGGATGGAAGAGCTTGTGTATAAACTACACCCATGTATAATTCATCACATCATAGATATATAAAAATCAACACCTGCTCTATACCACCGCAGCCATCTATCTGTGTTGAATGTACAAATGCTATATGGGTCTATACACTCTAAAATTGTCTTTCATAAAAAAAAGAAATGTTGCATGCATCTGCATCATCTTGTTAACACTGTGGATGGTCATAGGTATACATAAAACAGTGAAATTACAGTGTATGTTACACTGCTCTCTATAATCTAAACCAATTTTGTAATACGAGGCAATTCTTAAGATTATCATCTCTTACCACATCATACACTACCGTTCAAAGGTTTGATTGATGTCAGTAAGATTTTGAGCTCTTACCTCACCAAGGTTGCATTAGATAGATCAAAAGTGACATTGTCACAAACATTTTCAATTTTAAATAAATGCTGTTCTTTTGAACTTTTATTCATCATAGAATTCTAAAAAATGTATCACCATTTCCACAAAATAGTAAGCATCACAACTGTTTTTAACAGAAACAATGAAATAAAATAAATTGAGCACCAAATCAGCACTTTAGATTGATATATGAAGGATCATGAGAAACTGAAGTAATGGCTGCTAAATGTTTTTTTTCTTTTCTTTTTTTTTTTGCCATCACAGGGATACATTGATTTATATAATATATTTAAATAGTAAAGCTATTTTAAATGTAAATAATATTTCACAACATCATAGTTTAATTGCTTTTTTCCATCAAATAAATACAGACTCCGTGAGCATGAGACTTCTCTAAAAAAATTCAAAATAAAACACCAAGCTTTTGAATCAGCTGTTGACCTACTTATGAACTATACAATTTCTTGATATTTATATTCACAGTTTGCACTGTGGTTTTGTTACTTCCTGTTAGAACTTGACAGTACAACTCATCTCAACTCAAGTGTTACAAAAAATAAAGTCATTAGACCATGGTTATTTCACATATGTAGGACCCTTTAAACTTCAAAAACACCCTAGACAAAGTTTTGGACAATATGAGCATAAACCTTTTCTTAAATCCATTGAAGTAACTTGCAATAATCATTGAAGAACTGCAATTCCTAATAATGGCTAATAATCTAAACATCTGATAGAAAGACAATTAAAAAAATAATTAATTAATGAATAAGGGGCCGTTCACATATCGCGCCTAAAACGCGTGGAAAACGCTATGCGCGCCGCTTTCTCCTTCTTTCCAAAGTGCTCGGGCAGAAGCGCTCCTGAGGCGTCTGCCGTTGCTAAGCAACAATGACGCGCTCTCTCCATGAAGACGCAGAAATTTCAGCAAAGGATAAATGGATTTGCAGCACACAAAAAAAAAAAAAAATCGCTTTCAGTAGCTCTGCTACAAAATTTTTTTCAAAATGGCAATCCATATACAGCTACAGTATGATCAGCTGTTCCTTCATCTTGGCTGAGCTTTCAACATTGTTACGGGAAAGGATGAAGCTGAATGTTTAGTTCTTGTCACATAACGTGGCCTAATGGTTAGAGAGTCGGACTCCCAATCGAAAGGTTGTGAGTTCGAGTCCCGGGCCGGCAGGAATTGTAGGTGGGGGAGTGCATGTACAGTTCTCACTCCACCTTCAATACCACGACTTAGGTGCCCTTGAGCAAGGCATCGAACCCCCAACTGCTCCCCGGGCGCCACAGCATAAATGGCTGCCCACTGCTCCGGGTGTGTGCTCACAGTGTGTGTGTGTGTTCACTGCTCTGTGTGTGTGTGCATTTCGGATGGGTTAAATGCAGAGCACAAATTCTGAGTATGGGTCACTATACTTGGCTGAATGTCACTTCACTTCACTAACCTTGCGGCATTCTGAAAAGTTGAGATGTTTTTAACTCGATGCGGTGTGGACCGCGTCGCTTCCATTATGAGCGCATGTACCGCGCGCCTACATTGGAAATAATGAACTTGAGCGCGCAAAAGACACGACATTTGAAGGGCCCCTAAGAACTGCGGTCTTCTACAGTACTTCAAATATGCCGTGGAGAATCACAGAAAGTGACCAAATTCAAGAACATTGTTGCGGCATCTCTCAAGCAACGCATAAACACCGCTAACTTGGAGAATGCAGTGAAAACTCCTCTTCTCGCGTCTGCCCTAGACCCTCGGCACAAACATCTCAGATTTCTCGATGAAAACATGAGAGAAGTAAGAAAAATAAACTTTTTTTGAACATTATCAGAACATTTTCCTTGATGCGAGTGGTGCGGATGCAGCTGCCGTCACCAACGATGAAGAGGATCCGGCAATGCCCACTCGTCGGAAAAGGTTGAGCCAGTTCTTCAGCGATGATTACAGAGAGTCCAGCCGAGACGAGTGGGAACAGTTCTTGCTTCATCCACCAGATGAGGATCCCATTCAGTGGTGAAACGAAAACACGAAGCGCTTCACAAAACTTATTCACTTAGCACACCGTTATTTGTGAGTCCCGCCAACGTCTGTGCCGTCACGGCGCTGATCCACTTGTCCGTGCGACACTTCTGTCGCGCCGCGCTCCACTATATTCCTATGGGTGACGTCACGCGACTTTGTCGCACCTGCAAAGCATTCCGGGAAGGCGGCGCTTCATTTGAAAAAGTGCTGCGCGTCAAAAAGCTGGCCGATGCCCATCTTTATGCAAATGAAGTCCGTCAAACGCGGCGCGTCTATCCAATAGAAGTAGAGCATATGGAGACGGAGGGAAGTCTCTTCGCAGGTCACATCCTACTTCAAAAATGCGGGGAAACTTTATATTAGTTCCAGAGTACAAAATGGAGGAGAAACTGATTGTGGCTGTCGCAGGATTCCCTAATTTATATGATCCGACTTTATTGTCATATAGGGACAACGAGCTACGCAGTTCCGCATGGAGAAGGGTGGCAGAGGTCGTTGGAGTCCCTGGTGGGTTTTATGAGTTTGTATTGTGTTAAATAAAATGTTAATTGATTCATAGCAGACAGCATATGTACATCTGCAGAAACGGGTTCATATGCTAGTAGTATTTATGATAGCAGGTAACATTAGGATGGTTAGGGTTAAACCACGCCCATAGCGGCAAACAGAGGAACGCCCATCAACGTACAAATGTGGGGAGGCGTCGCGACACCACGCGACAGTCGTGTCGGACAAGTGGATCAGCGCCGTCAGAGCGCGTTTTCTCCCCGATCATGTTTACATGCCGTATTTCTTAACAAGAACATGTATAACAATAGAAAAAAAATGCAAAAAAAGATTTGCTGAGAGTTTAAAAGTTTCAAAGTGTAGGCTACGTTCTACAATAGCCTAATTGCTGCAGGCTGCTTTACGTTTTTTCTTTGTTCACTTTTTTTTTGGCTTTTAATCTGTACTTTTGTTTGTTTGCACGCATTGTTAAAGGTTTTCAGCTACAAAACACGATGTGTAATGTTCAAGCTTATTGTGTGTAAGCTTGTTAAAAATGACGGAAACAATAAATGTTGCTGAAAAATAACGTCTGTCTCATTAAACTTAATTTAAATAAACGAATATTCGAATATTCGTTTTTTGTGAGCTCAAATAGTCGAATGTGATATTTGCAGAAAACGCCCATCCCTAATACCACCCACTCCGGCTTGCTGCTAAAAGAACCAATATGTAGCAATATCATGTATTGAATGTCATCTTTAGTGTTTCAAACACTTTTGTTATGCCACTGCTTTCCACTAAAACAAGCAAGCAAGTAGAGGTCATCTCCCTCTCCCCTTTTCTCAAGTGGGGCCAAAGAAGAGGAAGGACGGGGAGGGGCATGGAGGAAATCAAGTGACTTTGTTACACTTGCCAAAATCCTGCTCCTAGAGAGCCACTGCATCTAAAGAGCCAGCAAAGCGGTCAAAAACAGTTAAAGATGCCGTCAATAAAACTTGGCATAATCACATTTATAAGCACTGTAGGTAACAAATTTTCCATACACCACTGATGTAACACACTGTAAAAAATTGCTGTAGTTTCTACAGCAAAATTTTACAGAATTTTACTGTATAAACATTTTACAAGATGCAGCTGTAATTCGCAATGCATTATGGGTCAAATAAGGTTTTACAGTTGTTAACAGTATATTTCCACGTCAACTATAATTCATTTACAAGAAGCAGGTGTTGTCACTATAGTTCCTGCTTTTTACACTAACTTACTGTAGTGTGCCATTATGGGATTGCGCGCACATCATTCTGAAACCCAGCCGACTGGAGCAGCCCGAGAACGATTGAAGATAAGAGGCTTTATTCATAATTCCTGGTAAGTTCACTTTATTATACTTAAATAAATATAAAAGGATATATTTCTTAAGTTAATGTATAAGCGATTTCATGTCACAATAGACTCCTATCCTGACATTTAGACAAGTGGCCTTGGTAACTTATGTGCAGTAAACTGGGAATTGCTATCATAGCATAGTTACGCCAAATGTTCGATTTTTGGAAGTACAATTTTCTTATTGAGAGCATTTAAAAGTAGTGTTTACCTAACTTAAAATAAAGCCCAATGCGAACGATTGTCATAGCAACTACTATTTATCGAAATAACTGACAAACAGCAAAATTTGAAATTTCATTCGTTCAACTATCCCATATTGACTCGACGCTACTATAATAAGTGAAAGACATCTTTATATGCCCGAATGGACAAGTTAG
The DNA here is from genome assembly GCF_963082965.1 of Carassius carassius. Classification (NCBI taxonomy): domain Eukaryota; kingdom Metazoa; phylum Chordata; class Actinopteri; order Cypriniformes; family Cyprinidae; genus Carassius; species Carassius carassius. The sequence goes on along the minus strand of NC_081767.1, from coordinate 20,760,027 downwards.
CCTGATGTAAAAAAAAAAAAAAAAGAAAAGAAAAAAGCCAGAGGAAGCATCGAAACGCGAGACTGATTCTGATTATATTAACCTTTCATTCAACATCAAAACAAGCTTAACCGCACACAAACTCACAGAAAATACATGAGGTAAATGTTCAACTGTTGAGTTTATTCATAACATAAGATATAAGAAGCATCACAAGTGAGCTGTTTTGCTGAGTATCACGATTGCAAATACATAGTTCAATAAACAATTAGTTAACAAGTTACTTACTTTTTTAGACACAATATTAACTGTTGTTGTATATCACCAACGAATATAGTTCCAAACAACGATCAAAGCAAAACTATTTTGCTCATTCTCAAATCAAAACTCTCCAAACTTTAGCTAAATGATTCATCTTTTTGAACGGATCGGTTCAATGAATGACTCAGTTGATTCTCTGATTAAGTTATTAACTGCCACCTAATGGCGGATTAATTTCAGGTTTAATAAATAGCATTGCATTTTTCCAACATTTATTAATTGTATTTTCAAATTTCATGTCATTACACAGTTGTAATTTTGCACTGTTAATTATTTAATTTGATTGGTGGTACAGTTCTACAATGTAATATTACAATTTGTATTATAAATTATATAATTTATAATAGTTTGTTTATTCTAAAATATATGCCTTTTTGGGTGTTAATTTTGGTCTCATTTACAGTACATAATGCTTTAAAGAAATCACAAGATTATTTTCTTTATGTCTTGTAGGTGCTGATGTGGAGAAATGTTAGATGCTTCAAGACTCTGAGGCTGATTTTAATGTATTAATTATTTAAATAATTTGATAAACTTGTAATTTAGATTACATTTTATATTGAAATACTGCATTGTAGGTTACATTATTGCTTATATTTATTCATTTCAGGTCCACCCATTGGCTTTTGACTATTTAAGGGTCAGATGGTTGTGAATTCATACCTCAACATTGTGCGTCCCGGGAGCAGGCATCTTTTGCACACATTATTTTTTTCAAAAGGTAACAAGTTTTACTTAAGTAATTTCATTTGCGAAAAAGGTTACTTATTTAAAGGGTTACTCCACCACATAATGAAAATGTAGTCATTCATCACTGTTAACTGTTAATGTCGTTCCAAACCCGTAAAAGCTATGTTCGTCTTCGGAACACAATTTAAGATATTTCAGATGAGAACAGGGAGGCTTGCGTCTGTCCCACTGACTGCCAAACAATTAACAATGTCTAAGCCCAGAAAAGTATGAAAAGAATTGTCAGAATAGTCCATCTGCCATCAGTGGTTCAACTGTAATTTTACAAAGCTACAAGAATACTTTTTGTATGCAAAGAAAACAAAAAGAACAACTTTATTCAACAAAGTCGTTATTTTTTATTAGGTCAGCCGCACCACACGGATACGCTGTTTTCGTTCAAATCAAAGCGTAAATAAACATAGAAAGCGTGTCCATGTGACCCAGCTGACACAGAACAGGCTATGTAGTGTGTGTCCAACAGATACTCTCCAAAAATGGCACTACACTGATGCAGAGGAGACTAATTGTTGAATAAATCCTTATTTTAGTTTTCTTTGCATACTAAAAGTATTGTCGTCGCTTCATAACGTTACGGTTGAACCACTGATGGACTATTCTGATGATGTCTTTCATACTTTGTCTGGGCCTTGACAGTGGTATTTACTGGAGAGTCTATGGGACAGTCACAATCTTCCCGGTTGCATCCAGAATTTCTTAAATTGTGTTCCGAAGACGAACGAAGCTTTACGGGTTTGGATGGAACGACATGGAGGTAAGTGATTAATGGCAAGATTTTCATTTTGGGGTGGAGTAACCTTTTAAGTACTGGTAAATGCTGATTGTATTGTATAAGTGGCATTTTGACATTTATTTTATTGAGCTAGTTTCATTTGATACATAACTTTATCCTGATGCTTTTGCTTGTGTTTATGTGCAGATGTTTTCTTGGAATCACAACACTCACTGGATACAAGACAGACACATAGAGGCAAAACAAGTGGAAAAGTCTCAGAGAAGAGGGACAACCCTCATGTGTGTGCTCATCTCAGAAAGTTGATGGACTTTCAGTATGTATTTATTAAATTGTCTTTTGCAGGAATATTCTTAATTTAATAGAACATAAGCTCAAACAATTAAAATTAAAATTTGTGATTTAATGTTATTGTTCCTTTTCTTTAAAACATTTTTTTTACCAAAATTATACAAATTCTGTTGATTGACCTTCATTTTTATAGAAAGTTAATGTTCTACTCTAATTATGGCTTTTTTTAAACAGTTATTTGTGACGCTATGCTATTTTTATGATAAGATTTAACTGTTGAAAGACTGAAAATTTTATTTTACCAGTAAAAGCCTTGCAATGTCTTTCTGCCAGTTTTAATAAATACTTATTTGCAACATCATTGACTTGGTTTTTATTCATTTGTAAATGTATTAAGATAGAGCTCATGATAATGCATTTATATCAGTATTGTATAGTTTACTGTTAAAATTATTATTTAAAGCACTTTTATTGTTAAATTATTACAACATCATATTGTATTCAGGGGTATTTACAGGATTTTATTGGCAACTTTTGTTGCCAGTTAAATACTGTAATTTAATGAAATTACAAAAAAATGCTGTAAAATATATTTACAGGACTTTATTGGCAACTTTTTTGCCAGGTAAATACTGTACTTTAGTGAATTTACAAAATATTGCTGTAAAATAAACTACTAGTAAAATTCAATGTTACTGTAAAAATACTGCAAACTACTGTATTTCACATACAGCAATTAACTGTAATTTGCTTTGCAGTAATGTCCTGTAATCCATTTTACAGCAATTAACATCATTTTTACAGGATTTTATTGGCAGCTTTTTTGCCAGTTAAATCCTGTAAATTCTACAGTACATTTTTTACAGTGCACTTCATAAACTACATCTTCAATCTATTTCAGCAGCCACAGGTCATGTCCATCAAGTCAAAGTTCAAACCCTGTGAACATTTTAATCAAGTTGAATTGCAGCATGACGTATGAAGACATGTTTTATGCAACACATACTAATGCAAGAGCCTTATATAAAAGATACATGAGAGTATTTTCAGCAAAGCTAAGATATCACCACCACTGCAGATAGCTTATGTTTCCTCTAATATTTCTCTGAAATCTCATCCCATGGGAAATAGAGAATCTGCTAAGAATGCTGAACAAGGTCATGTGATCTACAATTCAATGGCCTTGGGTTATTCTTATTGGCTATTGAATGCGAGAATAAAATAGCACACTGCCACTTTACTCCTACACTACTGTACAATGGATGATACTCTGGCAGTGCACAAGAACCCAGCTGGTGCCATATGACCTATTTTCAGAACTTTTTCGAAACCCATTTAAACACAAATAGTACCTTTTAAACTACCATTTACTTTAAATGCAATAATGCTTAACTTAATTTAAATTTGTTAGTCTGATGAAGAGCCTGCATGCTGGAAATGACACCTGTGTGATAGTCTCTTAATACATTTTTGTATTTTTGGAGCATAGGTCCGACAATTTTTTTTCTGTTTCCATTATAAATTTATTGCTGTGGTTGCAAAGCTGAATTTTCAGCATCATTACTCCAGTTTTCACAGTGTCACATGATCCTTCACAATTCATTCTAATATGCTGATTTGGTGCCCAAGAAACATTTCTTACTATTATCGATGTTGAAGCAGTTGTGCTGCTTTATATTTTTGTAGATATGTTATAAATTTTTTCAGGAACTTTAGGTAAACAAAGTAAAAAAAAAACTAAAAAAAAAACAGCATTTATTTGAAACAGAAGTATTTCACAATATCATAAATGTCTTTACTCTCACTTTTGATCATTTTGACAAATTTGTTTTCAAATAAATAAATAAAAATAAACATACATACAGCCGTGGCCAAAAGTTTTGAGAATTACATAAATATTCGTTTTCAAAAAGTTTGCTGCTAAACTGCTTTTAGATCTTTGTTTCAGTTGTTTCTGTGATGTACTGAAATATAATTACAAGCACTTCATACGTTTCAAAGGCTTTTATCGACAATTGTTTTTGCATGACATTTACATGACATTTATGCAAAGAGTCAGTATTTGCAGTGTTGGCCCTTCTTTTTCAGGACCTCTGCAATTCGACTGGGCATGCTCTCAATCAACTTCTGGGCCAAATCCTGACTGATAGCAACCCATTTTTTCATAATCACTTCTTGGAGTTTGTCAGAATTAGTGGGTTTTTGTTTGTCCACCCGCCTCTTGAGGATTGACCACAAGTTCTCAATGGGATTAAGATCTGGGGAGTTTCCAGGCCATGGACCCAAAATTTCAACATTCTGGCCCCCGACCCACTTAGTTCTCACTTTTTTTTTTTCCAGATGCCCCAAACAATCGGAAAGGGGCTTCATCTGAGAATATGACTTTGCCCCAGTCCTCAGCAGTCCATTCACTTTACTTTCTGCAGAAGATCAATCTGTCACTGATGTTTTTTTGGAGAGAAATGGCTTCTTTGCTGCCCTTCTTGACACCAGGCTATCTTCCAAAGTCTTGGCCTCACTGTGCGTGCAGATGCGCTCACACCTGCCTGCTGCCATTCCTGAGCAAGCTCTGCACTGGTGGCACTCCGATCCCGCAGCTGAATCCTCTTTAGGAGACGATCCTGGTGCTTGCTGGACTTTCTTAGACACCCTGAAGCCTTCTTTACAAGAATTGAACCTCTTTCCTTGAAGTTCTTGATGATCCTATAAAGTGTTGATTTAGGTGCAATCTTAGTAGCCACAATATCCTTGCCTGTGAAGCCATTTTTATGCAACGCAATGATGGCTGCACGCGTTTCTTTGCAGGTCACCATGGTTAACAATGGAAGAACAATGATTTCAAGCATCACCCTCCTTTTAACATGTCAAGTCTCCCATTCTAACCCAATCAGCCTGACATAATGATCTTCAGCCTTGTGCTCATAACATTCTCACCTGAGTTAACAAGACGATTACTGAAATGATCTCAGCAGGTCCTTTAATGACACCAATGAAATGCAGTGGAAAGGTTTTTTTGGGATAAAGTTAATTTTCATGGCAAAGAAGGACTATGCAATTCATCTGATCACTCTTCATAACATTCTGGAGTATATGCAAATTGCTATTATAAAAACTTAAGCAGCAACTTTTCCAATTTCCAATATTTATGTAATTCTCAAAACTTTTGGCCATGACTGTACATACTGACCTTAAAACGTTTTAGCAGGAGTTTAAGTATTTAGTCAAAAATATTTAATGTCTTGTTACATGTTCTGCACCATGGCTCCTTGAGCCACAGTATTTAATTGCTGTACCTCCAGGTAAACTGGCGGTGCAGCAAAGACCTTTAAAGTTTATTTAAAAATGTGTCATTTACACACTTAAATCATTCCAAATCCACAATGAGTAGAGGAGTAGAAGGCTAACAAGGAATAAAGGAAAAGGCAAGTCAACCCACATGTATCTAAGCCTCTACACAAAGCATGTGGTCAGCATATCACATAGCAAGCAATCACTCCCACATGACCCTCTGATTTTCAGACACACTTGCAAACATAAGCATACACTTGTGCTCCACACTTGAAGGTCAGTAGTTAAAAAAAAATCCATGAGGGGAGTATGTTCAAATGGAGTCCTCACAAATCATTTGGGCAAATTTTCTTATAATCTTTTCAACTGACGATCTACAAAAGTTGCTCCAGAGTGACCCAGAGAGAAAGTGGCTTAAATTAGAATAGATTTTATGAAGATGCTGAGCTATGGAGTTACTAAAAATAAATTTGCAGACAACGAAACAGCCACTTTTCGGTTGTTAATATAGGTGCGCTCAATCAAAACAGTTGCATTCAATCCTTCGCTGCCTGTTCACTTGGAACCTCAGACGAGGTACTAAAAGTACCAGGTACTGTACCCAGTGGAACCCCCCACCACCCCCACCAAAAGTGAACCGTGCCGTACCATGCAGTAGGGGCGTGAATCGGCACTGGTTTTACGATTCAATTCGATTATGATTGTCAACGATTTTATTCATTTCAATATCACAATGAATCACCATTATATCAAAGTTATTTTGTGCATTTTTATTAAATTATATAAGCAGGCTACTTTTTAAAATTATTATGTTAACTACTTAATATTAATTAATATATAATTAATTATTGTTAAGAATTAAAAGTAAATATAGTTTCAAAACATACAAGCAAATATAAATAATAAAAGGTGGGAAAAGAGGATTATAAGTGATAAACAAAAAGCATTTTCAGTATCTGGAAGGGCTTTAAGAAACAGAAGTGTACAGATAATCATAGCAACCCTCTACACACCTTGGCAATAAAATTGCCATTGTCTAGTAAATTCATTAGTTTACACACACATACATATATACACACATATACATACACACACACATATATATATGCGTGTGTATATCTGGGTTCCTCATATCTTGCCCTGTAGGGCCAACGCGCTGCAGAGTTTAGCTCCAACCCTGATCAAACTCACCTACCTGTGATTTTTTTTAATGATCTGAAGACATTTATTACCATGCTCAGGTGTGTTTGATTACGGTTAGAGCTAAACTCTGCAGAAAAGTGGATCTCGTGGTACAGATTTGAGGATCCCTGGAATATATGATTCCACCAAATCAGCTTATCTTTGTAAAATGGCACAGCTTTTTAAATCTTAGCTTCTTAATCAGTCAATCAAGAATTATATTATGATAATTAAGCACCATTTAATGATAGAACTATAGTAATTAGAACTAAAACTTGGTAACCATGTATGGATGCATATTTGTTCTTTTAACTGAACTAAGGACTAGTGTGATGCTTAAGATATTGTTGGTCATTCAGGGTTTCTGTAAAAAAAAAAAAAAGACAATAGTAATTATTAATAAAATATATTACTACTAATAATTTTACTACTATACTAACAATAAACAACTCACTAAGGATTAATGAGCTGCTAGTTTCATGAATATTAAATCACGTTGTCAGCATTCGTTCACACTAATTTGCTGAAATCAAAACAGGCACGGTAATAAATGAGCACCAGCCAATGAGATTGCGTTTGCGCATTAGCTCAGCCCACTACAGGAGAAACCGGCATCAATGTTGCAAAGTCTGTGATTTTCCCGCAGAATTGGGCTACTTTAACACTGTTGCCGCAGATTGTTTTTCATGTCCGTGAGTTTAAGCGCCCCTGATAACATGATATTTAGCCCCTAAAAAGGCTAATTTTACCAGTGGAACCCCTTCGAAACGGGACTGGGCTTGTTTTGTGTAACAATTGGGTGGGTTTTGTTGAGAAGACCTGGCAACCCTGAGCGGCATATCTTGTGCTTGTTCTTAAAAACTGAATAATTCTAAATGAACTCATGTTATATTGACAGAAAAATACAACAAAGTGACGGCAAGTCACATCTTCACACTAGAGTTTACGGTGCGCTTGATTATTACTGATGAGATCATAGACACTGGCAGCTTTAATAGACTGCATTCACGCACAGATCTATTTCCACATATCAGATTATGTTTTGTCCTGTTCTGAAAACATAACTGCCTGTTTTACATCAATTTTGTATCATTAAAGTAGATGCAAGTGCACTTAACCGCTACCGTGAGCTTCAGGACAAAAAAAAAAAAAAAGCAAAGCACATGTGAAAGTTGTCAGTATGTGAGTTTGGTGCATCTAATACGCAGTGCTTCTCACAGGTATGAAATATACTTGTAGTGGTAGCCGGATGGAAAATCCTCCCATTTCCCACAGCACAAAAATATTCTACTACATGTCACAAATAAATGTGTTATTTTTAACAATATTTTAATTTATTGAAATTAATTTTAATTACATAGGCTACTATGACAATTAGTTAGATAATAATATTATGCATTATTGTATTAATTGTAAATTATGCAAAATTACAGCATTTGAATGGTAGAGTCTCCCTCAGTGAATGGGTCACAGATTTTACTAGTAAAATCTATATTGTATAATAATGTCAAATAATGTTCTTAGTTTTTTTCTTCCCGTGGGGAAGCATTCCAGGCAGAAATAGTTTACTATGAATGAAGTGGAAATTAAATGTGATACAATTAATTGTGTAGCCAAAATATCAATAATGCCCAGAAAAAAAAGAAAGAAAAAAAACACACATTAACCCATGAAATATCGGCCATGTCTCTGCAGTGCAGCGCAGTGGGGACGTCAGCGGGAGTAAACAGTTCTCGCACACACAGAACGAGCAAATTAGTGATGGGAAGTTCTGATCATTTTACCGACTCGGACCTTTAAGTTTCGTTCAGCAAAATGAACAAATTTTTTTTTGAGTCATTTCGTCCATTTGATCAAATATAATTAAAATGTGTTACTTCCCTAACATGTCTACTAGTACTTATGCAAACGTTGATCACACTACAAACAATACAAAATTATAATGCTATAATAAACAGAAAAGTAGGGCTGCACGATAAATCGCATGCAAAACGACTGTACAACTGTACAAAAGGAGTTATCCTGGCAACAAATCTGTGTGTATATTCTTTTTTTTTTTTTTTGTCTTTATGATTTTAAGTGTACTGCCTTAATGTTTGTATTGTTTAATAAAAAAATATGTATAAAATTACTGTATAAAAGTCTTTAACCTATCGTTCGTTCTTTTGTCAAATGACAGCATTGGAGAGAAATTAATTTACAAGCTTACTTACAAACGGATGCATAGTTATTATCATCATCATCATTATAAATTATTTACTCTCACGGTTTCTCAAATTGTAGCTTTTTACTTCTTACAGTTTATAAATGTGTGAATTTCTGTCATGATGGTTATTTTCCATACACTGAATGTTGTAACAAAGGTAATAAAAAGTTGGTTATTATTATTATTAAGTCTGTTTCCGGCTCAAGGCTGAATTGGAATTGCTTATGGGTCTGTCACATGATGGAACAACTCGAAAAACCCAAAGAATCGTGAGATGAACTAATCAATTCTCTTTCCTGCTCAAGACTGCATCGACTGAAACAGGTGAACTACTAGACTAATTCCAGTATAGAACCTATAGAATATTGCACATGTCACTCCCTGAGACGACTCGTTCTTCCCGTGTCATATTAATTTGTTCAAAATGAACTAATCGTTCAAGCATGACCCAGCACTAGAACAGATTCAAAACGAGGTAGAGGGGAGATTTTCCTCTAGTTAATCTATCGTGGATGCTTGCATTATTTTGGCCGTATAAAAAAAAAGTATGAGGATAAAATAAAGCTAAATGTTTTTCCATGCCCAAGTAAAGTCTATGTATGGGAAGCATTGAATAGTACTGCATTCCAAAGGACAGAAATTAAAGCATATCTAAAGTAAAAGATTAAAATAGCTGCGAGTGGAAACACTATCAAGCAATAGGCCTACGCACATGTGTCACAGTGCATATTCAGTGCAATGAAGCCCGCCGCGTTTGTCTCTAGCGCACACACATAAGAAGGAAAAAGCCAAGCTCCAATTTTAAAATAGAGTGCATTTTTAATACCTGCATGACAAGCGCGTATTCGAATGATGTCATAGGCTATAATCGATTATGGTCTATTACTGCATCGATGCAGAATCGTCTACATCCACATCACAATGCATCAATGCAACAATTAATTTCGACTCCCCTACCTTGAAAAAATGGGGTTGCACTGTCCCTGTGCTGGGTAGGTATATGAGGGGGTTCATCAATTGTATTGACATTTGTACTGAGTTACAAAAAAATTTAAATAAAAAACTACCCAGCACCTGGATTTAAAAAAAAAAAAAACTCAATAAAATGACCCAATAAGCTGAACCCAGCATTTGGGTAAAAAAAATAAAAATAAACAAACAAAAAAAGGATTTACCCAGCATTTTTTTAAGAGTGTAAATAAAACAGGCTAGATCAAAGTAAGTTATTTTTAAGAAAATGTCAAAAATGTTAATAAATGAGAAGTGTGGGCTTCTCGACTCTCTTTACAACCCATAAAACCTCTTGGCAAAAGTCGAATCCAACCTTGTGACTTTAATGAGAAAGAACATGCAAGTAGCCCATGCTTGGCATGTGCCTGAACTGATGTCAGCAAAGCCATCCTGAAATGAATGTTTGAAACAAGACTGCTATGCATCGCATAAAATGTGGCTGTCACTTCACCTAGGCTTATATTATAAACTCAATGAAGGGCCCATAATCACCCAAAATGCCTAAGGGAACGAGGCATCCTAACACAACCATTCATTGCCAAAGTCTCACGCCTTCTTATAAACTTGGTAATATGAATGTTTTAATGTGGTATGCCTCAAGCGCAAAAGGTTGGTTCTGTCATCACATGTAGTCATTCGGATGTGATGAATGAGTCCTGGTGTTAATTAGAACCAGCCCAATCAGAGTAAAGGTGACCTGGAGGACACCGAGGGCTGGTGTATGCCAAGTAAACCACCTACATCTGGACAATCCTCCATGACAACTGATTGCTTGTCACAGGGGGCAGCTAGTGTCAGGACATGACACCACTTCATTCACAGCTGTACGTGAGGTACTGCCTTTCAGAAACCCCGCGCTTCAAAGTGACACCCTAAGATACATGTTTCAGAAGATAACCCACAATCTATCAGTGAGTACAAACGTTAGTACAGTTGCTGCATCAAACAGGCCATTTAAATCAATGCAGCCTCCATAACAAGTAGGGCATATAAAACTAGGGCGAATGAAGTGCTATAGTTTCGTAGACAAATATCATGTTTAATAAATCAGATAACGTGGTTGTTGGTCATTTAAATCTTAACTGTCATGATCTGCACTCATCAATAGTAAAATAAGAGTCCGACCAGGCCGGCTGACCTTGAAATGATTCCATAACGCAGAACAAGCAAAACACAGACAAAACCCCACATGAACACTCATATAATTGGTTACCGAATCATTTCACATCACAAAGCGGTTCAGTTACATGTTTATAATTGCATTTGCAGTAGTATTTTCAAAGCGAATGGTTTCAGAAGTCCGCAATCCTTGTGTGCAACCCATTCAGAGGATTCATACGCTAAAAATACACTCAAATAACTCTTATTTTTCGAACGTGCTATGATGTTAATAAGACAGGATTTGCCTTTAAGAAACGTAACACAAGCACAGTGGTTTAAATGCAGCTATCATGCCGTTTTATGTTGCTCCTTTTTTTAAAGACATTGTATACGCGAACAAAGGAGCGCGACCGTGTGATTCCCGCTCTGCGCTTACAACGTCACCGAGAACATAACGCTGTGCTGTGGCGCTACTGAAACCTAGAAGAGATGGAAATATGCAAGTTGGCGAACTGAAAGAAACACAACAATCTGCAGCCTGCGTTTTCCGATACAAGCATGTGGCAGGGAGATTTCAATGTAAAAGCCCATCGTATCAGGTGTTAACCGGTGTTAAAGCATTGCTTAATGCAGCTTTATTGGCATATATATAGACAACCGTGGAAGCGGAAAACTCACAGTTCCTCTGTTGCAAACTCTGGCAAGAAGCTGGAGCAAGAACGGCGGGGGTTTTAGAAAGAGTGGCGGCAGCCCTAGTGAGAGAGCTGAGGACCTTCAGGTAACCTGCCATGTTTTTTTTGTTTTTTTTTTGTTTTTTTCTTGCCGAGAACACTAGAGCTTGCTTCCCGACTTCACTCCGGTCGAAAGAAGGGTCGAATGAATCGGAGCACACAGCAATAAATGTAGCTCTTCTCCGCCTCCGTTTTAGGGCCGACGTCACCATTACATGGGGTAAGGACTAAAAATCATCGATGCGGTGAATGGCCAATCACATTCCAATAAGCAACACATCGATGTTCCAACCGGTTTCTTTTGATAACGCACATTTTGCACGTTCCCTTTCATTTTCAGTTAACCCTTCACTGGCGACAGGGGATATTTCCCGTTTTTTTTTTTTTTTTACTTTTGGTAAATGTCTCCATTTCAAATTCTCAAAATAAAAAAAAAATACTTAAAATTTCAGAATTACTTTCATTGAATATCAGCCTGTAAAAAGTGATGGTGTTTTATTAGTGATTTTGGCATAAGTCAGACTATCTAAACGACACAGAACAGGCAGATAACCTCTTCACATTCCGTTGTCTGGTTGCTGAGCAGCCCCGCTAATTTTAGACGGGTTGGGTTACCATACTGGGTGAAAGGATGGAATTCTGCGCATGCGTCGTAGAGCTACTGCAGGCCACTTCAAGGTGCTAAAAGTTTGTCTTGAGTCGTTAAAAGTTGAGTTGTTGTATCCCTTTAAATTATATAAAATAATAGTGTTGTTGACAAATATTTTTATACGTTTTATGTTCTGTTTCAGATCAAATATTGTGTTATGCAATTTATATATGTAGCCTATATAATTAAAAAAGTAAGATATTTAAGATTACACACACACACACACACACACACACACACACACACACACACACACATTTATTAACACTCAATACTTGCTGAAATTAGACAGTGTTGACAGTATCAACGTTCTCTGGCTCTGTGACAAATAAATCACCATTTCACAGTCTATTATGTCCAAAATCTTTGAAAAAAAAGTAGACTGAGTAGGAAATTCCATAGCCTTTCCAGTTTACATCTGCATTGTTGTCATGACTCATGTAAGTCTTATCTATTTCATTTTCTAAAATTCAGCATGCAAATATTGCTCCACTGATCTACATCTACACAGCTGGAACAGGTTCACTATTGAATTACTCCTCTGTACTTATAATTTTGAACAGCGGAACAGCGAGGTACTGATGAGAACGTTCTGTCATGTGGTTACAGTTTAGGGCAGAAATAACAATGTGCCAATAGACAATAGTATTTATAAGACAATATGTTATAGTAAAAATAACAATAAATTATTTTTGTATTGATTGTTTTAGGCTTAAATACTGTCTTAAGTTAAAAATGTGTTTAGATAATGCATTTTTTAAATCATTTTTATCATTTATAATCCATTTAGAGGAGAGATGCTACTGAATGTCCACCAGGGGGCAGTAAAAACTTATTACATTTTTTGTGACGCTGTTAGAAAGGTTTCCAGTTCAGTTTGTAATGAGTATGTAATATACAAACATTTCATACACCTACAGTGATTATTTTTAGTTTATGTTAGTGTATGTTGTTACAAATCTAGTATTGTGAATTGTCTGTAACAGAATATTTGTTTTGAGTGAAGTCATTTGTCATCCATAACAAACATCTCTTTAACATCACGGTTTTAGTTATATAAACAACAGTTAGTAAGCCTAGTTACCTATTTATGGAATTACTGCTTTAGTAGCACTACAAACAACCAAGGAATCAGCTTAGTCAACAATTACTCATATGATAAATGCTAAACCTAACACCATAGGCTACCCAGGGATTTTAACACACAACAGAGTAAACAGAGTTAAAAGAGAACAATGTGGAAAAACAAGGAAAAACAAATATGAGCTAGTGAGTGAAAGTTCTTTCAGTGAACATGTCTTGGTTCAAGATGACAAGACAACAGATCTGAATTGTTTTTGCAACACCTATTCTGGCTTTCCATGTGCAGTTTCCATCCTGGTATCATTCGTTCACAATTGAACAAATACTTGTCCTTTGGAAGAAGACCTTCTACAATCCCTCATTGCACTTTAAGATTTCCACTCTATAGACTGAATTAGATCTGGAAGAAGAAAATAGTTGACTACAGGTAAGGGTCCCGTCTCTACCGTTGTTACACCTTTGACATTTACAATCAATTTAACCCACATATTTCTTCTTTTTTATGACCACAGTGACTACTTATCTAAACCAGTAGCTCCTTTAGGGGTAGGAGAATGACACAGACCGGAGACTAGGGATCTGAATGCTGCAACAATGACTCTGTCCTGCTCAAAATAACAGCTGCTTCCACAGCATTTATTTGAAATATCAGACTTTGTGATTGGAAAGACCAGATTATACAGATTGTTACAGACATTTATTCAAAATATACAAGATACTACATACAAAAATACTATGCATCAAACAATGTAAACATGAGCACAACCAATAGTATGCCTCACAGTTTTAATATAAGACAGTTGTGATCAAACCTTTTCACATGGTCTCATTTGGGGTTCATTAATCATTTAAATGTAACAATATAATAATCAGGTTTTTTTTTTTTTTTTTTTTTTTTACTTTTGAACTGCATGAGTGCCAGCAGTTCTACATTATTATTATTATTGATATAATTATTGTTATGGACCCATATATTTATGTCATACGGTATATGTGTATTTAATAATCACAGACCCAAAGCCTAAATGCATCTGTTGATTGCTTATGTTTAATGTCTTAATTCAGAGAAAATGAGTGAGGAGTTAGCCAGCTAACTCTAGTACTACAGAACATTTATTATTTGACAGCCTTGTGCAGTCAAGTGGCTATTAAACATTATAGCAGCAATGAATCTGAAGCACTTTGCATTTGCACAAAAAAAGTAAAATGGGCACATTAGTTCTACCACATAACATTGGCTGACAAATGGATAAACCTATGTTCACATTTGTCTGTACAATAGTTATTGGTTTATCACAAGGCATGTTCCGCTACAGACTTTACCTAAATATATTATGATATGCTGTGATCAAAGTATTACTTAGCCATTTTTGTCAATTGTTGTCATCATTATATTTCATGTTAAATGATTTCTTACTTATTTCATACTGATTCTAATATTGTGATTCAAATGCTGCTTAATAATATTTTATTAAAAGTAATATGTGATGCAGACCACCCTTTACTCTCCCTTAAAGGCACTATACACTAATTAGCTACAAACATTCAATCTCTTGAACTCGTCATGGAACGAACTGACACTTTATATATGTAAAGACTGTCAACCTAGCAAGGTTAACTAAGGGCTCTACGACTATATGAGTTATCTTTGCTTTAAGGAGTAATTCATAATTACACTTGCAATGTTGCATGTATTATTGCAACTGATGTAGGATGTAATCAATTACAAGAGACAGATTCCTCTATAATTAGCTTACATGGTCAGTATTTCATAGAATCTAGATAAGATATGCTTGTAATGATACATCTGCACAGAGGCATTATTAACTTCAACATTTAAAAAGTGAACATATTGTATGTATAGTGATAAGAGAAAAATTCTCTTGCATCTTCTCTTTCTTGCTACGATTCTCAACCCGATTTGCTTTTCTTGCAGGACTTCCCTTTATAATCGGGAGCCAATGCAATGCTTTCTTTTAATGGGTATGATCTGGTGACCTCTCTGCTCCATTTTGACAGTATGGTTTTGCATTCACTCTCCTGTCTGCCTTAATGAATCTCATGGAGAGATGTCTAGACTTTGAAGATACAGATATTTCTGTCTCTGTTTGTGTTTGCAGCAGAAGAGCCGTGCTTAGAACTAGCTGTAGTCAAGCTGTCAAATTCAATCTTCATTCGCAAGAGAATAATAGCACACTCTCTCACCTACTCTTTAAGAGGACAAACACTACCTTTGTTGTGGAATGGAAAATTGCACACTTCTTTGTTGTATTTTTGTGACTGTTGTAAATCCCATTTCCACTAAAATTTATTTTGAAAATGAGTGCTGTGGTTGGTAGGAAATGACAGTCTAAGCTTACACTATAAGGTTACATCATATATTAAATCTAAACTAACCCTTTCATTAGTTTAGTTTTCAGTTTCTTTTTCAAAAAAACTAACTGAATTGAGCTAATTGAAACTACAGTAGCAAGTAGATTAACCTGTTGATACAATATCCCTTTGCCCTAAATGGCTACATTCATTGCAAATTACCTAAAATTCAGCATTATCCAAAATCTAAGACATATATTTATGATCTTAAAGTTGCTACATCTACAGAGACTGAGTTTCATGATTGATGGTTGAGCTCTTCAAAGTTTGAAAGCTGCTTCATCTGTTCCACTTGCATAGAGTGCCTTCTCACAAGCTTCTTCTTCGTCCTGAGGTTGCCTCTCTTTGGTGAGTTGGGTGCTACGGGAGCTATTGGTCTAATACCTGCTGCAAGTGGGGATGAGGGTTTGCTGCTTGCCCCTATATCTGGAATAGGAGGGTTAGGGTTGATGTTTAATGGGGGAAGGTGACCTGGGCGGGTGTGGGATATGTAATCCAGCAATAGCGTTCCAGAGCCGCGCCGCTCCAGTAGACCAGGTGCTCTGCATCTGGCTGTGCTTGGGGAGGAGGTACTGGGATTGCTGTCCAAGGACTCTCGTGAACCTGTAAGCATAGCAAGAGGGGATGTATTGAGCTTCCTTCTCTCCAGAGGTGTCTTAGGAGAGTCTAGCATGCTGGAATCTGAGTACAGCTGGGAGTCTGAGTCGTAGTGTTCATTCCCCAGTCTCCTCCGGTGCATTGTGTCTCTGAGGCTAACTGGCCCCAAGTTTCCTCCAGAGCCCTCCTGCTCCGTGGGGACAGTGCTACGTCGTGCGAGGGGCTGGTGCTGTGCCAGAGATCTCTCATAGGAGGCTTTGGAAGATGTCGGAAGGGATGAAGTTGGCGAGATTTTTGTGGTCTGATCTTCCACCATTGGAAACAAGATATATTTTCCATCCACACTGTTATGCCGGGACAAAATGCCTCTTCTGGACAGGCTCAGTCCATTGACACCTGTGACAACATCCTCATCTGAGTTGGCTCTCTTGCTCTCTTCATTGGCCGCCACCAAGACGGAGGGGGCAATCAGACCCCAAGGCTCTGATTGTAGACGCTTCAACTGGGGTAGACGAGCCCTCTTGGGGTTCACGGGCTTCTTACTGGGGGAAGTAAATCCGTTGGAAAGTTTGGCTGCTGTGTTTGAGGCTGACTTAAATTTTGTTTGAAAATTGAATACAGTGTCTTGCTCCTCCGCTTTGCTGGGAGATGGCGATGCAAGAAGATCTATCTCTGATGGTGAGGCACAAGGTGCAGGAGAGGTCCTCTCATCCAACTCTGGAGAAGGAGGAACATTCAGGTACTGCTTGGTGGTTTTGGTTCCAGATGGTGATTTGTCAGTTGTAATGATGATGACCTCCTTGCCTTTGGCTTTGCAGGCATCAAGGAGAACTTTTAGGGTTTCTTTATCATCTGCATTGACTGCATAGACTAAAGCAGAAGATCCATGACGGTCCTCCAGGCTTGGATCAGCCCCATTAGTCAGTAGAAGTGAGACCACCTCATGTCCTGCCCTGTGGCTGCATGCGTGTATAAGGGCTGTCCTTCCAGCTTTGTCTTGGATATTAGGGTCAGCTTTGTTGTCCAGAAGGTACTTGACAAGCTTAGCCTTGCTGACACTCTGCTGGTCAGAGTGTTTGGACATGCAGGCCACCATGAGTGGTGTCTCTCCACGATCGTTACTTTCATTAATGTAGGCTCCACCTTCCAGGAGAAGCCTTGTAAGGCGCAAACGCCGAAGCCACACTGCTTTCAGCAGAGAGTTCCCATCTGTCCTGAGCTCCAGCACGTCAGCCATCCCCCAGACTGGACCCAAATCAGCCTCAGTCCTGCAAGGCAAGAGCAGACTGCTGCTACAGTCATCAGACAGATCCCAGAGACATTTCCATGTCACAAACACTTAAAATTTTAGAGATAAACACTGCATGAAATCACTAGATTGTTTGTTTTGAAGAGCCACCAGGGGGCAGCCTAAATGCGCAGGGATGAGTTATTGGAAGAGGGGCTGAACTGACAGGTGGATCAGGTGCGAATGGAACTTTGAATTTGCGTGTTGTTTATCTGAATTTAATATACAGACGACGTTATTAAATAAATGATAATCTCAGTTTTTATTATTTATTATTTATCTTTTATTATTATTATTATTATTAGTTTCTGTAGATTTATTTTATAGACTGCTTTTAAAGCAGTTGCTTTGGAATGAATAGTCATCCTCAATTGTCTCGATGCACACAGTATATTCAGATAAATCCACTGGTAACTGTTTACCAGGGTTAGCTGATTGCATGTGATTTTGAAAACGGAAATAGTATATCGGAATTAATGGATTAATAATGCATTTTAGTTTAGTGTTAATAATGACTGAAATATGCTTCGTGATACATAGACTACAGATATTTGCGTTTTCATGTAACCACAGCGTTAGCGATTTGGCTCTGTCCATGGTCCTGAGCGCATGAGAAAGAGCAGTAAGCTGCGATGCGCGCTTTGAGAATAAAACGCTCTCCTAATAATTTTATAAGTTATAATTCCATATGTAGTTGTATCCACCTCTGTGTAAATCAGAACTTTGCTCTTTACGTATTCAGCTGCATTTTCTATTATTTAAAAAGTATTTGTGTGCGTGTGATTACGAGTTCCCTAAAGAAAATCCTTTAACATTGTAATATTATCAAACATAATGCATCATAATAATTAAATATGAAAGACAATTAGTCCAAATGTTTCATGCTTTTCTAAGGTAATTAGACACCTAAATAGGATACGTTAAAATAAAATTTCACATAAAATGTCCTTACCTGGTTGACGCACAGGTTTATCATTGCAGATGCTCTCCAATATTCTCTACAAGCTTTGGAGAGGTATAGTTCCTCACCACAGCTCGTGTAGTTATTTAGTTCAGACCCAACAGAACTGTCCTATTTTACGTTTAGTCCTACCGTGCAGCCACAAGGACGCTCCAGAACTGCTTTTGTTACTGAAACGCAAGAGACCAGTCCAATCGCTACATTCCTATTTGCGCACCCAAGAATCACACTAAGACGATGAGGTTATAAATAACTTCCTCCCTTTTCACTTCGTGAATGAAACGTGAATCTGATTGACGTCAGAATATACAAAAATAAATCGGTTCTGGTGTGAACCTGTCATATGTTGTCATAATCAGCACAAACAAACAAACATTTTTCAAAAACACCCCTCCCCCCAACAATGTACATACATACATGTACATACACGCATACATATATACTGCATTTAAAGAATACACATAAGAGTACCGATAATTGTAAAGATAACGTTTCCACCCAGTTAGACTGTGTCAACATTTAATGAGTAGCCAGTTTAGATGTTTCTGTAATAGGCTATTATAACTACAATACAATAAACAAATGTTGATTTCAGTGTAGTATTATTTATAATTTTGCTATAGCACAAATTCAGATTAATAAAGCCATAATCTTGTTCATGACACAGATTGCAAAGTGTTATGAACAAGAGAAAATAATCTTTGTACCATACTCAATATTCTGATTAGTTCTGATTAGGCTATCTGTCTGTCTGTCTGTCTGTCTGTCTGTCTGTCTGTCTGTCTGTCTGTCTGTCTGTCTGTCTGTCTGTCTGTCTGTCTGTCTATCTATCTATCTATCTATCTATCTATCTATCTATCTATCTATCTATCTATCTATCTATCTATCTATCTATCTATCTATCTATCTATCTATCTATCTATCTATCTATCTATCTATCTATCTATCTATCTATCTATCTATCCATTTACAGAAAATGACAGCATTCCCACAGTTTATTGTCAGATTTTTCATTCCAATTAAACACCCATAACTTGTTCCTGCCATTTCAGTCATATATAGCATAATAGGGACAGTTCTATTTTTAGGTTGCTATGAGACAGCACAGAATCATATTCGGACTGAGACCGATAAAATTTGTGGTGCTGGTGAAAGAATGAATATGAAAAAATATATATTAATAATAATAATAACAAAGATATGAAACTATTACTCCGAGTAATATTGAGACACTAAATCACTTTCATGATAAAACCTCATAAAAATGGAAGAATTTTGTCTTGGATTGACCCTTGTCTTTCCTTTCCTCATGTTTTTAATAACACACATGGCCTGTGGCTATTTACTTTCTGATAAACTGCTCCACTGGAGTAAAACAATGGTTCTTAAACGATGGTTCTTTTGGTTCTAATGGTTCTTTTCCCACACACTGTCCCACTTTTATCTGCTGATGATGGCACTGATCACTTAGGGGAATATTATTATTTACCCAACCATCATATCTGAGACAGAGGCTAGTTATGAAACTGCAGGGCGCTGCCAGTCTCCATGTTTGTGTTCATCCTGCTGGCTAATGGTGTAGTTCAGAGCCAAATCGTCCAGAGCGAAGAACCGTGGACAGTAACCTGAGGTTCAGTATCTGATGTGGGGGGTCACCTCTTTTTGAGTTTTTCATGATATAATAGGGAAATAAGAAAAATCTATGCATTTCATATAAAGCAGCTCTCATGTGATGAGTGTTGTTAAGCAACAGAACTAAGGGTGGGTGGTGGTGTGGAAAACAGATCCAACAAAATGCCCACTGTTGTCTGTTACCAGATTTTAACATTCTTTATAGAATGCACATAAGAAAATCTCTTTTGGCATGTCATTGCTGGTAATGACAATAAATCTGCATTTTGTTAGTAAGGTGTATTTTTGTAAATGAACTGCTTTTCTGGCTTACAAAGTGGCATGCCATGCTGTGAATTGGCATTGTTTTATGTGAGCATAGAGCACTAGTTTGCCTATCACAGCATGCTTTCGAGGCATGGATTCCTCAGGCATGCGCTTTATAGCTGTGGAGTAGAAAAGTTCCTGGGCTCTGTTGATTAGACACGTTCATTTACATGGGAACTACAGGGACATCAGCAATCTTCCTGCATCTTTTCCCAATGCAACGCCTTAGATACAAAATAAATAATAAAAGTGCCCAAGATTCAGTTCTCTCACCCCTTGGGAGCTGTTTCCATTTTCAGAATCCTAACAATGCACCTGATGCGCCGCCTCTGTGTAAATATAACCCCCATCTCTCTCTCTCTCTCTCTCTCTCTCTCTCTCTCTCTCTCTCTCTCTCCCTCTATCTCTCTCATTTTCTCTCTCCCCCCAGCTTTCTCACTTTCTCTCACTCTTTTTTTCACAAGAAGAAAAATCAAACTGTGTTAAAGCATTGCAATTTCTAAATCTGGATTTGGCCCATAAAACCTGAAGTTTAAAGTTTTCTATTAACCATCAAATATTTTATTTGAATGTTTGTCCTAGTTTAAAAGTATATATATATACGTGTGTTTTATATATTTAATGTGTTAAAATGTGTTTTATATATTTAAAAAATGTAAAAAAAAAAAAAAAAAAAAAAAAAAATATATATATATATATATATATATATATATATATATATATGCATTTAGGCATCACCTTAAATAGTTCACCCAAAATTTTGTATATAGTATTTTGTGAGCAGTATACAACTGTTTGGTTAACAGCTTTCTTCAAAATATCATAGAAATATGGTAAACATATTCTCAAGAGATTTAAAGAAATAGTTAAAAAATGAAAATGTGCTCACCCTCAGGCCATCCAAGATGTAGATTTCTTCATTGAAACTGAGAAATTGAGCATCACTTTCTAACCAATGGATCCTCTGCAGTGAAGGGGTGCTGTCGGAATGAGAGTCCAAACAGCTTATAAAAACATCACAATAATCATGGAAAAAGTATTGCCTTCTCCAGTGAAAAAGTTGTCTCGTCTAAACAGGGAATGGATTTTTGTTTTTCATTATTATTGATTGTAGTGGACTCTTATATTGGCTAGAAGCACTGGTTTAAAGTTAAAACGCCTTTTCATTTTTGGGTGAACTGTTCTTTTAAATCTCTAGAAATTATATGTTTACCATATTTATAAGAAAGATGAATGACATAATTTATGACCACAATATGTATTTTCTTACATATTAATGTTGTTAAGTTTTGCTTCATGTACTACACAAATGCAAGTGATTTTCACACGATCCAAATGTACATATCACTTCTATTAGCTGTTGTGTGTTCCTTTGATTCTTAATTTCCAACAGTTCTCTTCTGCCATTACTCAAATGTTTTTTTCTCATTGCAAGTAATTAATCATTTCAGGATTTGGGTTCCAGCTAGAGTGTCTGCTCACTGAATGACCTTTCTGAGGCTAAGTCCAATTAGAGTATGCCTATTTCTAAGCCATTACTGCATTTACATAAACCTGAGTGGCAAAATCCACTTAGAAAACAAATTGAGAAAACAAATCTCAGTCAACAATTAGAATTGTAGCTAATAGCAAGCTTAGACTTCTCTATGGAGTCTAGAACAAAAATGAAATTGACAAGCATTGATTGGGGACCACTCGATGGCACAGAGCAACTAGCAGAGTGAAGAAAAGGCTGTCTGAAAATAGATCTTGTGATATTTTTTTAAAGCAACACCTTGGCAGTTATACTTTATAATAATGCCTTTTGTTTGTTTCCAAATCTGATCTTACATTTGTACATTATTATATTGAGCTCCATTTGCTTTTGTAAATCATAAAAACACCTTTGGTAATAAGATTCTTTTCCGTAGATCATTATAAACCTGAAAGCATTTTGCTTAAGAATTAATTACTGAACAAAAAGCTATTAAAATATAATTTTTCTGGTAGAATAGTGTAAGTAGCAGATGTTGGCCTATTCTGTTGCATTTGATTTCACCACAGTGATGGGAACAATAGCAATGGGTGGAACATGATCAAAGGGACCCACAGATATAATTATGGAAATCAAAGATCATTTTTATCTCCAGTGGCAACATGTAATCCTAGTGTGAATAGAAAAAAAAAGACAAATATCACAAGGTTAAATGAGGTATTCAGTGATACATTATCCAGAGAATGTTTGATCTATGAATCAGCCACTACGTGCAATTAATTTCAGACTAATCAATTCAGAGAAAGAGTTAATACAATGTTTGGTCTCTTATGATGCTTTGCACCTCCTTTTTGTACTTTTGCAAAAGATGTGTTTGCTTTGCATCACTTTGGCATCAAATGAATGTTTTGTTTTTGTTTTTTTTCTAAATTGAAATTATATTGTAAATCTGCTGTGATATACCTATGCTATTATATTTCACCAGTTAACATAGGCTTTTTTCTTGTACAGATTGTATCCTGGCTAGTGAAGACTGCATATGTTCTATCACAATTTTTAATCAACTTTACACCTAATTCACTGTGACTAATCTCGACTCATCTCCAGACCAAAATAATGAAATGAATATGCTTGTGCTCTAAGCATGAGGTCTTTCCCTGACTTGTTGTGGTGTAGAATATTGGATGTTGCTTTTGATTGCGTGCTCCTGAGCTTAGCGTCTCTTTAAAAAGCGAGCCTGACATTCTCATGGCATTTGGTGTCTCAACGATTGTATCAGCCGAATGTGTGGGCTGTGACAGCAATGAACTGGCACAAACCTCACTGCAGCACTATGTCGCCTGCTCTTGCCCTCTTCCTGTGTCTCGTCTCCTACATGTAGACCATTCCCTGAGATTATACTAATCTATCAATGCTCTCATATAATACAGAGATGTGCATAAAATATCTTCATGTTTAATATCTTCATGTAAAATATCTTCAAGCCCTCAAGCCATTTTATTTCGAGGAATACTGATTCTTTGTTGGAGCTTGGAGATGGTTTCCGATCCTCTTATGCAGACTGATGCTCTTGTCACTGTTGCATGCATTTACAATACATGCAATAGTCTTGCTTGGTGGTTATTGTGTGGGGGGCCGTATCCTAGGAGATTTGTGAATATCTAATGAGGAGTTTGCTGCTCATTTTGCAGAGTGGGTGCTTTGATGTCTTTCTGTTGCATTTCCAGATTCATGTCAATTTCCTTTTTAATGAAGCTGGGAGCCCAAAGGGTGTAGATTATGAGATATTTTCGACCATTGGAAAACATAGTGTGTCCTTTGATTGGAAAATTGCAGTGGGTCATCGCATTCTGAGAAGGAGGTCCATCTACTTTGACACTACCGTCCACTTAAAATGCTTGTAAATATGAATCCAATCTATGATTCTAATAGCTGTTTACTTTTTGAGTGCTTCTTAAAGACCTAACATGTAGCTCCAACAGTAGAGCAATAGAGATGATGGCTTTGATTTTCATGTTACGTGTGTACTTAATAAATTAAATAAAAAATGGAAAAAAATACCTTGAATGTGATGTAAGCTGCTTTTGGATTAATTTATTTCTCTGTCACAACTAATTAACTTCAAAAGTATACTAATGTAATGTATTCATAATTAAAAAGAAAGAAAGTAGTAATAAAAAAAAACTCAAGTAATAAACTACACTACCCATAATACAGATAAAAAGATCCACCAGTCACAAAAAAACAGGTGCTTCTCAAACAAAAAGCTACAACCTAGAAAGCCACACGTCTTGTCGTCTTCATCATCAATCATCAATGAAGCCCAACTCAGTTTGAAGAATTCTTGGGAGACAGCCTTTGTTTCACGTCCTTCATATACTGTATTTTGAAGGATGCATTAAGTGTAACCTTCACTTCCTCCAGTTACCCATGATCTTTTGTACACATTCCACTTCATGAATTATGAATTATGTAATGCAAGACACAAAATGTATTTTTTAAGGCATTGTTTTCTTTTGTTGTAAATTAACCACATATTGCTAAACTGCCCATGATGTAAACCATCGGGAGGGAGATTTATCATTCTGGGCATTAATAGAAGTCAATTAATATAAAGATTTTTAACAAACTTTAAAGTACATTTCTTTTTATTATTATTATTATTATTATTGTTGTAATTTTGTACTGTGACTGCAGGGGCAGATACCTTTAAAAATCCCAAGTGAACTTACTAGACTGTCTATTGTAGCATTCATTTCTGAAAACGACTCTAGCCTATAGAGAACTCAGAAGGACTGGTTTAGAACAGTCACGGATGCACCCATCAAGAAAAAGACCACCTGCTTACATAAGGAGAATGACGCAGTCTGTGTGTATATGTAACGGAGGCCAGCGGTGGGTGCTGTGCAGGTTAACCTCACTCCCCTGATCTCAAGAGGCCCATTAGCTACTGACGCTAGTTGCTGCAGTCTTTAGCCTCCTTGTTAGTGCACCTGCCTCGCATGCCAAAGACCCAGGTTCAGTACCGCTCGGTGTGGGTGCGAGTAGGACCCAGGAGAGGCGGTTACATTGGTGCCGTGACCCGGATGGGAGTGAGGTTTAGGGGGGTGACTGTAACGGAGGCCAGCGGTGGGTGCTGTGCAAGTAAACCTCACTCCCCTGATCTCAAGAGGCGCATTAGCGACTGACGCTAGTGGTTGCAGTCTTTAGCCTCCTTGTTAGTGTGCTCGTCTCCCATGTCGGAGACCTGTGTTTGAGTGCCGCTCGGTGTGGGTGCTAGTAGGACCCAGGAGAGGGAGTTACATATACAGTGATACATTTTAGAGTTGGCTGGTATTGTTCAAAGCTTAAAACTCTTTATTGATTAAAAATATATATATTTATTGTAAACAAAAAATATTTCATGTAAGTAGGTCTAACTAAAGATTGCTATCATTTACATTTTATTATATACAGTATATCACAAACTCACTGTTTGTTAAATGGTGTAAGACTATAATTGTAGTATCATTCAGCTATTTTCGCAAAAGGGAAGAAGAGGCTGTTTAATCTGTGTGTGTATGCGTGTGTGTGCATTGCAAATGTGTGTGTGACATCTTGTTAGAGAGCATCACACTGCCTTTGGTTTACACCCTTAGCTGTTGCTATGACGTCTTAGGCAGCGCAAGTGCTTTCTGACTAAAACACACTTCCTCTGCTGATAAGAGTGGGAATGTGAATAGTGTTCATTTTTTCCTTCTGTTTTTCACGTTTTAGGTTGAAACAGACATCATGTACGTAGCTTTGATGATGCGTCTTCCGTACAGTGTGAGCCCTCATAATCCAATAACACTTGATGAACAACATCTCGAGAATAAGTTTTTTTTTTTTTTTTTTTACAAGTGTTTCCTCATATGGCATTTGTCTCTGTAGAATTCCAAATGAGTTGTGTTTCTGAACTGAATAGAGTGCTGCAGTGATGACGTACCGGGTTCCCTCAACAAAAACCCAATAGGATTATTCTATTAGATTTTAGATTATGAAAGAAAATATTGTTCATCATGATAATATTTACACCTGAGCATGTCTAAATATATTTATTTATTTATTTATAATTGTTCATAAATATTAAAGCCTATATATAGTTGCCAGAAGTAAAAAGCTAAACGTAGGCTAGGCTATAAATGAAATATACACCATATGACTTCAATGTCACCATCACTATACATCTGACATTCAGTCTTTATTTTAAAAACAATCACCTTGGAAATTTGAGTTAGAATAGTTTGTAAGATGGCGATTATTAACAAAATAATTATAATAACATATCTCATGCTTGTGTTAACAACAGACCTTATTTCAGGAATTTAACCAAAAACCCATTGACTTTGGGAGGATGGAAACAGAAGTGTTAAAATGCTAGTTCCTTTCCGAGTTTTGGCCTACAAAAATTATCACCCCTGCAGCACTCTATGAAGCTTTTGTACAAGAGCACTAATATAGAACACTATGCCACACATTAACTGGCTGCACCCAAACTTCATAAAGAAGCCCCTTTTTTTTCTCTCCGTGCCCACGCTCCTTTTAGACTACGGTTCTTCTCGTGTCACAGGGTGCATTTGCGTGGTGCGTGTGACAGTGAATGCATGTGTGCTTTACTGATTCTGAAAGACCCCTGACGCACATGTTTGTCATCAAAGGCTTTTTATCTGCTTATAAATGTATCCAACCCAGATACCTAAAGGACTGTTTTCTAGAAGCACCGTTTGGTCTTTGATAATCCACACGGGCTCAGGACAACATTCGGTTTGGCTGGATTCTCACCTGCCGACATGCCCAGCAGGAATAAGCAGGTCTGCTATCAAAGATAGCGGCATGAGAGCCTAAAGGGGATTGAAGCATTCAGCTCTCACTCTTGTCCGATTCTCATCCAATCAGATCAAATAATTCAACACTATCTTATTTGGCTGCTCCCTCTTTTGTCATGCAATTGATTGCTTTCTGTTTTAGATTTAATGCTGTTGTGTATTTTTTTTTTTAAATCACCCTGGTTATGTATCTTAAAGATCTAATGAAATAAAATTTCAAATAGAGTTATTTGCTTTTAGTCTGGGTAGAATAGGTTTTAGGCTGCCTAGATGCTAGTGTACTCTACCATTCAAAAGGCTGTACATATTTCTGAAATAAATAAATACTTTTATTTAGCAATGATGCATTCAATTGACCGATAGTGACTGTAAAAACATGTATAATATAAAGATTTCTATTTAACAAATTTTTTTTTACATCATAGATTCTGAAAACAAATTATCACTGTTCAGGGTTCATCAACATTATTGATGAAGATAGATGATAATAAGAAATGTTTCTTGAGCAGAAAATCAGCATATTAAAATCACTTGTAAATAAAATACATTTTAAAATGTATTAAAATAGAAAACAGTTATTTTAAATTTTTAATATTTCACAATATTACTGTTTTTACTGTATTTTTTTATCATATAAATGCAGTCTTGATAAGCATAAGATGTTTCCAATTAACAGTAAAAAACCTTACTGATCCCAAATTTTTTGGAACTCTGCTTCAAAGCATTGATAAAAGTAACTTTTTTCAGATGTACACATTAAATATGCAAACTTTCTCAAAATATATATATTTTTTTTTGAGACCCATTCTGCACTAAAAAATTGTTGCCCATCAAATGCTTTCTAGGAAAATAAATAAAAAAAGGTAATTGCAACTTTTTATTTCGCACTTCTGACTTTTTTCCTAAATTTGCGTAAATAAACGTGAGTTTATACTTATACTTCTGGAAAAAAAAAATCTGAATTTTGAGATGTAAACTCATAATAGTAAGACAAACATCCTGTTTTAATAGAAGATATGTTAACACAGGAGAGGAAAACTGAGGTTAATTTTTTGGAACTTGAAGAACACTGCTTCCTTGAAAGGGAAACCGAGCATCATTTTATTTTCGCATTATTAACTGATTTTTTACATAGGTGCAGGAGTGAGCCGGTGGTCTCTTTAAATCAAATCATGTTTTAATTATCTTAAAGCAGCAAAACCACGGGTGAAAGGGAGACCGGATATCCATTAACAGGTCAAGCTTGAAATCTTCTCTAAAGATGCTGGCTGTCGACGTAGAACTAAAGTAAATTGCAAAGGGAAAATAGAGGCAGCACCATCATAGTATCACACATTCTGCTTCCAGTATACCCATAGAGAAAGAAGCATATAGTTAGGAGGAGAAGCATGAGTGCATGTCACAAACAGCTATGGAACACTCTGAATACTGCAATCTCAATATCACAAAAAGATGAGTCATCTGTATTACAATATTCCCTGTGATGTCTCCTCAAAACAAGCTTGATCCGCACACAAACACAACAAATAAGTATAATGACATGCCTTAGTCTCTTTTATCAGTGTTCTTAGAAAACTTTATGATCTGTTTTAGTAACAGTCCTGCATGATTTTACCATATTGCGCAAGGCAGCAATGTTGTGAACATCCACACATGTACCATCAACATGTCAACTGTAGAAGCTGACACACAAGAAACATATTTCTTCTTCGATGCCTTGTGCTGTTTTATGCCTGGCATCTGACACAGAAACATTTTTACATTGCAGTGATTTGTGTTTCAGGGTGTACACAACAGATGGATGTGGATGCGGACCAAGAGCATGATTTTAGTGCTAATAATACAGCTGGTACATTGTTCATTTGTAACTAAACACATAAGACACAATAAGATACAATAAGAGTGCTGTTATTAGATTTCCAGATTTAGATATACACCCTTTTCAACTTGCATATCGAGACACTAGAGAGGTTGTAGGAAAAAAAGAGAGTCGTTTCAACTCATCCTCATTGGGATCAGCATGTTTCTGAAGGAGACCTAATGGTTACGAGTGCATGCATAATGATTCTTTATTAGGTTTAATGTAAAGGCCCTTGATTTGCAGCTTTATTTGCATTGAGGCCTTTGAAACTACATAGGATAAAAGACAGAAGGAACAGAAAATGATCAGAAAACTATAGCTTTCCCTGGAAATTCACAGGTTGGTGCCAGTTTGCTGGTATGCAAGTATTTTCCAATGCAAAAGGTAACTTGCTTTTTATGCCACAATTTTCATTTCAGAGAGACAGATGGTATGTTTCAAATGCCTGAAAGGGCCTGCAAAGTGGATTCAGCCAACTTAAGTGAGATTCCAAATCAAATCATCAACATAGATTGGCACTGAGAACAAGTGCATTATAAATATTTAAGAATTTTATCATAAATATTAATATAGTAACATACTGGTAACAGTTTTATATAACATATAATTTACATTATATATGACAATTTATATAATTTAATATATATAATTATGGAATATTTATACTTTTAAGATCATTTATATATTAATAAAGTATATTTTAGGCATTTATTATTTATAAATAGCCAATATCACTCAAGCAGAGATGTGATATAGCTTTATGTCAGCATGGCTACATTTTAATTTTGCAAAGATGCATTACATTTATCAAAAGGAGCAGTAAAAAGTTTAATCTTGTTAAAAAAAAAAAAAAAAAAAAAAAAAAAAAAAATGTATATATATATATATATATATATATATATATATATATATATATATATATATATATATTCCAAATAAACAGATACTGTTGTTTTAAACGTTCTATTAATCAAAGGATCAAAAAAGGGGTATTGCTTTTTCCACGAAATTCAAATTATGTAATATATATATGTTATATAAATACACATGGGTGTATTGTATACATTTATATGTATTTAAAATTTAATTTATATTATAGCTGTATTTACAAGTGTACAAGTGTATTTATTTACATAAAAAAATGGTCTCATACACAAAACTTGAAATTGAAGTGAACTTTTATGGATATTGCTCAGTGTATAAGCAGCAGTGAACACTAAGTGGGAACCCTATGAATTAGAGTGTTGCTTATGAAGGGGAAGCAGAAGGAAGAAATTCAGGAAACAAATAAAGAGGATGGTAGATATGGACAACGGATGTCTTTTTCCACCTCTTTTGTCATAAGTGAAGAGTGCTTTTTCTGGCGTTTCCTTGGAGTTATGCGTCTGTCTTCGAGTCGACCTGAGATCTAATTACATAGAATGACTGCACCTGACAGCCGAGGATGGCATACTCGCACACACAGCAATGACCTCATCAGCTCCCTCTCAACTTTTAACTAAAGGCTGAACTCTATGAATATTAATGCTGGGGAAATTAATTCATGATTATTCAGACGCTACATAAGGTGTACAGCAGAATAGACAGTATGGACGTGGTTACAATTCCAATAGAGGTGTCTATTTAATTGTATTATCTAGAAGAATATTCCTTTTTGGTTTCCAAAACATTCACTAAGCAGTTGTTACGAGAAAAGATGCAACCCATTTCCATGCGTGATTTGAATTTGAGTGGCAGCTCGAGAGCTCTGATCCTTTAGAAGTCTGACGTTTGAAGCCAAATCTGTGATATCTGAGTGAGAACCACCTGAAGGAATCTACGTAAATCCATTCTGCAAATGCCACAACCTTATGAGGCTGGCCACAAGCAAAAGAGGGATTCTCAAAAATGAAGTGGAGGGATTTAGACATCATCTCTGTAATAGCAATTAGTTTAATGGAATATAATGAGTAGAGCAGCAAACTGAAGCTAAACAAGTTTGGGCCTGGTTTGTACTTGAATGGAAACCCTTCTGGGAAACCAAGTTAATGCTGGAGGAGGTCATGACAGGTTGATGTGTTCTTTGTGAATGCCTCAATGTGCAATGCGGACATTGTGTTTTGAAAAAGTCTTTCAATTCCTGTTGTATGAAAGCTGTTTTTGAGAAGAGAAAAGCACGGTTCTAACTATTTGTTCAAAGAACATAATCTGTTCAGAATACCATACTGTGACAAAACACAGCTGAAAATACTGCTCCTGTTTAAATGGAGTGCCTTGTTTTGCTTTATTTTTAGACGCCAGACTCAAGTTTATCTGGCGAGATTTGTAAATAATGGGGTCAATTTTGGTCTGTTCCTGCTAGAAACCTTCAGAATGGCTTCAGACAACCTTGAATATCATCCATAAGCCATTTAGGCCACTTTTATGATTCTTTATGATGCTGTTTTCTTGCATATATTCAAGTATGGTCATTATAAACTGTCGTTATATATCAAAAGCTGTGAAATGATTCTAAAATGTATTTTGGGTTCCACAGTTGGAATTTTTTTTTTTTTATATAATAATAGCATATACTGTAAGTTTGAAATGGCATGTAGGTGAGTAAATAATGATAGAATTTTCATTTATTGTTAAACTATTCCTTTATTAAATTGTAGATTGATGTGGACCAATTGTCTGAAGAGTAGTATATAAGATCTGATACCCTGAAATAATCATGAATGATAACTTTATGAAAAAGCCTGCTTCATGACATGTCACAAAATAAAAATGTCTCAGATGTTTGTCACCCACCACTTATTAAAGTAACGTTTTTGTACATAACCTGTCATCATCAAATAGTGCTGAAAGACATATTACCATATCCTTCTCATATCCTCATTATCCTAGGCTTTTGCTGACAGTGTGCTTACATCCAGTGGCTGGGCTGGTGCTGTGGTGCTAGGCAGATGTGCTGTTTCTGTAACACCTTTAGCAGGAGCCCCAGATGGAGTAAGAGTGGCCTAAATAAATAAAGTCTCCATGCTGAGTTCCCGAGTGACTCCTGCTGCTTTCCCTGATGCTGTGGAGTGAACTGGCCCTCTTATTTAAAAAGAGAGAGAAAAGGCAGTGAAGTAATGATGGATGATGGCATCCATATAGGTACTTGAGTGAGTTAATGTGCAGTTACAGACATACTGTACTCTATTCAAAAGTTTGGTGTCTCTTATATTCACCAAGGTTGCATTTATTTGATAAAAACACACTAAATGTTATAATATTGTGACATATTACAACCAGTTAAAATCAATGTAATTTATTCCTGTGATGATAAAGCTGAATTTTTAGCAGTTATTATTCCATGTAATTGTAAACAGAAATATTATGTATAATAAATATATAATATATAATAATATATATTATAATATAATAATACATATAGTTGGTGATCACTCAACAAAAGTTACATTACATTACTGTGTACTGTAGAGTGCACAGCCCCCACACAATTGAGCTGTTAATTGAATAATTAATGTCTTATCTTTACACTGCATATTTACAAAAATGAACAATGACTCATGATTTTTCACACAAGAGTAGCTCACAGAGAATTTCTAAGATTTTGTCAAGTATCATTTGAATTGAAAGTTAATTGGCACTGTGTTTCCTGGAAATCACAGCCACTGCAGTTACAGTTTTCCATATTTCCGATTCGTCAAGTGATTCAGTCTTGCCCATAATCAGTGTTGGGAAGGTTACTTTGGAAATGTAATAGTTTACAGATTACAAGTTACCCTATGTAAAATGTAATAGTAGTGTAACTTTTTCAATTACTTTATAACTGATTACTTTTGATTACGTTTTAATTACTTTTAAAAATCTCTAATAAATGTTTATTTGCAACCGTTAATCATTTTCAAACATTTACACCATGCAGGTTTAACCTTAAAGTAGAGCTCAATACTGTCAGACTTTCACCATCCTTCATCACTTGAATTAAGATGATCAAATTTGAACATCCACCACACAATCAGACTTTAGTTCTGCATTTTACTTTAAGATTGATCTGAAGTTCAATGCAAATTTAAAATCATTTAAATTTCAATTCCACAGACACGCAGAACGTGCAGGATTCATAATGTCTTTTGCGTCTTAATATTCACAGACACTAGTCCATGCTTTGATTCAAGTGTACTGACCTACTTTTGATTTATTTGTCCAAAATGTGGCATATTCTCTTTGCGTTAGGCAATAGCAATCCCGTTTTTACGACTGGATTCTACGAACCAGACTATGTTTCTGCAACGAGGAAATTATAGGGCCGTGTGTCTCAGAAGAAATCATTTAAATCTGTATGTGGATGTGTGAAATATTCAAATGTAATCCCCTTTGTTATCTTTAAAAATTTCATAAGTAACATGTAATTTAATTAATCATTTTTTCTTAGTAACTGTAACTGATTACAGTTACATTTATTTTGTAGGCTAATTAAATTATGTAACACCGTTACATGTAAGTTACTCCCCAACACTGCCCATAATGCAATGCTAGACTAGTCCA
This sequence comes from Carassius carassius, assembly GCF_963082965.1. Lineage (NCBI taxonomy): Eukaryota > Metazoa > Chordata > Actinopteri > Cypriniformes > Cyprinidae > Carassius > Carassius carassius. The sequence goes on along the minus strand of NC_081767.1, from coordinate 20,726,845 downwards.
TTTATTTGGCTTATGTAGTTCCAGCATCAATAATAGTTCCATATGAACATTGGTGCTAATCAAATAGTCTGGCAAGGCAGAATAGCTATGAAAACATTAATAGGGGTAGCTTATGTGCATTGTACTTTTGTGTGTGTGTGTGTGTGTGTGTGTGTGTGTGTGTGTGGGTGAAAATAAATATACATGCACTCCAATGCTTACAGCACAAAAAAGTGTTGTTCTTACAACAATTAAAATTTAAATCCTGCACAATTTTACGTTTAAAATTGGTCCTTAAGCAAATTAACCATAGTTGTGCAAAATGCCCAAAGGCACTATGTGAGGTAAAGGAAGATGCCAGTTTATAAATAGGGATGAACATAGAACAGCCTGGTTTATAACTTCATTGCCATGGTGATAATGACTGTATATTCCCTCAATCGCTACTAATAGAGCCTGTCTTTTATGAAGCATCTCAGAAATGCCAGTGTTTTATTTTATTTTATTTTATTTTTTTTTACTAAGAAATGAATATCAAGCAATGCATAGGCCTTTTTTACTTCCACCACAAGACAAAATAAACATTTATTTCAATTTAAACATTTATGCATAGCGTATTTCGTTTTTATTTTATCGCTGTGATCTAGTTAGCAATGAGTCTTGTCTAGCTCAAGAGTACACATCTTTTGTTGTCTATTAAACATGCTAAGTAAAAGAATGTGATGATTTCGGACGATGATTTACACGGGCATCGTCTCAGAGCCAATCTGATGAGACACATCAGATTGCTTTGAGCAGAGAGCGTCTGTTCAATAACGCAACATGAAAGGCTGACAGACGAGCACTACCCCGACTATTTACTGCCAGCTAATGTGATTGAACAGGGATGGAGAAAACAGCAGTCATGGCACTGATTCACTTCTGTGTTTAAAGCACCGTTACACCGGACTAACATCAATCTTCCAGTGAATTAGTCACATACTTATAACAATAGACATGTGGTAAAAACTGCCTGATACCAGGTTGAAAAAACTTTAATTATTGTTCTGCCTTTGTGCCCTGTCTAGGCTGTAATAATAGCCAATTATTTAGCTTTTCATGTCTCATTTGATCACCGTATGACGCAGAGGTAAATGTCACTCAGTTCCTCAATTAACTTTGAGTGGATGCCTCCTGAACCGTCGTAGTTCATCTCTATGATATTTTAATGCATCGGGGGATAGGTGTTTCATTTATTTTCCACGATTTCAATCTGAAGAGCTTAGAAAATGAAAGTCAGACTCTCATGTCGAACTGAGATAGGATTTTGCGTTGTAGAGGTGATGCCATCTTGTCTGGTAACACATTCAAATAGTCACCGTTTTGGACTCATTATATTACATTTAACTTATTATGTAGCGTTCAGAGCCAGGCATTTATGATAATGTTAGCTCAAAGGTTGAGGGTCTCTGCACAGACAAGCTATTTTTCAATTTTATTGTCTTGAAATGTCATCATTTATCTTTTCTCTTCAGGGATGCACTGTTGCAACCTACAGTATCATCACCTTTTGTAGAGAAAAGAGCGAGTACAAGAATGCTTTCAATTTTGACATACTTGATTTAACAGTTAGCATAAGGTGAATATCAGTTCCATGCATATGCAAATTCATATACTGTAGTCCTAATAACTGAACAGACTTGATATTCATTTATTTGTTTCTTAACTTAAAGATAAGAAGATAGATTAAAGATGTTTGTGAGGAGCTCACAAATAAACCAATCAAGTCCTTATTTACAGACAAGATGAGAAGTACCAGACTGTTTTTAATTCAAGAGCTCTGCACACCCTATTGGTCAATTACTTAACTTAATTTAACTTAATTTATTATTATTATTTAATTATTTAAAAAATAAAACAGCCAAGTTTATATAATAGCTATCATAAGAACTATTCTGCAAAATAGCAATAGGTCTTTTTCCATAGATAGGATTTCCATGCTACTTTCTTTATAATCACTGGATCTTACATCCAAATACGTTTTTGATTTATGTCTAGTGTGGCTTTTCTATCAGTTCATATATTTGTGAATCATACTCGGCAGATAGCATTTTTCTTTTGCATAATGTCACTGACGAAATATGTTTTTTTGCACTCATTACTATATATATATATGGGGTCTTATTTGTCTTGTTAAAGGAATAGTTCAAGCAAAAATGAAAATTAGCTAAAGATTTACTAAGATTTATCTAAGATATAGATGAATTTGATTCTTCATCAGAACAGATTTGGAGAAATTTCACATTACACCACTTGCTCAGTGAATTATCTGCATTGAATGGGTGCCGTCAGAATGAGAGTCCAAACAGCTGGCAGAAGCATAACAGTAATCCAAACATGAAGCGAAAAGCTGCATGTTTGTAAGACACAAAGCCATTGTTAATGCAGGTTAACCAATGCTTCTGGCTAAATTATGAGTCAATAATCCATTATAACACTTCCTCTACTAAGATAAAAAAAAATGTCTATCCCCTGTTGTCCCCTCACATCAAAATCATCCAAAATGTAGATTTTTGGCTTAACTAGAAGTTGTAGACAGTGGTTGTCAACATTTCAAATGCTCCCCATTAATATTTTGAATTAGCTTTTATTTTTATATTTTCAGTTTTGTTCTTATGTCATTTTTATTAATGCTTCAAGACTGCAAAGGTGGATGAGTTCAGGGAAGTTGGCTGCTGAGAACAAACCATTTCAAATGAATCTCAAATAAATGAAATAACGTGAATACAGATTAGTTCATTTTGGTGAGGTTCAGTAGAATGATCCATCACTGTCCTGCAACCCTCTTGAAATTTTGCTGAGGCCACCTAGTGGGCCTCGGCCCCCTGATTGAGAACCATTGCTCTGGACAATACAAACTTCGTAAATGTAAGCAGATTTGGTCTGCCACTGTGTTTACATGCAGAAAAATAGGCTGATATCTATCAAAAATCAGATAATTCTAAAAACAAATGTGCACAAACATTCACACATTAAATAAGCTGTCAGAAAGTCAGTAAAGTTGTTTACATGCAGGGCAAAATTGGATTCATTTGCAGGAAATCTATATTTGCAGAACTCATTTTGCTTAAACAGTTTGTGACCTTTCCATGCTTAACAAAAAAAAAACACATGAGATAAAGGTAGATTCTGTTATGTTATTAAGCACATGTCCATGCTTGGTAACACACCCATTGTGTTATTGTGTATTTTGGAGGGATCCAGTGTGTGCCATGAGTTTTTACAGATGCTACTGGCTTTTGATGTTCATGTCTTTTGAAGGTCAATGAGATTGACAGACAGCTTGGTTTCCTATGCAATGAGGGCCCTCTTTGCTTCTTTTGACACCATGAATCCCCTTGAATGTTGTGCTTTTTGTCATTCGGATGCAGCTTAGAGGAACTTTAACGTTCACATGATATTGTTTTGTCCGTTTGCATTACTGTCTCTGTTTCAACTTTCAAAATTACAAGTATTTTGATCTCTGTTAGGACTCTAGTATGGAGATGGCCAGTGAGAGTGGAGACAGGTGATGTCCTCACATAGATGTCCAAATTTAGCAGAAAAGGAAGAACTGGGGATTCTTGACCAACGAATGTTCAAAGCTCTGGAAGGGATCACAAACATCAAAAAAATCTACTGTGCTACAAATTTCATCCACACAGGATTGTCTTCCCAGCTACTCGAGTGACATTTTTCTTTCTAGCCCTCTGTGTTCTAATTAGATGTTGTCATCCCCAAACAGCAAGTGTCCTCTCTCCAGGCAGAAAAAGTATCAAAAGTATCAAGAAGAACATACATAACAGACATGAAAAGACTCATATTGTCACATATCAACGTCCATTTTCTTGCCATCCCTTTAAATGCATTTTGTCTGCAAAGCCACATGACCAGAGGAAGATGATGTCATCATGAGCCTTCACAACAGTCTCCTGTGTCTTTTAAGGTAAAGTCAAGTAAACTGTTTCACATGTCATCATCTACATTCTTGGAAAAAAAAAATATATGAAGGAATATTCCATAGTGATTTTTCACTGGTGTTTGTTATACCACTTACCAATTATGTGTTGCATTGTGTTGTGTTTTACGGTTAAAGGAAATAATGTGTAAACTTAACCGATGATATAATGTCAGGCCAATGACTCTAAAAAGCAAAAAAAGGTAACACTTAAGTTTAAGAACCAATTCTCTCTATTAACTAGTTGTTTATTAGAATACATATTATAATAATATTGGCTTATTATAAGTACTAATAAAGCACATATTAATACCTTATATATACATTATGGGGGGTTTTTTTGCTCCGTTTTTTTATTATTTAATCCATGATAAATTAATCTTTTGTAACATTTTGTTAACACTTTAGAATACGATTCCATTAATTAATGTTGGTTAATGTATTAATTAACATGAACAAACAATGAGCAATACATCTATTACTGTATTTATTGATCTTTGTTAATGTTAGTTAATGAAAATCCAGTCATTCATTGTTAGTTCATGCTAATTCACAGTGCATTAACTAATGTTAACAAGCACAACTTTTGATTTGAATAAAGCATTAGTAAATGTCGAAATTAACATGAACTAAGATTAATAAATGCTGTAGAAGGGTTGTTTTGCTTAGTTCATGTTAACTAAAGCAGTTAACTAACATTGACTAATGGAACCTTATTCTAAAGTGCTACCAATATCTTTATAAATTAATGTATCCTTGCTGAATAAAAGTGTTAATTGCTTTCAGAAAAACGTGTCCTTATGGTTTCTGGAAAGTTATAACTGTTGTTTATGTTCTAGAACTTGCTTGGTAGCAATAAAGATGTCATATTCATTTTAAAGAGAACTCTATTTGGGGTTTGCTGTGAGAATTTGATTTGATCTCGTCACCATAATGTTAAAGGCAAACGTAAAAAAAAAAGAATATATATATATATCAAGACCTATATTGTCCTCAGCATAAGAAACATGTCTGAACAAAAGCTTTAACATTGATTTTTTTTTGTGTGTGTGTGTGTGTGTGTGTGTGTGTGTGTGTGTGTGTGTGTGTGTGTGTGTGTGTGTGGACATTATAAAATGATGATGAGTCCTCTCAATACTCATATTGATCTTGCTCTCTGTGGCTCACTGATCCTGAACAGGGATGGAATTGACTTTGACATTCACATGATATGCTTTTTTCCGTTACAATATTACTGTCATTGGAGACCAATGACAATCTATAAGTGCATATTATCTGATGATTTGCCCTGATAGGTCCATTTCTGACTATTAAAGTATATACAGCATAAATGGTATTTAAGACATTGTAAGTGCATACTAAAGTGAAGACAGATTGACTATTGAAACTAATAACTCTGTTCTGTACTTTCTGTCTCAATAGGAATTTTAGCGCTTTGAATTTATCTTGTGAATGTCTAGTGCGCTGCTAAAGGTCAATTGATTAGTGCTTGGGGCTTGTAAAAGGTCAGAAACAGTTGTGTCTTTGTGTCTGCGGGAGAGAGGAAATACTCTGTCGCTCTGTCTGTGGTCTCTCTTAGGGGGGATGCTGGTAGGAGCCACTGTTCCAAAGTCACTGTGAAGTTGACGTTTTTGCCGCAAACTCTCTGCAGTCTGTCTTGGGTCGAGCAGCCACTCATACTCGGTACCAATCAATCCACTAAACAAGTAAATAACGGTCATTAGAGAAGCACTGCACTCCCCATTTTTAACATTCATTGAGCAAATGGGAAGGGAGCAGAGAGGAAAAAGTGGGTCGTGTCACATCCTGTGGTTCAGATAAAACTCCCCCCTCCTTCTCCATTTAGCTGATCTGATTCAGGACAGAAGGAGCTAGGAAGTTTAACAAGAAAAATCAGCATGGCAGAGCATGACTCATTAGTATGGGGATGACACCAGGCCTGTTGAGCTGAGTTTGAGCACAAATGTAAGCAACTCTTGCTGCTTCTTGATTTTTGTAATTTAATAAGGCTCATTCAAAGCTTGATTTGGTTCATTGGTTTTAATATCTGTGCAGCTGGTACAATAATGCAGGAACTATTATGAATAGTGAAATGAGGAGACCTAGATCAGATTTTAGAAGCCCATCTGAGGTAAAATGTAAGAGCATGTGGAGTAAGGAGACAGTCAAAGTGAAAATAAACCAATGGTGGTGGTGGGGGGGGGTGCTTTGACTACAGGTTAGGGGTGTTCTTAGGGCTCTTAATGCCCCTTATGGGTGAATACTTGCCACATTGATCTCATACATCCCTATCTTTATGCCTTACAAGTTTGCTTTTCTGCAATGTATTCTACAGTGTAGTTGTAAACTCTGGTTATTTGCAATAAGATAATGTTATTTGGTTATTCGGCTAGCTAACATAATTAAAGATTTGTGGAATAAGCTAAATTGGCTTGAAGGAAGTATTGAAATGATCAGCAAGAATGTTGAAAACTACAAATTGAAAAACTACTATTTATTACTTTTTTCAACACTGGTACCAACAATGTGATAAAAAGACACCAATGCTAAATGTAATGCTAATGTAAAATGTATATTTACGATGAATAATGATCAGAATAAGTAATTACAGTTCCAAACTGTTTTGAATCTGTGAGATTTTTTAATTAATACTTTTATTCAGCAAGGACCCATTAAACTGACTGAATGATTCCTGAAAGATCATGTGACACAGAAGACTGGAGTAATAACTGCTGGAAAAAAACCTTGCCATCACAAGAATAAATTACACTTTAAAATATATAATAATAGAAAATAGGTATGATAATCTGTAATAATATTTCACAATATCACTGTTTTAAGCTGTTTTTGATCAAATAAATGCAGCTTTGGTGAGCATGAGAGACTTTTTCAACAACATTAAAACATTTTACTGACCCAAATATTTGATATTTTGCAAAGGTTATTTGCAGTTGCTAAGCAGCATAGCTATGTCTTGCATTAAAATATAATGTACAGTCCCAGATGTGTTTATAGTAATTTTGCAGCTTCAGACATGGCTCATCCAATCATAATTTAGAGTCTAAACTATATTGTGTTACAGAGCTTGAAGTTGAAATATAATAGTGTAATAGTATTCTCTGTGAACAGACTCTTTGATTGCACTTTCTCCTACAGTTGTTAGAGCCTAAAATACTTTGTTTTTATTAATGAAAGTAACTCAGTTTTACATTGATATTAATCACACCCCAAGCCATTAGCTGATAAATTTACTGGTAAATTTACTGTGTCTCAGTGATCAATGTGAATGAAAGAGCAGGAGAGCAAATTACTGGTTTACAAGTGAAGTGTGACCTTGTTTGACCTGTGAACTCTTCCTTTTATGGAGCAGACAGTAGGGGAGAGCTTTTGGAAAAGGCTTATATACTAACCTTTCAGATGTATTCTGGGTGGGTAATTATCATCCAGATGCATTAATTAAACGCTTACACAACCTTAAGGCTGTATTGGATTAGAACAAGTATTAGACCAAGCAAGTTCTTGTATTAGATTGTACCATTCTTGCCTAAATGAAAGAGGTCTAGATTATATTTTTATTGTGTATAGATAATTGTGAGATTCTCCTGATTGTACAATCCTAGACTTATAGCAGTTATAGCAATTAAAAGGTGAATTAATTGGAACTTTGTATTCGTAATATGAGCATGCAACTGGTTTTATTTTCTTCAGTGTCGTTTGAGGTGTTTTTTTTCATATGAACAGCCACAGCTGACAAATTTATTCCACCAAATGACTCTTAGCCATGCATCTTTAATTAATTCATTTCACAATTTTCTCTAAACCCATGTATATACAACCCGAATTCCGGAAAAGTTGGGACGTTTTTTAAATTTTAATAAAATGAAAACTAAAAGACTTTCAAATCACATGAGCCAATATTTTATTCATAATAGAACATAGATAACATAGCAAATGTTTAAACTGAGAAAGTTTACAATTTTATGCACAAAATGAGCTCATTTCAATTTTGATTTCTGCTACAGGTCTCAAAATAGTTGGGACGGGGCATGTTTACCATGGTGTAGCATCTCCTTTTCTTTTCAAAACAGTTTGAAGACGTCTGGGCATTGAGGCTATGAGTTGCTGGAGTTTTGCTGTTGGAATTTGGTCCCATTCTTGCCTTACAGAGGTGGAAAGAGTACAAAAATATTCTACTCGAGTAAAAGTACCATTACATTAATGAAATTTTACTTAAGTACAAGTAAAAGTACCAGTCTAAAAATCTACTCAAGTAAAAGTAAAAAGTAGCTCATTTAAACTTTACTCAGAGTAAAAATTACTTAGTTACATTTTAACAGTGGGAGGGAGTCAAAATGGGACAGGCCAAGGGTGTCAAACTCAGTTCCTGGAGGGCCACAGTCCTGCACAGTTTAGATATAACCCTAAACACACCTGATCCAGCTAATCTAATCATTTAGGTTTATTAACTCTGCAGGGCTACGGCCCTCCAGGAACTGAGTTTGACACCCCTGGGATAGGTCTGGGATAGGTTTGGGGAAGTCGTGGCCTAATGGTTAGAGAGTCGGACTCCCAATCGAAAGGTTGTGAGTTCGAGTCCCGGGCCAACAGGAATTGTGGGTGGGGGGAGTGAATGTACAGTTCTCTCTCCACCCTCAATACCACGACTTAGGTGCCCTTGAGCAAGGCATTGAACCCCCAACTGCTCCCCGGGCGCCGCAGCATAAATGGCTGCCCACTGCTCCGGGTGTGTGCTCACAGTGTGTGTGTGTTCACTGCTCTGTGTGTGTGCATTTCGGATGGGTTAAATGCAGAGCACAAACACAATTCCTGTTGGGAAGTCGTGGCCTGGTGGTTAGAGAACCGGACTCCCAATCGAAGGGTTGTGGGTTCGAGTCCCGGGCTGGCAGGAATTGTGGGTGGGGGGAGTGCATGAACAGTTCTCTCTCCACCTTCAATACCACGACTTAGGTGCCCTTGAGCAAGGCACCGAACCCCCAACTGCTCCCCGGGCGCCGCAGCATAAATGGCTGCCCACTGCTCCGGGTGTGTGCTCACAGTGTGTGTGTGTTCACTGCTCTGTGTGTGTGCATTTCGGATGGGTTAAATGCAGAGCACAAACACAATTCCTGTTGGGAAGTCGTGGCCTGGTGGTTAGAGAACCGGACTCCCAATCGAAGGGTTGTGGGTTCGAGTCCCGGGCTGGCAGGAATTGTGGGTGGGGGGAGTGCATGAACAGTTCTCTCTCCACCTTCAATACCACGACTTAGGTGCCCTTGAGCAAGGCACCGAACCCCCAACTGCTCCCCGGGCGCCGCAGCATAAATGGCTGCCCACTGCGGGTGTGTGCTCACAGTGTGTGTGTGTGTTCACTGCTCTGTGTGTGTGCACTTCGGATGGGTTAAATGCAGAGCACAAATTCTGAGTATGGGTCACCATACTTGGCCGAATGTCACTTCACTTCACTTCACTTCACTTCACTTCACTATTAATCTCAAACTAGTTGTTTTTAATTAAAGGAATCAGTTATTTAGAATAATAAAACATTCGGGCTGTTACCAGGCAAATCAGTATCAACAAACTCATCTTTTAATGCAGAGGAAATGCAGAAAATTCATTGGAAGTGGCATTTAGATGTATTACACTGTTTAGTGCAGGACAAGTATGCATTTAACCTGCAGTTACAAATGCATGAATAATGTTTTGATATACAAGACATAAAATGTTGAATACTCATTTGAAATGATAAGAAATTAATTATTTAAAAAAAATCAAAAGATACTTTAAATGTGAAATTAAAATGGCCAGTATGTGTCAGCAAGTCACTGTTAATAAGTGAGTCATTGCGATTGAACCGAATCATTTAAACGGTTGATTCATTCAGGAATGAAACACTTTAATGTTGCTCAGAGACGTAAAACTGTGCTTTGGTGGCTGTGTTTGGAATTATTTTCTGTTGTAGAATAGAGCTAAAAAAGGCAATATGGTGTCTAAAACGCAAGTCTCTTAATTAACTTGTTTACTGAACTGTTATATATATGTATGTATATATTCATGATGATTTTTGGAGGAAACGATGGCATTCTTTGTGTGATTTTGATTTAATATATGAAATTATATAAATATGTGAATTTTCTGCCCCTATATCTTCAATTTTGTGATCATTCTAAATGCATTTTAGGAGACTGAATCACACAGTGAAAGAACGCACTATAAATGCGCGCGCACATCATTAAAACAAAAATAGCACATTCCTCACCACTGTCTTTTTGGCTAATTTGTGCAAAACCTCTTGCTAAAATGTCAAAGCTTAATTTTAACCACCAATGCAACGATGCAATTTTTTAGCTTACCTCTACATTCTTGCGAAGGGTTGATGTCTTGTCGAGATTTTATAAGATGCTAGTTTGGTCTTCCTAGACAAGTACAGCTTACACTGCATAATATAGCATACATATGGCCAGGGGTTCACTTCATTTCCTTCGAGTTCAACTTCAGAATATGACGGGGTTTCGTTTTCCGTTTCCACTAACGCCTGTTTTGTCCGTCTGCATCTTTCTTGTGATTTTAGTGCCAGTTTGCCCTCCTGCCCATTATGACGTAGTTTCCAGGGAGCGATTTATTTATTTATTTTTTTTACTCAGTAATTAATGTGTTTTAAAATGTAGCGAAGTACAATACTTCAAACAAAATATACTTAAGTAAAAGTAAAATTACAGATTTAAAAAATTACTTTAAAAAGTATTAGTACACAAAAAAGCTACTCAATTACAGTAACGCGAGTAAATGTAATTCGTTACTTTCCACCTCTGTTGCCTTATATAGATTTCCAGCTGCTGAAGAGTTCGTGGTCGTCTTTGACGTATTTTTCGTTTAATGATGCGCCAAATGTTCTCTATAGGTGAAAGATCTGGACTGCAGGCAGGCCAGGTTAGCACCCGGACTCTTCTACGACGAAGCCATGCTGTTGTTATAGCTGCAGTATGTGGTTTTGCATTGTCCTGCTGAAAAAACAAGGCCTTCCCTGAAATAGACGTGGTTTGGAGGGAAGCATATGTTGCTCTAAAACCTTTATATACCTTTCAGCATTCACAGAGCCTTCCAAAACATGCAATCTGCCCATACCGTATGCACTTATGCACCCCCATACCATCAGAGATGCTGGCTTTTGAACTGAATGCTGATAACATGCTGGAAGGTCTCCCTCCTCTTTAGCCCGGAGGACACGGCGTCCGTGATTTCCAACAAGAATGTCAAATTTGGACTCGTCTGACCATAAAACACTATTCCACTTTGAAATAGTCCATTTTAAATGAGCCTTGGCCCACAGGACACGACGTCGCTTCTGGACCATGTTCACATATGGCTTCCTTTTTGCATGATAGAGCTTTAGTAGGCATCTGCTGATGGCACGGCGGATTGTGTTTACTGACAGTGGTTTCTGAAAGTATTCCTGGGCCCATTTAGTAATGTCATTGACACAATCATGCCGATGAGTGATGCAGTGTCGTCTGAGAGCCCGAAGACCACGGGCATCCATTAAAGGTCTCTGGCCTTGTCCCTTACGCACAGAGATTTCTCCAGTTTCTCTGAATCTTTTGATGATGTTATGCACTGTAGATGATAAGATTTGCATAGCCTTTGCAATTTGACGTTGAGGAACATTGTTTTTAAAGTTTTCCACAATTTTTTTACGCAGTCTTTCGCAGATTGGAGAGCCTCTGCCCATCTTTACTTCTGAGAGACTCTGCTTCTCTAAGATAAAGCTTTTATAGCTAATCATGTTACAGACCTGATATCAATTAACTTAATTAATCACTAGATGTTCTCCCAGCTGAATCTTTTCAAAACTGCTTGCTTTTTTAGCCATTTGTTGCCCCCGTGCCAACTTTTTTGAGACCTGTAGCAGGCATTAAATTTTAAATGAGCTAATTAAGTGGATAAAAGTGTAAAATTTCTCAGTTTAAACATTTGCTACGTTATCTATGTTCTATTGTGAATAAAATATTGGCTCATGTGATTTGAAATTCCTTTAGTTTTCATTTTATTAAAATTTAAAAAACGTCCCAACTTTTCCGGAATTCGGCTTGTAATAGTGTTACCCCACCCCTCAAAATATTTTTTGGAAATGATTACCATATCCTAGCGCTGTAAGATTTTTCTTAGCTTTTCGTTGTCATGGAGACAGGCCTCTATGCTTGCAGCTATAATTAAGACAGTGAATTGATCACCAAAGTCTTATCGTACTATCACCACAAGTGGTCACTAATCAACCTATCGATGACTTTCTACTATAAAAAAAGAAGAAGAAAAAAACTGCCTGGAGAGGCCAGGCGGGAAGGAAGTCGACCGGAAGTCGAAGTCGGCCGCGTGCCGCCCTCTTGTAGCAGAACTTCACTTGCGTTAGCATCCCATTGACTCCCATTCATTTTGGCGTCACTTTGACAGCGAATAACTTTACATCTGAGGCATTTAAAGACTCCATTTGTCCATTATTTATTTCTAAAGATACACGACAATGTATAAAGGGCTCCATTACCTTCTATGTTACATTATGGCCCCGTAGAAACAGTTTATGTAAAAATAGGCTAACGATTGCGTCATAACCACTCGACTCTCTGTCGCACAGTAGAGAAATTACCATACAGACAGGAGGAGAAGCTCGCAGGCAATCGGGGAGACGTCAAGAGAGAAGCCCACAGATACAAGCCCTGGGGTTACATTTTAAAATACTATACAAAATACACTATACAAATACAAAATTAATCAGAATACTTACTCCTGCTCACTCACGCCAAAGAACTCCCCGCTCAAGCTCGTCGTCTCTGCAAGATTAACGATGGCACGCATTAAAGTTTGCACGCACAGCTACTAGAAGTTTTACATCTGTCAGACAGGTTGCTGACGTCATCAAGCTTAGTTTGAGTCTGCGCGTCAGAAACGTAAGTGCTAAAAATCGCTAAAAATGGGCTTCACTTGTCTCAATTGAGTACCAATGGGGTCGCTGTGTCCATTTATTTTACTGTCTATGGGAGAGGCATATATAACTTTAATTATTGATTGGTATGAAGATGTGAACAGACTTTCAACCAGCATAAAAACACACTATAGACACACTATAAAATGTTTGTAAAATCATTGCATTGACGTGATAGGATCTCCGTCCTACCTGCCTGTCAGTCTATGTATTTGCATACCTCCGCTCAGCCAATAGCAAGAGTTTGGGGCGTGGCTCCAGCAGCAGGCTAAGCCAGAGGGTGTTGTTTAGACCTTATGGAAAGAGATATCAAGATTCCATTAATGAAGTGCAAGCCACAATTCAAAGACTCACACACAGACGTTCAACAGGGTAAAACAAGGGTAAACCTTGGCAGTGTTTTTAGAAGATGGAAGAGTTTGATGGGATGTTTGGTTTTTAATCGCTACGAAGAGCTTGGCGGAGTTTCTCCTTGACGGGTAAGTTAAATTTAAAGTTAAAAGTATTTGGACCCTTTATTGAAAGAAGCCTACTTTTACCTGTTGAGACATTCCTTTTATAGACCCGTAAGAGCTGTGTTTGTGATGTTTCGGAGGAGTCGAAAAGAGGGTTTGGAATTGGAATAACACTTAAAACATGCAAATAATCACCGTTTAGTCAAGGGTCAACGAGAACAAAATTTTCACTTTCTGATAAACTTTCACTAATATTACTAGGAGAAGCCACTTAATATAATATTTGTTATATATAATAAATGACTTGCAGAGGAACCACAATAAATGCGGTCATTGCTTTCGGAGTTGGATGCCTGCTGTTTGGGAGCGCAGTTGTGTAAGACAACTCTGGGAGTCAATTATACAGAAATGCTTTGACGTAAGACTTTTAAGAATTTAAGAATGACCGTAACAACATTTCAGACATTCAATTAGATCGGTCTGCTAGTCGTTTCCATCACCTGTACTTCGCTTTAACCCTTTTTCGCATGTCAAAAACCACCTCAAGTGAGTGTAAAAATTTTTTTGCAAATTAAATGGATTAAATGTTAAAAAAAAATCACTTGTTTCTAATGCGATACTTCAAAATTTGCATAAAAACAGGGTGATAGAAACACAGCTGACTCAAAAGCAATGTTTTGTAGTTGGATGCAAAAGGTTTATTTTTGTATTTAATGCGCCATCGAATACACCTAAGTTTGTTTATGTCTGCGCAAATCATTTTACTCCAGGATGTTTTCTGAATGAGGGACAATTCAAGGCAGATGCTAAAAAGTCATGTAAAAAGGGTTTTGTTTTACATGACAACTGAAGAATTTTAACCAAAGTATATTGCAGACAATTCATGAATACCCTAAAGAATCATACCAACTTGTGGAAAATTGGCTTTCAATGTACCCTTTAAGTTTTGTTTTTTCTAAATTAAACAATCAATTAAGAGAACGATTTAAATCTTGAACTTTTGTAACATCATGGGAGATTGATTTCCATTTTTGCTGAACAAACATTTTCAGTTTGAAGTTGAACTCACACCAACTATTAATACGAAGTTGCAAATCATCTGTTATGCAAACTAACCCCCGGTTAAACAGACAAGGCTTAAGCCTAGTCCTAGACTAAAATGCAAGTCTGAGTTGTTTCAAATGAAAGAAACTTGTACTGATTGATCTTAAAATATATCAGTGCCTTTGTTTTTGTCTCAAGATGCACACCAGTAATGTTTTTTTCTAAGGCATGTTTATAAAAATTACTTAAATGTCCTAATTGAACTATGGCCTAATCCTGGTTTAGGCTAAGCCCTGTCTATGAAACCAGGCCAACATGTTCTAGTTATTTGCATTCAAAAAGTCTGTCATTATGCCTCACCAAGCTGTCTAATTCAACATGAAAAGAAATGGGGATTTAACAAGACAATTAAGATCAGCAGATCTCAGTTCCAGTCATTGCGACCCCCACTCTGGACATTTTTCTTATAACTTCAGAGGTTTGTTTTATTCAACCGTAAGTGCCCTGCAAAGTAGACTTCACATGATATTCTGCCATTGTTCCAGTTCGAAGGGAGCATATATGTTCCATTCAAAGGACATTAAAGTGCGCGAGAATTTTATATATATAATTTTTTTTTTACAGAGGTATATTTTGTCACACTTCACACTTTTCTAGTAAGTTTCGTCTGTGTGTGAAGACACTGCAGGCCATGGCATAGTGCAAACCTGTGAATGATTGTTCCAAAGTGAAGTAAACTTCAATGGATTTCCCCTGCTCAGGGAGTAGGGAGCTATGAAAACTGTGTAGGGACCCTGTTAATCAGAACACAGTTCATGCATGTAGTTCTCTTCTAATGAGCTGATTATCTAATTCAGGTGTGTTAAATATGCATTGAGGGGTGGGGTCGCAAGGATTGGAACTGAGAACTGCTGATTATCAGGGGTGCGTTTCCCAAAAGCATAGTTGCTAACTAAGTTGCAATACAATTTCCCATTTTCCAACCAACTAATTGGCTAACAGGTTAGCAACTATGCTTTTGGGAAACGCACCCCAGATTTTCAGTAGTGCCTGAGATTACTAAACATTTCCAGTTGCTTTAGCAAAAAGTATGTCTCCCTGCGTACATGATTACTTTCTTGCTTGTTGTTGTGTGGTGCAGCATTAGTTTATAGGTTAGACAACATAACGTATGTTAGACCAAACAAACTTAAAATGATGAGGACACCATGAGTAATGTTGTTTCTATGGTTACAGTAAAGAAAAGGCTAAAGTTGTTTAATGTCCAACAATTTGGGAGTTATTCCAGCTACAGGTTATACATGATACATATACATACTCTGTCTACTATGACAGAGAGAAAACAACAAATATTATCGTGGAACCCACAAAACTAACTAAAGTATAGCATTAGAATATCCACAGACACACACACACAGACACACATACATGTTGGGTTTCCATGTTTTGTGGAGGCATTCAATCTATCCATCTATCTATCATAAATACAATGTGATCATACAAATTATGATTATTACTTTTTTTTTTTTAATAACACAAGAGCAAAATAAATGTTGCTTATATTACAGTGCACCCAAATCAGATTACTCATTGGCAGTGCAACCGATTTACCTGCCAGAATGCCTGTTTACTAGCTGGGCTAAATAGTGACAGAAAAGACTGGGTGAAGAGGTTAAGGATAACACAAGGTCAAAAAGCATATTTACGCAAAAAGCTTATTATAAGCTCCAAAAATGGCCAGTAATCTTCCTCTGCTCTACACATGCTAACGATGTCAATCACAGGCCTCTTGTAATGTTATGAAACATAATAATTTTGTGTTGTTGAAAATACAATTTAACTGCTGTCCTTCTCTGCAAACCTATACTTATTTTGATTTCATGCACTCATCAAGCCATGTCATTTCTGTTGTTATGAGGAAAACTGAGAGGGCAAGTATGAAAATGGAGAGACAATACCCTCTGGTGGTACTGATGGAGGACAGCTTTGTGAATTGGAAGTTTAGACTGGAAATCACTTCTAGAAAAACAAGGACTTATGAGTTATGTATTTTTTAAATACATAATTAACTTTTTTTGTATATTTATATTTTTTTATTGCATAAATGAAACTATATAAATAAATATTTTTTTTGTTTAACTAACTTAAAAAACATATATACATAAAAAAAATGTTAACAGTGTTTACAGTTAAACCAAACACATTCTAAATAAAGCCACAACATCAAAAAAAAAAGGAGGTATTTATTTATTTTTAGAACATTTTCCAACTCTGCATATCATACAGTTATGTCAGTCACACACAAACATGTATTTTATTCATGAGTTTATTTATAAGCATTATCCATGCTTGAATTGCAATGTACAAGTAGAAAAAGCTTAAACCAATAGTTTTCAAAGAAGGCTCTTTTACATAACCCGAGGCTCCAACAGGTACAAAACCTGATATTCCGGCTGCTCCGTTCTTATGGCATTTTACATGTTACTACACTTTCGCGAAACTTTCAGATGTACAAACCAGCACTCACATTATCATTCAAATCCATTTGGATCCAGTCTACCCTCCCCCTCCCCTCCCCAACAAAAAAACTGATTTGAGTATTATATTCACTGTAGTATATTCCAGTTGCTTAGTAAAAGGGCATATTATATCTTCAGATATCCAATGCCAGTTTTGTTTTGTATTTTGTAGGCTCGGAGATACATTAAAAAAAGAACAAAGAGATAAGAGCCATCAGCGGAAGTGTTCACAATCATATAAATGGACAACATTAGTAAAGTTATCAAACAACAGGCGATATGACTAAGACCCAGCTGGGCCAGCAGGAAGTATCGAGCACATGCCCTTATCAGTTCTCCGTCCAACGGATACTAAATGGATTGCTGGGCTGGAAAAGTGATAAGGAGATGTGGTTGACTGAAATCAAAGTCTCACAATGATGGAAGAGTTCCCTGTATGTTCTTTACGTCCAACTTCCCATCCAGTATAATCACAGCCGTAGAATGTCAAAAAAATGTCCAAAGAGCTCATCTCGCCATCCTCAACATCCATTAGAAACAAAATTATCTGTAGGTCCCATAATTCTTAAAACCTCCGACCTATTGACTAGGGAGTGTACTGAAAATACTCAGAGAGAAAACTGTATAGACACACCTCATTGATGAGTTTTATGTCACCTTAGCCCGACCCTATTCTGCGTTTTCTAAGCTCTCATTGGTCCACAGCTGAGATTCGGATTTCAGTCTGTCATCAGAATGCCAGCCAATGGAGTGGGAGAGGAGCGCAAAGGCAGCCGGATTGGAAAAGGTGCTATTCACACAGGTGTGGTTCAGCTGTGCATTCCAGCGCACACATACCTGTCAGCTTAGACTTCATCTCCATGCCCTGAAGAGACAGGCTGTCTCCCAAACAGAGCACTATACTAAGATCGTTCAAAACCGCATTCCTCCCTTTAATTATTTTTCGCTTGCATGTAATAAAAAATGCTAAGTGTCACAACTTTCCGTTTTAATTAGATGGAGCATAGGGTTCAAAGGTCTGACATCACACTGAAAATCTGGTGTCCAAAGCATTAAATAAGACAACAGTTGGGTCATAAGCACAGTTTTAACCTTGAACTTTCTACAATAGCTCAGACGTTATTTTTTTCCAGTGAAGCACAAGATGTTCTTTGGATCATTCTGGAGAACATGAACATCAGGTCTGACAAACTTGTGGAGTGCATGACTGGGTGTTTGCTGTCACCAAAGCAAAAGAGAGACAAATACATTAAAATGACATTTTGAAATCCACTGTAAAAGCTTTTCACTCACCAATCCAATCAAATAGGCCTAATTTGTAGTAAAAATTAACATAAAAAAAATGCAAAAGAGCATTTACATTAGTGGTCTACCTTTGCTCTCCTTATAGACATTTGTAACAAAATTAATTAGGTCAAGGTCCAATTTTCACTATTAACTAGTCTCAGACTCAGATGTCACATTCAGTGGTGTTGAAGTCGTCATCGGATTGGTTGAATTCTTTTTGATTTCCGTGAGACGTGTGTGTTGCATTCTTTAACATTCTACCTGGAAACAAAGATACCTTTTGCCTCAATAAATTCCTAATTTGCCTCAATAAATTCCTAATTTGCTGATTAATAGTAAGGTGGTTGTTAAATTTAGGTATGAGGTAGGATTAAGGGATCTAAAATAAGGTCAAGCTGAATAAGGCATTAATATGTGCTTTATAAATACTAATAATCATCCAATTTTCTAATAATATGCATGCTTATAAGTAATAGTTAGAACAGAGTGGTGGAACTATGATGTCACTTTGTAGGCAAAAACCCGGAAGAGAGTTAGCATTTTAGCACTTCCGGTTTCATCATGCCAGAGTCGATGGGTTTTTTGAATGGGATTTTGGTTAGATCCCTTAAAAAAGGTCCGTGGTTCACACAGGCTCAAGATACTTTCACGTTTTATTCTAAAACATAAAACACACCAGTTACACCCCACTCGTGATTTTTTAAAACTGTTACGTTTCTAAATGGGAATACATGCACTGGCGGAGACATTAAACGTCACGCCGAACAGTTGATCAATTTACAGTATTTTCCAGTCGTAGTATAATTTGTAATACAATTAATTGTAGAATAACCAATTAATAGTTTCCTGCATTTTATATTGTTGGTCGATGATATTTTATTGTATTGTTATTTTTTTGCCCTGAAACGCAAGTCTTCAGATGGAAGATGCTCATTTTATCACTTTCCTACTGATGCGGAGACTCTGGGTCCGTAAGGTAAATATTACGATTATTCCATGTAAACAACACCACATTTAATGGCTTAGTCACAGTGAAAGTGAAACTTTAATGATGCATAGTGCTTAAAGCCACGTTCATTTTAAACCTTTACGGCCAGATAAAGCTGTTATGAGCATATAGATTGAGGATTTTCTAGAAGGAAGGAAAAAATAACATTATGTGTAACTTACCCACCCTAACAAAGCTGAAACGTGGTACTTTATTCACTAAAAGAAGTTTAATCTTACCACGTCCAAAAACTCGCTCAGTCTGATTTAATAGATTAATAGATGTTATTTAATAGATTAAATGCTGAATTTTATTGAATATTTTATGGATATACATTTTAAAATTAAAATATTCATATTAATCAAGGATTTATTTACTTTTAATGCACCTTATTTCGAAATGTACAGAAATATGTGTTCATTTGTCCTGTAGTTATGATTATTTCATTCATTCACTATACTATTTATTATTAATGTCTCATTTCAATTTTAGTTTGGCTCTTTTGTATTTATTCCAGTTTATATGAAAAGGTTCATGTAGCATGGATTAAAATTCATATACAGAGTAAATCCTTATCAATGAACACATTGTGGTGCTGTGGTTCATTTATAGCCTAAGTTTAGCTTTTAAGTTCTGGCACTCTTATTTAGGCTTCAAAATTCATCAACGTTATATTTTCTTTGAAGATTATCTTGGTGGACAAAACGTGTAAGTTTCATGAACTATATTTGAACACAGAACTTATTTTCTAATTCCATATGACAACTGGAAAGTCCTGTAGGCTTTTTGTAGAGGGAACCAATGTGATGCTAACAGCCAATTCACCTATAAAGTGACGTCATAGATCCCCCACTCTATTGGTCCCTTAACTAAAGTTTTACCAAAGTTTATTTGAGACTTTAGTCTTTGAAACTTTACAGACCTTCTTCATGCACCAAGAGCTTGTAACACTCCAAAGAGAAAGGAAAATGTTAAATCGCATCATATGACCCCTTTAAATAAGTGCAAAACTATTGAGTATTGTGTTTGCATTCTTGAAACTAATGTAACAAGGAGAATGTAGGCACCATAAACAGAGATAATGCAACATTACAGAATCAAGATGTCTATAGGACACATTGGCTGAATCAGAACATTTTCATTTATCAGAGGATCACAACAGCAGGGTTTTACCACTGCATAATGTAGACAGTCAGCTATGTTGGCCAGAAAAGCTTGAGGGTTTTAGGTTGCTTTGCCACTTTCACAAAAAAAAAGAAATCCTGTGGTACTGTGAGGTAATCTAAGTATGTCTGTGATACAAATGTATCCCATACAGTATTAATGAGTGTTTCTGGCCCTTCTCTTCCCTTTCCCCTGCAATGCCCATCACTTGCACTTGCTGCTGTCGTGAGCAGGCTGCCAGTTTCTGTTTGTGTCTGTGTGCTTGTTTAGCCCTGTTTGTTCACAGGCTTCCAGGGAATAAGCCAAACTTAAAGACCCAGCTGGTGGTGGAATGAATGTTAAATAAAGCTTATACTGAGACTTCTAACACTACAGTATAAATAATCCAGAAGTATGATTTCAAACCAATGAGTAGAGGATTTTATTTATTTTAATTGTTTTTAAATTGCACAGAATACAGTAAACCACAATGACTCAGCATATACTACAAAATGTGACCCATTGATGACCCTCTTTTATACTTAAAGTATATATAAAAAAAACTTAACTGTGTTAAACTTTAATCTGTAATATAATTTTTTTATTAAAAAACAAATAATAATAAAATTCAATAAAATGTTGCCATGGCAAGTCCTTTTTCGTTCAAGGTTTAAGATTTGTATCTAATATTTATATTTATTTAATGTTTATTTAAATTTACAAAATAATTTTTGATAGTTTTATTTAGCAATATGATCCCTGGTGATTTCTCTAGCAGTGGTGATCAATCAGTCTAACTAGCTTGTAAATTAGGAAATTGTCTGTCTTCCTGAAAGCTAGTTTTATTATGTTTTTGTATCAGAATTTCCATTGACCAAAACAATGGTTTGTCTCTGTCAGAAAATGTATTAAATGTATTTAAATATGGATAAATTATGCCACAATTTATTATTAACCTTTTCTAAACTGAAAAAAATGTGTTGTTGTATTAGGTTTGATACTAAACATTTCTGATAGTAAAGATGATATTTGTAGAACTATCAGCTTAATATGGGGCAATTCAATGTTTAACTGTATTTACTTGACTGAATGTGAATCATGCAAAATTTTACTTTTAAAAAATCAGTGTATGAAACTGAAAGACCTTTCATAGAAAATGACCATGAGTCAGTGCAGGAATGTTTTGGAGTCATATACATCTCAGGGACTTTGTAAATTAGCTGAGTTGAAGTTAATTTGCCCTTAACACTGCAAGGACCAGCTCTGTGCAGCTTTTCTGCATGGCCGCCCATCAGATTCTTGATCCATAGTGACACGTCTGCATAGTAAAGTCAGAAGGACGGGGAGTGCATTGCACACACTGGTTATCTTAGTCCAGTTCCTCTCAGCCTGGTGTGAAAGTGTAAAGCTAAAGAAAACAGGAACGGCCCACTCTTGATCCAGTTCCGGCTTTAAGCTGCCAGTGGCACTCACACGGATGAGGGGAGATCTGCTAAAGCATCTCCACTGCATTGCGGCGCTCTCTCCTGGGATTAGCTGGGCTCTGCATTCCCACTGTCATTTTGCTGGAGTCTTCAGTATGCAGGCAGCGCCACAGAAGGCGGGGGTGGTGTGTGTGACATAATGCAATGAGAGTATGAGGTGTGAGATGTGTGGTCTTGGTGGACTGGACATATTATCAGCTGGATCTCAATCTCAGTGTTGCTGTAAAGGCAGGAGAGGAAGATGTGGCTAATGGAAAAGGCAGCAAAAAAACGTTTTGTTTGTTTTCATTTATTTTAGCAAACATCAGAGTTTTCATTTTCTCTAGTGTATGGAATTCTGTTTGAATTAAAGTTGTACTCATAGGGGAAAACAGTTAAAGGTACAGTTTGAAAATTTGGGACAATGGGATTGCTAATATTTGTGTGGCTGATGAAGCAAAGATCTACAACCTTGTAAAACAGCATTTAATCAGATCAATTTAGATCAATACTACATATAAAACTAGAAAATGTATACAATACATTATGTACATTTTGTTTTAAATAAAGGTTATTTACTGGCATCAATGGTTCCATGAAGAACCTATAATATATGAAACCTTCCAGTTGCACAAAATTTTTCAAAATCTAAGTTGCTTTCACTCAACTGACAATTTAGTTGTTATCAGCGATGCTATTTTTAGTTAGTTACTCCCCAACGCTGGAAAAAAATGTTTAAATCAAGACTTAAATCATTGCTTATGGATAACCCATGAGCTATAGACTGTATGAGGAAAGGAACACCCAAAAAACCTTAGGGTGCTGAATCAGTGACAGCATTGTCATTTTTCTTTACAGTTGTTGTGATGGATGGCCTCCTCCATTAAAAAAAAAAAATCCACTTTCCATGTCATTTTTGATAACAAGTGTGTGATCTAAACATCGATTGCTTTCACTTCATGTGCAATTTCCCAATTTTGTACATTATCTGTACAAAATGTTCTGGAATCAACACACACTCACAAACAGACACACCACAATCTCCTGAGAGTCAGCTCTAATTGAAAAAGGGCTAGGAATAGCCACTAAGGTCCAAGGGCTAATAGTGTCATGATGAGAGATGATTGCACAATGGGTGGAAGGAGATTTACACACTCTTTCGTCTTGTAAAGACAAGAGCTTGTCAATGGTGAAGGGCCTTGATTGGATCTTCTTACAGACAACAGGTAATTCTCTTTAATGATGCCTTTGGCTGCATGATGGCAGATGAGGGGGTTGAAGAGGACACATAAAATACTAATGTAGGCTTTATTGTACCCTATAACATGACTGGGGCGTGTTTACAAACATTTCACTTTATAATCTTTGGTCTCTTTAGTTTGCCCTTCTCTGTCATGTGATTGCAGAAATTGATTCTTAACTAAAAATGACTTGATTTTATAATGCAGCATAAGCCATTCACATCGGTTGCATTTTAAAGGAACAGTTCACAAAAAAAATGAAACATTTCTGAAAATCTGTTTACTCTCAGAGTTTGTTTCTTCATTGAAAAAGATTTGTGAAATTTAGTATTAAATCATATAGTGAATGGGTGCTTTCAGAATGAGAGTGAAAACAGCTGAAAAAACCATAACAATAATCGACAAATAATCAACATGACTCCAGTCCATCAATTCATGTATTGTGACATGAAAAGCTGTATGTTTGAAGAAATAAATTAAAGCGATAAGCCCCAAGAAGCCATGGTTTACAGTGAATTTAAAATAGCTAAGGGGCCTTGTTAGGCACGACGCGAAGCATTTATTGCTTTTTAAATGTTGTAAGGTTTTACAGAATAAAACAGCGCAATTAAAGTGTAATGATATAAATGAAAACAGTATTCTCCCACCAAACAATGTAGTTCCTCAGAAACAGTTGACAACAACCAAGTGTGTGCCGAGCAACAGAAGCAGACAAAGGTGTATGTTTGTAGTGTAATTTACAACAGCTTCGAACGCCGCTCAACCAATCCGTTTTTATAATTACCATAACTTTAAACTAACTATCACTGATGGACAAAATTCTGTAACCTTTTAATTGAACATTTCAGATTTTTACATTATATTTATTAATTTGGCACACATTTTTATGCACAGCAACTTACTGTACATGTTACATTATACATTTTATATTCCCAGGTAATAAGAACCCAGAACAATGGCGTTGCTGGCGTCATCTAAATGTGCATATTTTTTGTACATCTTCTATGTTTACTCATGAACAGCAGTTTATTGGCTGATCTGGTGCTCATAATGTGGTGATATAATCCTGTTACTCGCTCAGCAACAAATCCTCCTCGCAGCACAACATCTTCGCCAGCAGGGGGCTGTACAACTGACTTTCTAAAAATAGTCATCAACTTTATTTCTCAAGGGATACAGAGGCTTTTCTAGAATGTCTTCTTCTATTTCTAAACAAAGCTCTTATCTGCTCCGTAATAGAGATTGCACATTGTGCAAAATATCCATGAGCCGTATATTGTGCAAACTGAACGAGAAGCCACCTAGTTTGGTCATATAGTTTGGTCAAATATCATATGTTCATACATCAAACAGAGATGCGCCACTGAGAAACCCCTGTATATCAAAAGGGTAAAACGGTCACTTCTTTCCAAGGACCGATTTTGGAACTGAGCTTTCTGTCATGTCCCTGGCGCTGTTTCATAACACTTAGCTCTTGATGTGGCTTTTGAGATGTGAAGGATGGACCCCACATATCTGCCTGTACTGCCTTAAAGACTTTTACCCCAAACCATTTTTGGCTGTACCAAAATTCACTCAGTTGCTATGGACACAGATCATTATTATTTTTTTTTTATATATAAATCTGTGTCCATGACAACAAACCAGCTATTACAGGAAGGGACCACAATGTAAATCACTTTAGAAGAGGTTAAACACACACACACACACACACACACATTGAAGCTGTCCAACTATCTTTTATTCCATATCGCATTTACATACAGACAAAACATGCTATATCTGTGTACCATAAAGTAGAGTGTCTGTCAATATGGGTGTAAACTGAATTCAAAAATCACGTAATACTTAATATGACTGATAATTGTGTTTTTGGATGGTGAGCTGTATAATTTTATTTATCAATTGATTTAAATGATTAGCCTATTAGCCTTAACTCTGTACTAGCAACAGACACCGTGAGTTTGTTTGTTCAAACTGAGTGCTAATAATGCAGCGGAGCATGCAGAATGCTGCTCCAGTGTTTTCCGCTCTGACACTAATTGTGGCTTGCATGTGGTATAAAATGAAGAGGCTATGTACTAATGATGAATGGCATATAGAGGCTGAATGCAGATGTGTCTCAATAGCTATTATTCTCTATTGAGTGAGGAGAGGACATGCTAGCTGACTCCAAGGGCGCAGATGACATGAAACGTCCTGAATGTCCTATAATGAATTTTCCCTGTATTGTTCCCAAATGTATTTGTGATTTTAAATAAATTTGTGCTTTAAAGTCTAATGGTGTGAAAATAAAAACACAGCATGATCAAGAGAAAGTGAATGTGATGGTAAGGATTTATGTTTGTATATTCAAATAGAAATATAAAGTATATCTGATTTGCAGATCTGTTGGCCAATGGTGATTTACATTGGATCACTGATCCAAAAGCAAGAGAAAAGCAAGTATAGAGATTGAATTGAAAGATGTGTTAGCGTGACTGTTAAGTGTCAAGTGTCCTAAACTGACCTATATTTTTATATATATTTCAAATATAGATTTTAATATGAAATATTCAATTCTAATAGTTCTAGTTTTCAGCTGGATGACAAGTAATCTAAGTTGGGGAATGATGGGGTAGAGAAATTCTGGCATCATTTACTCACCCTAAAAGTTATTCCAAACCTTTATGTCTGTCTTTGACATATTAAGATATAGATAAGTTTATTGTGTGCAGGATGATGATACATCGGTCATCTTACTCAATGGGGTAAGTAGCACGAAAGCCCATGGGTACATTTTGAGAGAATGCAATATTTGATATTCAAAATAAATGTTAAATAAATATTAATGTATTAGTGCCAATAATGTAAAATATTAAATCAGTTATTTTACATTAAAATATGTTTTGACATTTTAGTTGAATTATTGAAGATAGGCTAAGCAGAATCATAGTGAAATAGATATTTCTGAAAAGACAGTTTATTCTGATTTATAAATACAGCCATACAAATATATATGTATATTTAAGTTTTAATGTCCAAATTTTAATTAAGGATATGTCATAATAGCAACACCATACATTCAAATTGAATGATTTCACTCAATAAGCTAATGTTTTTTGTAAAAGTATTGAATATTTTAGAATAATATAAATTTTAGAATAATAAAAAAAGACTATAACATACCACTCAGTCCTTCTGTGCCATGTTACACACAAAATATTTAATGTAAAAAAATTAAGTATGTTTTACAAGAAAATGCTATTTCAGTCTTTCTACTTAAATAAAATTCACTTTTAATTTGTGATAAATGGGGACATTCCATAGGCGTAATGGTTTTTATACTGTACAAACTGTATATTCTATGGCCCTACACCAACCCTACACCTAACCCTCACAGGAAACTTTGTGCATTTTTACTTTCTCAAAAAAAACCTCATTCTGAATGGTTTATAAGCGTTTTGAAAAATGGGAACATTAATTTGTCCACAAATACCTCATTAGCAAATAGATACAAAAACCTATTCAACACAATATATAACATGACTAAATCTCACAAATGTTGATATTTAGACAAAATGACAAAATAAAGAGCATAACGACTTAACAAATTAACAGGAGATAAAACATACCCCAAACCACTAGACTAACCAGCTAAAACTAGTAACAAACCATCCTAGTAACAAACATCTACGAGTTTATGCAGAAGGCATGAAAGGAATACAATTAAGACAAATTCAAACTAATCTGTCCTACATTCAGTCATAAATGCATGCAGCATTCCTGCACCTTGATTTCTGTTTCCGTCCAGCAGATGGCATTCGCATGCAGGTGACTGACCGTGCAGCATGGTCATCAGGCTCATTATCAAAGTGGATGATGAGGCTGCACTTGGCTTGCAAATCTCGGCAGCTGAGTAAACTGGAGATAAGGAGCAGATCCTGAACTGAAAACTGCCCATTTTCACTCAATATGAGCCAATATGAACCCTGCATTATTTTAATCTTTAGATTTGGGGCATCTGTTTAATTAGAACCCTTTGCATTGTTTGTTACAGATTAAGTAGCCTACTGATTATGATTTTAGTTAGCAGTTAGCAGCAAATGATATGATGCTTTACATGCGTATTTATGAAAAACACAAAGCCGAACTCTCACTATTCACCATGTAGGGCACTGTATTTCAACATCAGCTATGTAACACGAAGTTTGTTCTTCTAAATCTGTGCCTGCAGATTGTTTCATCCTTGTACCTAAACTAGGTTTACTTAAAAACCAGCTAAAGTGGATCCATCTCAGGCCTTTAAATGAGAAACTTGTGCTTAATAAAATTCGGATTTGAACTTCACTGTTGTGCCCCCATTTCATTCAAGATTGTAATTGCATCTTTGGTATCAAGCGAGGCTGCTGTTTTTACCCTGTCCAATGTCGTTGAGGTATTACACCTTAAAATCCATGTAATGATTCATTAAGCAGCACTTTGTGTTTATACTATTGTATTTAACATCTTTTTCTGTGAGGTTTCAGTGTTGGCGTTCAGTAATGACACAGCAACACTGTGAAGGGAGAGCTGTCGATGCCTTCTGTGGGAACACTGCAGTAAAAAGGAGAGAAAGGGGGTGTTTAAGATCACCACCTCAAAATCAGTTCTGCACGCTGTTGGCAAGTCTTGTTGCTATGGAGATCGCATCCTACTGCAGGTGTAAGTAACGACAGAGGAAGTCAACTGTGTTTTCTCCTTCCCTTTCCTCACGCTATGCTGCTTTTTTATCTCTCTCTTTACTCTCTCATCATCCCTAGCTCTCGTTTCTGTCTCTATCTGTAATCGTAGATCCTGTAATCGTAGATCATGTGAAACTGCATTTTTCATTTTGGTCGATAGAACCTCACAGATCAGATCTTGTAACTCAGTAGTCAGCATAAACCATAAATACCTTCACATCTGTGCTGCAATTAATCACCAGAGTAACTAGCCATTGTTGAGCTGAACGATTGCAACACGCTTTGTCTTGCTGACCAGACAACCTCTGGCTAATGCTTCAGTGACGTTGGACACATTGGGCTGTGCAACAGAATTAGCTCACAGGCGGTGTGTAAAATGCACACAGAGCCAGACTGAAATAAATGAGCTGGGAAGCCTTTTTCTTTCCCAGCTTTGGTGTTTGTGGAAATCCAACCTGAAGAGATGCAGATCCAACCCAGCAATGAGCATTATTGTTGTTGCCCTAATCCAGTCAGTTTTATGTCCAATAATGCATTATATATATATATATATATATATATATATATATATATATATATATATATATACACACATATAATATTGTTTTAGCTTTTATTTATGGTTTAAAATGAACAGTCAGGCATGACCCGCAGAAAATCAGTTGCGCTTTATGTGGAGTATGATACCATACAGCATGGTACAATCATGTAGATAATGACTAGGGCATTCAAACTAAATTTAGTAAGGCTATCTAATATGGGATTTTAAACTATTTAAAGGAATAGTTCACCCATATATGAAGTACTCTGTTATTATATACACTGTGTAACGACTGGGTGAAAGGAGTGGCAGGAAACAAGTGCGAGTTAATAATATTTAATGAAAATGAATGATACAGTACATAAAGAGGAACACAGATATTGCTGAAGGGAATACACAATCCAGGAAGATGCAGGTGAGTGAAGGATCCGAATGGCGGAGATGAGTTGGCAGCACGAGAGGGTGACACAGGAACTGCGGGGAAGCGAGCTGAAGGTAAGTGACGATGCTGTTGGTGATGTGCGAAGAGTGGACGGGGTTCCGGGGAGACACAGAAAACAAGAAAGCAAACATCAGACGAAGTACATGAAACAACGCTCTCACAAACACAATACGTTAGACAGGCCAATATATAGGGATGAGTAATGAGTGACAGCTGATGCTGATGACAATTAGCGGAGACGCCAACAAAACCAATCAGTGCTGACGCGTAACACAGACTTCACCCACATAGTGAAAAACCCTGAGATCACAGTCAGTACACCCAGTAATTTTGGACACATGGAAGGCAGGAAGAGTTCTCCTGTACGCTGGAGGTAGTTTGAGGCGGACTGTCACCGTACTAATAATCTTGGTGACAGGAAACGGGCCAATAAATTTGGGAGCTAATTTATTAGAAACGGAGCGGAGTGGAATGTTGTTAGTAGAAAGCCACACTTTTTGACCCACGACGTATACGGGAGGCTTCGACCGGTGGCGATCGGCCTTGGCCTTAGTGCGCTCCCTCATCCGGAGCAGAGTCTCGCGGGCTCTGGTCCAGGTGCAGTGGCACCTCTGGACAAATGCGTGAGCGGAGGGGACCGCGACTTCAGACTCCAGACTAGGAAAAACCGGTGGCTGGTAACCTAAGCTGTACTGAAACGGAGAGAGGCCCGTGGCTGACACCGGTAACAAGTTGTGAGCGTACTCCACCATAGAGAGTTGTTGGCTCCAGGAAGAAGGATTCTTGGAGATTAAACATCGCAACGTTCTCTCTAAATCTTGGTTGGCTCGCTCAGACTGCCCGTTACTCTGGGGATGATAACCCGAAGACAGACTAACCATCGTTCCTAACGATTTACAAAACTCTTTCCAAAATTTGGATATAAATTGGGATCCCCTGTCAGAAACCACGTCTACCTGGAGGCCATGTAACCAAAAGACATGAACAATGACAGTGATCGCTGTCTCCTTGGCTGTAGGTAATTTGGGCAAGGGAATGAAATGTGCCGCCTTCGAGAACTGGTCCTCTACGGTCAAAACGACCGTCATGCCATTAGAGGGCGGGAGGGCGGTAACAAAATCTAGAGCAATATGTGACCAGGGTTTCGAGGGGACAGACAGCGGTTGAAGAAGCCCATCTGGAGGTCGGTTAGATGACTTACCACTGGCACACACTGAGCAAGCCAAAACAAAATCATGGACGTCGCGAGCCATAAGTGGCCACCAGAATCGTTACTTAACTAAACCCTTGGTTCGGCTTATCCCTGGATGACAAGCAACATTAGAGCAGTGACCCCACTGAATAACCTTGAACCGTAACTCTTCCCGCACAAATAAACAATTCGGTGGGCAACCGGGTGGAGGCGTTACCCCTTCTAAGTCCGTCTTGACCTTTGATTTGACCTCCCATACGAGTGCTGAGACGACTCGTGAGTCACCGGGCGTTCAGAAGGATCAAAAAGACGTGACAAAGAATCGAGTTTAACATTTTTGGAACCCGGGCGGTACGACAGAGTAAAATCAAAGCGGCCGAAAAAAAGTGCCCACCGAGCCTGCCTGGAATTGATTCTTTTGGCAGTTCTAATGTACTCTAAATTCTTGTGATCGGTCCAAACAATGAAAGGTACCCCTGACCCTTCCAACCAGTGATGCCACTCCTCTAAAGCTAATTTGACAGCCAACAATTCTCTGTTACCAATGTCATAATTGCGTTCAGCAGGAGATAAACGATGTGAAAAAATGCGCAGGGATGCATCTTATCGTCCGAGGCAGCACGTTGGGAAAGAACTGTACTTACTCCCACCTCTGATGCGTCGACCTCCACCACGAACTGCCGTGTGGGATCAGGGGCTACTAGGATGGGAGCCGAAACGAAGCGGCTCTTGAGGTTGGTAAATGCAGTTTCGGCTGCATTAGACCACCTGAATGGAGTACTGGGGGAGGTCAAGGCGGTCAGAGGTGAGAATAGTTGGCTGAAATTACGAATAAAACGTCGCTAAAAATTGGCGAATCCCAGAAACCGCTGTAGGGCCTTATGGGAATCTGGAGATGGCCAATCTATCACAACCTTAACTTTGTCAGGATCCATACGTATTCCCTCGGACGAGACGATATACCCTAGGAGGGGAACAGACTGTGCATGGAATACGCATTTCTCCGCCTTGACAAAAAGACCATTCTCAAGTAATCTCTGGAGCACTCGTCTGACTTGTTGCACATGTTCCTGGAGAGATGAAGAAAAAATCAGTATGTCATCCAGGTAAACATATATAAACTGATCTACCATGTCTCTCAACACGTCATTAACGAGTGCTTGGAAAACTCCTGGTGAGTTGGAGAGCCTGAACGGCATCACCAAATATTCAAAGTGCCCTCTAGGAGTGTTAAAGGTGGTTTTCCATTCATCCCCCTTCCTGATGCGGACCAAATGATAAGCATTACGTAAATCCAATTTTGTGAATACGGATGCTCCCTGTAACATCTCGAAAGCTGAAGACATCAACGGCAAAGGATAGGTATTCTTTATCGTGATGCTGTTCAGCTCTCGATAGTCAATACAAGGTCGCAGAGAACCATCCTTCTTACCCACAAAAAAGAATCCCGCCCCCACTGGAGAAGAGGAAGGGCGGATGAACCTCGATGCCAATGAATCAAAATGTATTTCTCCATGGCCTCCCTCTCCGGAATAGAAAGAGAGTAAAGTTTGCCTTTAGGCGGAGACTTACCTGGAACTAAGTCTATAGCACAGTCATAGGGACGATGCAGAGGAAGAGAAGCAGCACGGGACTTACTGAACACCTCCTTCAGGTCCAAGTACTCTGCTGCACGTTTGATAACACCATGGTCTCCTCCTGAAAGACAGAAACAGGCACAACAGGACACGCAGAAACCAGACAAGACTCATGACAACTTTCACTCCACAAAGTGACTGTGTTAGAACCCCAATCCACTCGTGGATTATGTTTGACCAACCAGGGGTGACCTAAAACAATGGGAGCGACAGGTGAGTCCATGAGGTAAAAGGATATGGTTTCGATGTGGTTGCCTGAGGTGAGCAGAGTTATGGGTTTGGTGTAGTGAGTGACGTGTGGCAGTTCCTGGCCATTGAGTACTTTGACATGGATGGGATGAGACACGGGAAGGACAGGAAGGTTCAGGTGACGAGTAAGGAGAAAGTCAATGAAATTACCTTCGGCTCCAGAGTCCAGAAGGGCGTGACAGTCGTGAGTGTGGTTGTCCCACCGCAGTTTTACCGGAAGGAGAGTCAAAGATGTAGTTGAGGACTTCCCAGCGGAGATCCCACCCGATAGTAGCCTCAAACTTACTACCGGGCTGGCTCTTTTACCGGGCATGAATGGAGGGAATGACCCAAGCCACCGCAATACAAACATAGTCCTTGGGACCTCCGCCTCTCTCTCTCCTTCTGGGAAAGCCGAGCTCTACCCACCTGCATGGGTTCATGATCGTAGACAGGACAGACCATGTTCTCTCGACTCGAGTGGCCCCGTTCTGAAGAGACGTGGAGGCATGATGGACTGGTTTGTTTACCAAGGCGATTAATCCGGGCCGCCAGGGTGCGGAATTGGATGGAGTAATCCGGCACCGACGATTTCCCTTGTCGGAGGTCCGAGAGTTGGTGAGCGGCCT
The DNA here is from genome assembly GCF_963082965.1 of Carassius carassius. Lineage (NCBI taxonomy): Eukaryota > Metazoa > Chordata > Actinopteri > Cypriniformes > Cyprinidae > Carassius > Carassius carassius. Next base: position 20,694,404 of record NC_081767.1, on the reverse strand, counting down.
TCCTGCCGGCCGCGGCTCGATCGAATACTCTTCTCTTCAGAGAGTAGAGTAAGAGCAAACGCGACCTTAGACTCTTCCGTAGCGAAGGTGCGGGGCTGCCATGCAAAGTGCATGGAACATTTGTTAAGGAAAGTCTTGCAAAAAAAGGCTCACTGGAGTAACTCTCTGGCGCCGGAAGTCGCGGCTCTGGCCGGAAGTGGTCCTGGGAGACCTCCCGGGGGACGGGCGGCGCAGGCGGTGCGGTGGGTGCAGCGGGAGAGGTGAGTTGATGGATCTGCTGGGTGAGCTCGGACACCTGTGTCACCAGCACTTGGATCGCACGTCCGGTTTTCATAATGCTCTCCTGCTGCTGATCCATGCAGTTGACGCTGTGGTGGATGAATTCTGAGAGTGAAGTGGTGCTCGCTGCTTCCATGTTTGGGTGAGAGCGTTCTGTTACGACTGGGTGAAAGGAGTGGCAGGAAGCAAGTGCGAGTTAATAATATTTAATGAAAATGAATGATACAGTACATAAAGAGGAACACGGATGATGCTGAAAGGAATACACAGTCCAGGAAGATGCAGGTGAGTGGCAGAGATGAGTTGGCAGCAGGAGAGGGTGACACAGGAACTGCGGGGAAGCGAGCCGAAGGTAAGTGATGATGCTGTTGGTGATGTGCGAAGAGTGGACGGGGTTCCGGGGAGACACGGACATCCAACACAGAAACACAAAAGAAAACAAACATCAGACGAAGTACATGAAACAACGCTCTCACAAACACAAGACGGTAGACAGGCCAATATATAGGGATGAGTAATGAGTGACAGCTGATGCTGATGACAATTAGCGGAGACGCCCACAAAACCAATCAGTGCTGACGCGTAACACACAGACTTCACCCACATTGTGAAAAACCCTGAGATCACGGTTTACCAACATTGACACACTGCTGTCCAAAAATGTTCTTATGCTCACCAAAAGGCTGCAATTATTTGATAAAAAATACAGTAAAACATTAATATGGTAAAATATTATTACAATTTAGCTGTTTCTATTTTAATACATTATAAAATGTACAATCACAACAGTCTTTCAGGTAATATTGGTCCTCATGACGTAATTAAAATGTCTATTTTCAATTTTGCAAGTCTTCTTTATTTGTTCAGTTAAGTTAATTCTATCGTGTTAAAAACAATATGTAACAAAACGTTCCAGAAAAAAAAAATCTTTGTATTTTTTTAATGTTTTAACCATTGACACTCCCAATTGAGATTGTTTATAGAGTGTCAATGGTCCATTTGAGAGATAGGTGGCAGTAATGCACTTATAAGTCTGATATCCGCCATAAAGCAAGAAGAAGAAGCCTCCTCACCGCCTGCTTGAGAACGTGCTCAGAAGAGTTCTAACATTTCCTACATTGTATGAATCAGAGGTAAAAAACAATATAAATACTGTTCAGTTTCTTGCACAGATCGATCGTTTTGTGTCTTTACACATCAATGTATCGTCACGAGCTGCAGGAATTAATTTGGTTTTGTTTGTGTTTTTTTTTTTTTTTTACATTTATTGTATGTTTTAGCTGTGATTCCCATTCACCTCCATTATATGACTGACAGACTGTAACGGTTTGAGTTAAAAATCTTGGTTTGGGTTCTACTGAAGAACCGTAGTAACCTACATCTTGGATGCTCTGGGGGTAATCAGATAAACATCAAATTTTCATTTTTGGGTGAACTATACCTTTAATATTTTTGTGAAAAATTTAGGATTCTTTTATGAAAATTTATTTGAAATATACATTTTGGTAACAATGTCAAATTATTTACTGTCATTCTTGATTCATTCACTTCATACAATTTATAGCATTCTTGCAGAATAAAAGTATCAATTACATTAAAAAGAATCTTACTGACCCTAAACATTTGATTAGTATATGATATACATTATTGTTATTGTTTACATTATTTTACCTTCATGTCATTCCTAACTTGTTTGTTGTTGTTGTTTTTTCTGTGAAAACAAAATGGCTTTCAGTAATCAACAAAAAATGAAAGAAAGAAAAATCTTAGAGCTTTTGTGAAGAAAAGACTGAACTACAAGTCATAATTTATCCTCAGTTTAGAAAAATGTATTTTGTAAAGATAAAACCAGGAGGCTGTAAGTAACAACACAACGGTGAGTAAATAATGACGTTTTATTGTCATCTGTTACGTAACATTTCGGTCATATCAAATAGCATGTTGTCAAACTCCAGATCCTCACTATTCACATTACTGTGTCTGCCAATGTCAAAGGTTTTCTAGAGCATTTTCACCACTGCCCATGTGAACATCACATGGCCTTAATAGCTTCTCTATTAACAGAATTGTTTACTTTTGTTCATATACACACACATGCAATGTATGTATCTTTTCTGAACGGTTGGTTTCATAGGTCAAGCGCCTTTGAAAGCCCCTTGAAGTAACAAGAAACCTACCACATACTGGATGAAATAGAATTATTTTTCCTGCCTCTCCTCCAGAAAACTTGCTCTCTAGCGCTGACTTGTCTAATTCTATCAGTTTTTGGAGAGCAGTGTTGTGCACTGCAGGCGGCTGCTGTTTGGCTCTCCTGTGGAGTTGAGCCTAACCGAAGCGGACTGAAAGAGGCTTATTAATCCTACCGCTGCTCATGCTCTCTTCAGGCCATGACACAGTGCAGCACAGACATCCGGCCACAAATAGATCTCCAAATGTAGATTATCCAAATACATGAAGTGCAGACTGTGAGGGGATTCATCCTGTACAAGTCATGTGATGGAGGCTGAAGGAATCCATCGCTAACATGGTCTGAAATCATTGTGGTTTGCAGGAAGATGGGTGTAGGGTTCCACCTGAGATCATTTCTGCTGTGGAGTCATCTGCCCTGTGTCTGGATGTGGGCAGTGGCCGTTCAAGTGTTGAATCTCACAAAAAACTGTCAAGGGCACATCTGGCCTGAAATCAATCATTTCGCTTAAAGGAAAGATCATCGTCAGCATATTATTTTTATGGTTATAAAGAGCATTTCCGTAATTATTGTAATAAAAAATGTACATCGACTGAAAATGTTGGTGGCAAAAAAACTTCTAAATTGCTAGTAAATATCAGCAAATAATTGCAAAGAATCATATTGAATCAAATATGACGTTTTGAAGTAGAGAGACTGAAACTGTATATTGTAAAATGTACTCCAATAATCTTGTCAAAACTATAGAATCTAAAAAGTATCGCCACTGAGAATAATTAATCATTTAAAAAAAAATTTAATTTCCTGTTCAAAAGTTCGGGTTGCTAAGATTTTGTAAAAATTTTTGAAAGAAATCTCTACATAATAAATATGTGGTCTGTACACAATACAGTGACGAGAATTCGAATATTCAACAGTCTTCCTTTTAAATATATATGGACATTTTTATGTCATTCTCCCACTCTCATATTTGTATTCACAAACACATTAAACAATCCAACCAACCCAACTCAGTCATGCAGATTTTTCTTTGTTGAATAGTGAAAATGAAATGTTTACGTTTGTAGAATTCCTTGTTTACATTCAGACCAAAGCAAGCAGCCCAGAAAACATCCTATTGTTACGTCCTGTATGAAATAAACACCCTTTGCTAAAGAATTTATAGTATTGCAACACCATGTGAGAGAGAGAGACAGAAAAAAAAGAAAGCTGTACAAATCAAACCTTGAAAAATCTGCCCCACAGACCATCTAAATGTCAGACAGACAAATGACAGAGCGATGCCTCGAATGGTAGAACTCATGGGAGAGGACGTAGACGATGCTGTTTGGAGCGGGAATTAGAGCGCTGATATTGCACACAGGCACAGATGATAGTGTTTTTATTGAGAGCGCTCATCAACAGTGGCGTAACCTGGCCCAAATCAGGCCCGGATCTGTAAAATGATGGCAGTTGCTTGGAGTGGGGCATATTACCACTCATTAGTTACCACTGATAGGGCTGATGGGTAGTGATAGAGGGAAAGGTCAGCGTATGGATCTTGATTTGACCTCTGTAACCTGCTGCTGATGGGCAGCATCTGTCATCCTTACATTTAATTTAGCTGAGATAGGGTGGTGTAGAGGACAGGGATATAATAACCACATCCACATCTCTCTCTCTCTCTTACACACACACACACACACACACACACTCTCTCTCTCTCTTTCTATCATTGTTTCCTTCTCAAATGCATTGCATCTTTGTCCTGGCCCAGTTGGACAGTCAATGACCTGTTTTTTTGCTACAAATGCCAGTTTGTTTGATCTATGCTCTCTCCTTGTTCCAAAAAGGTTCGTGTCTAGCAGAGCAGACTGACACTGTTTCAGGGATATAATTCAGAGTATATGAGGAATGTGTTGATTAGATGTGACTGGAATGTTCTGTCCCTCTCCTGTGAGATTATGTGCTTTGAGTGTGTGTGTGTGTGTGTGTGTGTGTGCGTGTGTGTGTGTGTGTGTGTGTGTGTGTGTGTGTCAGTGTGTCTATGTGTGCGAACAGCCTTTGGAATATTAATCACACTGCTTCGCATGACTCAATAAAATTAAGCTTAACTCCTAATTATCCCCACTGTTATTAAGAGAGGTTGGTTAAGAGTCATTTTTGTCCCACTGCTGGCAAGATGAACTTGTTAAAAGTAATTTTTGACTGCCAGCAGAGAATCGGAAACAGCTGTTTTGGTTTGTTTCGCTAATGTAGAATGGATAGCAAATGTAGAATGGAAATGAAAAAAACATCCCGTTAACTTTCTTAAAGGAATAGTTCACCCGAACAGGAAAATCTGATGAAAATGTACTCACACTCAGGCCATCCTAGATGTGGATGAGTTTATTTGTTCATCAGAACAGATTTGGAGAAATTTAACATAATTTGTTTACCAATGAATCCTCTGCAGTGAATGGGTGCCGTCGAAATGAGAGCCAAACAGCTGATAAAAACATCATAATAAACCACACGAAATCCATGCAACTGCAGTTCATCAGTTAATTTATGTGGAGTCTGTGTTTTTATGAATGTTGCTTAAGAAAAATTAATAATAATGTTTCCTCAATTGAAAAAGTACATCCCCTGTTGTCCTCTCACATCAACATCAAAGGTTTTTGCTTGTAAATGGTGCTTGATATTTGTCTCCTGATTCAGACGAGACAACTTTTTCACTGGAGAAAGCAACATTATGGAAATACGATTTGTACTTTAGCTGGAAATTGCAGTCTGAAGCTAAAAACATCTTGATGGATTTCTTTCTTGCAGCTTTTTACTTCACAAGACATTAACTGATGGACTGGAGCCATGTGGATTACTTGTTGACTATTGGGATGTTTTTATCAGATTTTTGGACTCTCATTCTGATGGCACCCATTCACTGCAGAGGATCCATTGGTGAGTAAGTAATGTAATGACAAGTTTAAAAAATAAAGTTAAGATTGTAAATAACATTTCATGCTGAATTTACATGATCACATATTCCACTTAATCCCACTTCATTCTTTTGTGTGTGTCTGTGTGTGCATTTCAGTTTCCATGTGCCATTCTTGTATGAGGCTTTATATTCAAGCTGTTACTGTTTATGTATTTTTGTTGACTTTAATGTGGAGAACGTGACTCTGTTGACACTAACTTGAATGGGGACATTCAAAAACCTCATAACAGATGAAGCCTGATTCTGGTTAATCCAGCATTAATCAAGATAAATCCCCCCACCCTCCTATTATATCACATTGTATGAATGAAAGGCAGATTGCTGATGTTTAACATCCATCACGTTATCTCACCTTCATGTGAAATCAGAGCTGTAATCGAGAGCCATATGCAACAAAGTGCCTCAAACATTTTGGTAGCTATGCAGTCTCCCAATATAGAAACACAGTTAAACCCTGAGGAGTTTCACCAGCTTTGAAATTTACTGTGAGGCATATTTTTTTCTGTTTCCACCATATGTTTTTTGTTCTCTTGCATACAGAAATAGAATGCTGCATGTGCAAAGGAGAGTAGGAAACAGAGACATCAGGTCTGAGATTGACATTCTACAAACAGATTTTGTTCTTTTCCCCAGGGCACCATACATGACTCTGTGACTTCCTAAAGCCTTCTCAGAGAGAACTAGCAAAATATCCTGCCAGCATAGCAGTCTGATAGAGCCAAACATAGCACAGTTTGTTCTTGAATCAATTGGACGGGTTTCTTTTCTTTTTCTATTCATATTTTTATGAAAATTTGCGTTTTATGTGGCCACCTGATACCACAAATAAAGCACCTGTTTAATTATTATAGTTAATGGAAGCATCTCTATTTCAAATGGTACAGATCAATGCCTTCAAAGTCATCTCCACTTTTTGTGGTTCAAGATCATAAAATATCAATCAACATTTTATAACATTCTTTTTTTTAATTACATATATAATCCCCACCTTAGGCTTTAAAGGCCAAATGGGATCAACATGAGGCTTTGTACATCTATTAACTTTCATGTCATCAGTATTCAAGTTTCCCTAAATGCTGACTAAAATTTCAGTTATGATTTGTATGTGAAAAGGTGTTTTCAAACATCAAGACAATAAATGTTTAAAACAGCTTTTAATTTTTTATTTGTTTTTTTTTCTGTAAACTACATTAGAATGTGTCCTGTTTAATTTTATTTCCTGTTCTGAGTAAAATAATACTACTAATACTACTAATAATAAAACGAAATTAAGACTATCATACATTTCCTCTTCAGGAACTCGAGCTGCGTCGAGAACGAATGGGGAACGTGTCCAGCGTGACGTCTCTGAATAACGTGTATAATCAGTCCAATGGAAGGCCGAGACGTCATAGGCGGGTGACGTCAGAGACCAGGAAGCATAAAAGCATGAGCGGCGAAGCCGGTAATCAGCCTTCTGTTTTCAGCAAGCGCTCTGTGTGTGTGTCAGTCGCTATCTGTTTGTGAGTCTTATTTAGTGTCGTTTGTCCACTGATAAACTCCAGCTTCAATCAAGAGAAGTTTGGGTGAGAGCAGGCAGCGTTCAGGCTGTGTGTTTTCCCTGCCAAAAAAAGAGGTTGGGACACACGCAGCTCATGTGTTGTCTGCTTGAGATTGAAGCGCGCAATGTCAGCTCTCGAGGGAGTTGACGGATGCGATGCGAGCATTTGCTTCATTCTCAGAAGGCTCTCTTTGAGGAGAGAGCTTTCACTGGCGTCTCTCGCTTTCGGATCTGCTGGAAGGAATGTAAGACGGGCAAGTCACTATCTTTTTTCTTAGCCACCAGATCCGGCGCCCGCTCACGGGGGTTCAGAAGCCCGTGTTTGCGGTACTTTCTCCCTGATGAGAGGGCGCGACGCGCTGCCTGTCTTTCTCTGAGGAGATTGATGTGGAAAGGCGTCGATGGCTCACCAGCACAAGCATCAGTTGCACAAGCACCAGTTGCACAAGCATATTATGCCTAATATTATAATAAGCAGCATTGATAAAGAGTGGAGCTCGCGCAGTCGGCTCTCGGGGGGCTGATTGTGCTTTTCTCGCTGTTAAGCGCTCCGCTATCGCCGGGCACCCTCCGAGGAGTGTGTCCGTGCAGGCGATCTTGCGGTTGCGGTTGCGGTCGCGTTGCTGCTGAGGCACGACGGCGACCGCGATAGCGGGAATCGCACATGATCTGGCGAACGGGTTGGAGACGGCTCGTCCTATCTCCACCCGTGTTCACTAGATCTAGAGCTCGTTCTCGAGGCTTGGAAACCAGCACTGCGGTTTCTTCGCCCTCTGAGACAGCTCGCTGCTGCTGCTGCATGCTCTCTCGCCGGGCATGCTCCGAGGAGTGTGTCCGTGCATGCGATCTTGCAGTTGCGGTCGCGCTGTTGCTGAGGCACGGCGGCGTCCGAGATCGCGGGAATCGCACATGATCTGGCGAACGGGTTGGAGACGGCTTGTCCTATCTCCACCCGTGTTCACTAGATCTAGAGCTCGTTCTCGAGGCTTGGAAACCCGCGGTGTGGTTACTTCGTCCTCGGAGGCAGAGCTCACTGCAGCATTCATCTTTCTCTGAGGAGATTGATATTGTTTGTGTGCTGCCGAGGCAACGCGTCTATTACATTGTTTCGTTTTTATGTGAGTTTTTTTCAATACCAGACCGTGTTGACTCATCAGGTTGTTGACTACTTTTAATTCTAAGGAATAAAATGACATATTTATCTGACTATGTGAAGTTAGATGTACAGGGGCTCTAGGGATGTAATTTATTGTGTGAGAACACGTGTGTACCTCTCTTCCTCTGAGGAGGTTGAGGCAGTCAGGGGCTGCTGGACGGAGTAGTCCCAACCGTGTTCCAGCTCCTCATGCCGGGGTGTCACTTTTGTACTCGGAAGACGCTAGAGTAAGAGTGGCGCTCCCAGGCCGAAGGCTTCTAGTGGAAAGTAGTTCTGCGGACCGTTGTTTTCGCTGGATAGCCTTCATCATAACATCCTGACGCCTAAGGCCTAGGACGTTTTGAGGGCCAGCTCCCTCTGGGGAAGTGTGGTGTACACCGCTTTACATGGTGCCCGTCTCTCCTCAGTGCCCTCAGGAGATCGTTCTGCCAACCCTGCCGGTGTTCCAGGGCGCAGTGATCTCCGTCGAGCGCTTCTCTCAGTTACCGCCTGGAAACGTAGCGGTGCTGAGAGGCTCGCTACCTCTACGGAGGTCTCTAGAGCAGCTAGTATGGTCGTCCCCTGCTGGTCCGCCACTTCAGGACACCGAGCTAGTGGCTCTAGGCACACCAGAGGCCAGTCTTGCGAGACTGGTTCCCTTAGGAGGTCACATGGCGGTGTGGGAGCCCCATCACAAAGATGCACTTATCTCCATCCTTCTTCATCGGAAGTTCCTGAGGTTTGCATTTGGTGGCAAAAGCCTACCAATACGGATCTTCCACTGGCCTTGCACTCTCACCCCACACTTTCACGACTCAACCACATTGACGATTGGTTGATATCAGCTCAATCTGAGCAGATGACGGTTCGGCACCGAGGTGTTGTTCTCGCTCACATGAAAGAGCTGGGGTTAAGACTTAACGCCAAGAAAAGTGTGCTTTCTCCAGTACAGAGAACCACTTATCTGGGCATGGTGTGGGATTTGACCACGATGCAGGCATGTATGTCACCTGCTCGGATCGAGTCGATCATCACTGCAGTTGCGAGAGTGAGAGAAGGCCGGTCACTCACTGTCAAGCAGTCACGGAGATTGCTGGGAGCTCCTTGTCGCCGCGTAATGCTAGCGACGGACGCGTCCCTCACCTGCTGGGGTGCGGTCATGAGTGGCCACACTGCCCGTGGTCTGTGGAGTGGTCGCCATCTGACATGGCACATCAACTGCCTGGAGATGCTGGCCGTGCTTCGTGCACTTTGTTATTTTCTCCCAGACCTAAGAGGTCACCATGTGTTGGTGCTCACCGACAACACAGCAGTGGTCTCTTACATCAACCACCAAGGAGGTCTGCACTCACGCCGTTTATACAACTAGTGTACCAGATCCTTGTGTGGGCCCAGGACGAATTCCTCTCGCTCAGAGCAGTTCACATTCCTGGGCATCTTAATATAGAAGCATACATCCTGTTGAGTCAGGGGCCGAGGCCTGGGGAATGGCGGCTTCACACCGAGGTGATGAAGCAGAGTTGGAGAGGTTGGCCAGACTCAGGTGGATCTGTTTGCAACTCGAGAGACATCGCACTGTCCCCTCTGGCTTCCTCTGACTCATCCAGCTCCACTGGGGCTGGACGCCATGGTACAGACGTGGCCGAGGCTTCATCTGTAAATTTTTCCCCCGATTGCTCTGCTCCCGGGAGTTCTGTAGAGAGTGCGCCGGGACAGAGTCCGGCTGCTGTTAGTAGCCCCGTTCTGGCCGGGACTGGTATGATTCCTGGGCCTGATTTCTCTTTTTGATGGCACTCCATGGGAGGTTCCCATCAGGAGATATCTCCTCTCGCAGGCGGAGGGTGCACCCCCGCATGGAGCTTAGAGGCTGTAGGTGTGGTCTCTGAAGAGGCACAACTCTTAGCTTCCGGTCTCTCAACCAAGGTTGTTAAGACCATTGTCCAATCCAATGCTCCCTCAATGAGGAAACTGTATGCCTTGAAGTGGAAGCTTTTCACTTCTTGGTGCGGAGACCGCCAGCTCGACCCAGTTAACTGCCCGGTTGGTACAGTGCTGGAGTTCCTGCAGGCTCTCTGCAGGGTTGACAGGGGCGGCAGTGGCTTAGTGGTTCATGTAGGTTGTCTACAAACCGGAAGGTTGGTGGTTCAATCCCCGGCTCCACCTGACCAAGTGTCGAGGTGTCCTTGAGCAAGACACCTAACCCCAGCTGCTCCCGATGAGCTAGATGGCGCCTTGCATGGCTGGCATCGCCGTCTGTGTATGAATGAGTGAATGGGTGAATGTGAGGCAACTTGTAAAGTGCTTTGGATGGCCATGGGGTCTGTTGAAAGCACTATATAAATGCAGTCCATTTACTCCACCCTGAAGGTCTACATGGCGGCCATGGTGGCCTACCGCGCCCCTCTCGGTGGCCAGTCAGTGGGCAGAAACCCTCTGGTTACATGTTTCCTCCATGGTGCGCTGAGGCTGAGGCCTCCGGCCAGAAGAAGCTTATGCTAAGCGGTGATCAGGATGCTATCCTAAGCCTCGAGTCCTCTGATCTCCCCTCTCCTGGGGGTCAAGACTCACTCCTTCTGAAGTTTGGCCATTGGACGGGTTGTCCCCAATTTCTGTCAGGCTCCTTCTCCTTCTCTTGCTTTAGCTGTGCTCTTCCACACTAGGCAGAGATTTGAAAGTCTGGCTGCGTGGGCATTCTTGTTCCCCATTCGTTATCGACGCAGCTCGAGTTCCTGAAGAGGAACGTCTAAGGTTACGTATGTAACCCTGGTTCCTCAAAGAACGAGACGCTGCGTCGCAGTACCACACTTCCGGCATCTCTGGCCGGCGCTTGCTTCATCCTTTGAGGCTGATTACCGGTTCGCCACTCATGCTTTTACGCTACCTGGTCTCTGACGTCACCAGCCTATGACGTCTCGCCCTTCCATTGTACTGATTATACATACACGTTATTCAGAGACGTCTCGCTGGACGCGTTCCCCATTCGTTCTCGGTACAGCGTCTCGTTCCTTCGAGGAACCAGGGTTACATACGTAACCTTAATTCAGTAATTCAAAAAGTAATTCAGTGTAACAGTTCTAAAAAAATGTTCTTAGAAATATACCTGTTACAAAGAAAGATGATGGATCATTATTTCACCCATATTTTGTAATTTTTATTTACACAAGAAGCATTCAGTAGACACTTTAAAATTTATAAATTTGATTTGATGCAGACATTGATTTACATTACATATTACTTTGTATGCTACAAATGAATAAATGAAAAGTTTAATTATATATGTAACTATTTATTTTATATAGTATTTTTTTATATTATTATTATTATAAAGTATATATATATATTGTATACATTGTATACATTGTATATACTCCATCCACACACACATATGTATACACATATACAAACCTCATTCCAAAAAAGTTGGGACACTGTACAAATTGTGAGTAAAAAAGGAATTAAATAATTTACAAATCTCATAAAATTATATTTTTATTCACAATAGAATATAGATAATATATCAGATGTTAAAAGTGAGACATTTTGAAATGTAATGCCAAATATTGGCTTATTTTGGATTTCATGAGCGCTACACATTCCAAAAAAGTTGGGACAGGTAGCAATAAGAGGCCGGAAAAGTTAAATGTACATATAAGGAACAGCTGGAGGACCAATTTGCAACTTATTAGGTCAATCGGCAACATGATTGGGTATAAAAAGAGCCTCTCAGAGTGGCAGTGTCTCTCACCAATTCCCCCAATACTGCGGCAAAAAAATATTGAAGCAATATCAGAAAGGAGTTTCTCAGAGAAAAATTGCAAAGAGTTTGAAGTTATCATCATCTACAGTGCATAATATCATCCAAAGATTCAGAGAATCTGAAACAATCTCCGTGCGTAAGGGTAAAGTCCGGAAAACTATACTGGATGCCTGTGATCTTTGGGCCCTTAGACGGCACTGCATCACATACAGGAATGCTACTGTAATGGAAATCACAACATGGGCTCAGGAATACTTTCAGAAAAAATTGTCGGTGAACACAATCCCCCGTGCCATTCGCCGTTGCTGGCTAAAACTCTATAAGAAGTCAAAAAAGAATCCATTTCTAAACATGATCCAGAAGCGCAGGCATTTTCTCTGGGCCAAGGCTCATTTAAAATGGACTGTGGCAAAGTGGAAAACTGTTCTTTGGTCAGACGAATCAAAATTTGAAGTTCTTTTTGGAAAACTGGGACGCCATGTCATCCGGACTAAAGAGGACAAGGACAACCCAAGTTGTTATCAGTGCTCAGTTCAGAAGCCTGCATCTCTGATGGTATGGGGTTGCATGAGTGCGTGTGGCATGGGCAGCTTACACATCTGGAAAGGCACCATCAATGCTGAAAGATAAATCCAAGTTCTAGAACAACGTTTGCTCCCATCCAGACGTCGTCTCTTTCAGGGAAGACCTTTCATTTTCCAACATTCCTTAAAATGGTCAATTTTCACAGTTTAAACATTTGATATGTCATCTTGTATTCTGTCATATGTTGTATTCTGTATATGTCATGTTGTATTCTGAATAAAATATAAAAATTTGAAACTTCCACATCATTGCATTCTGTTTTTATTCACAATTTGTACAGTGTCCCAACTTTTTGGGAATCGGGTTTGTATTATTTTCAAATAGTATATATATACATATATATATATATATATATACTACTCGCCTACTCGTCACGGGCTGAGCGGCCACACCTGCGTGTCATCAGCCGCTGCACATATAAACCCCGCAAGCGGGCACAGAGGTGATAGATGTCTCCACGAGAATCGGCTAACATTGTCTTTCCCTTCTGCCCTAGAAAGCAGCGTGTGACCGCCAGCCCCAACGCCACAGGAGAGCACGGACCCACACTGCACTAGAGCACTTTCAAGACAGGACGCCGAGCCCCAAACACCCAAACCACCTCACAGCACTGCCAGTTCTCTCATGGATACATTTAATAAATCCACTCTTCGGGGAACTTACCCTCCTTCTCGTAAAATCTTGGTGTGAATTAGTTTTCATTTTTCCCACTCAAACTTCTTGTTGCAGTAGTACACTGAAATAGCAAGGAAACCTGCAGAAAACATACAGTGAGTTTACTTTCGCCCCTAAGCAAATCCATAACATTGCCCATCAGTTTAGATGTGGCTGTGTAGATTGTAACACGAGCAACGTGATATGTCACATGGTTATGGTCAGGAACTTATTCTTCCCGGGGCAAAAGATGAAGATGGACAGCCATCTCCTCTTCCTCTCTCTCGGCAGATCTGGGGAACAGTAGCAGCAGAGACACAGGAAGACTTACCTGGTTATGTAACTGGAGACCTTGTATTTGTCCTCTCTGGTTTTACATTTACAGCACTGACGGAGGGAGCAGAGCTTGAAGACACCCTGCGTATCTCTTCCTAGGCTCTGCCACTTTGCATTAGTGTTTGATTTCATAGTCACTGATAATTGGCCCAGTTTGTGTTTTTATGTTTGTCCTTCTTCACACTGACATAAGGCTTTATGGCAACAGAGATATGAACAACAACACAATGCCACACTAGGAAGACACATCATGCATCCAACCCAACAATTCAGAAGATATGTTATTTCTATTTATAATAAAGAACAGAGGTCCGAGTTAAACTGATGCTTGAGGGTAAATAATTTCATGCATCAGGATGTTTTCCATCCAACCCAACTGAAACCAACACCATAGCAGTCTATCTATCTATCTATCTATCTATCTATCTATCTATCTATCTATCTATTTTTGTACATAAATTCATTTTTTTATTTTAGATGTCCAATTATCATAGTACAATATTTCTGCCTCTGTTTAAAGCTGAAACTGCTATATTGTTTCATTTTAAAATCAGAAAATTTGGTTTGGAATAAGCTTTAAACCTCAGATCTATATGCTAACATTTAAATAATAATACTCAGAAAAAAGGGAACGCTTTTATTTCTGGCTGTTTCGCTCCCTTCCTGGCAAAGGTGCTCTTTCTTATTCATTTCTTTCAAAATAAATCAGTTCAGACAAAATGAGATGTCAGCCAAGGGACAGGATAGCCTTTCAAGCAAACATGCAAACAAGCAGGGCTCTGCATTGAAAGCTTCCTATCTGACAACAATTCACTGTATTAGCTAAGAGAACTAATGAATTAGACAGAATTGAGTGTTTTCTTCTAAAAAATAAATAAAATAAAATAAATAATAATAATAATAATTTTGTGTAATGCTTAACTTGTTAAATCATGTGATGAGGCTCAATATTTGGGGAAGTCGTGGCCTAATGGTTAGAGAGTCGGACTCCCAATTGAAAGGTTGTGAGTTCGAGTCCCAGGCCGGCAGGAATTGTGGGTGGGGGGAGTGCATGTACAGTTCTCTCTCCACCTTCAATAACATGACTTAGGTGCCCTTGAGCAAGGCATCGAACCCCCAACTGCTCCCCGGGCGCCGCAGCATAAATGGCTGCCCACTGCTCCGGGTGTGTGCTCACAGTGTGTGTGTGTGTGTTCACTGCTCTGTGTGTGTGCACTTTGGATGGGTTAAACGCAGAGCACAAATTCCGAGTATGGGTCACCATACTTGGCTGAATGTCACTTCACTTCACTTTTTCTCACTTGAACACTAGTGATGCTACAGTATGTGTGATGTGATCCTGAGAATAATTTTTAAGCACTTTTGATCCTCGGGCCATCTGAGATGTAAATTAGTTTGTTTGTTCATCAGAACAGATTTGGATAAATTTTGCATTAAATCACTTGCTCACCAGTGAATCCTCTGTAGTAAAAGGGTGCCATCAAAATGAGAATCCAAATAGCTGATAAAAACATCACAATAATCCACGACTCCTGTCTATCAGTTAACATCTTGTGAAATAAAAAGCTACTTGTTTTTTATAAAAAAATGTTTTTTTAAATAAAATATAAGAATACTAGATCATAATAAGAGTCCTTGACCATAATATATCTTTTTCCAGTGATAAAACTGTCTTGTCTGAATATGCACAGATTAAGTGAAATAAGTAAAAGCAGTCTAAAACAGTACTAAACAAATGTGTTGGTGGATTTTGATGTGATAGGACAAGAGGCGATAAACTTTTTTCACTGGTGGAAACATTATTATGGATTATGGCCATATGCTCGTTTTAAAGTTAAAACACCTTAATGATGGATTTGTTTCAACAAACAGATTTTTACTTCACAATGTGTTAACTGATGGACTGGAGTCAAGTGGATTATTTGTAGATTATTGTAATGCTTTTCTCAACTGTTTGAACTGATGGAACCCATTCAGGATCCATTGGTGAGCAAGTGATGTAATGATAGATTTTCCAAATCTGTCTGATGGAGAAACAAACTCATCTACATCTTGGATGGCCTGAGGGTAAATTATATATATATATATATATATATATATATATATATATATATATATATATATATATGAAAATTACTCATTCATTTAGTCATTAATTCATATTTATTTGTTTTGGACAGAGATGTATAAAGTACTAGAGACCCAGACTTGAGTAAAAGTACAAGTGCTCTATAAAAAAAATGACTTGAGTAGAAGTTGAAGTGCTCTTTAAGCACCACACTTAAGTACAAGTACTAAAGTATTCAACATTTTTTGTACTTAAGTATTGCAAGTAGTCTATTTGAAAATTTACTACTCAAGTACTGAAAGTAAAAGTACAAGTATTGTGTTATGTAGTTATTAAAGAAAGTAGTCAAAAGTTTGAACATATTGTTTTTACTATTTCAAATGATTAACCTAAAGGACAATCACAATTCCTTTGACTGTAACTTTTTGTAAACAAAAAACAGATTAAAGGGTTAGTTCGCCTAATTTGCAAAATTATGTCATTAATAACTTACCCTCATGTTGTTTCAAACCCGTAAGACCTCCGTTTATTTTTGGAACACAGTTTAAGATATTTTAGATTTAGTCCGAGAGCTCTCAGTCCCTCCATTGAAGCTGTGTGTACGGTATACTATCCATGTCCAGAAAGGTAAGAATAACATTATCAAAGTAGTGCATGTGACATCAGAGGTTCATTCTACGAAAGCACTGTATAACTGATATAGGCTTATTTTTTTTTTTTTTTTTTTTTCCTTTTTATTCAAAACAATTCCATACATGCTTAATATATCAGGAAATATCTCGTTTCTCACATATGTGTAGGTAAACGCGTTTTGCACCTTTATAGATTGTTATTTGATCAATATATGGAAATGTAGTGTAATCTATTAACTACACATAAAAACCTGACTTTTTACTTAAGTGCCATATCATGCCATAAAATATTTTTAATACGACTGAATTTGCATTTAATGTAAATTTTAATAACAATATTGTAAGATACTTATTTTAACACTTTCATTTTACAGAGATTAAAGAACATTTACATTATCAAAAAACATTTTCATTCAGTCTAGCCAGAGTTCAGGCACTCTCAAAAACTCCCATTAAAATCACTGAAGCACTTTACATTATGAAACGAATATCTTACTTACATTCTTACGCACATCTGCACTTTTTGTTGTTTCTGATGAGAGAATTCGCTAAATAATTCAGTCAGCGAGCAAGTGAACAAAACACTGCGTTTCAGTGATGACTCTTCTGGACGTCTCTGATTGGCCATTGCATCCATAAGCGCAACAGAATAGTTTCTGATTGGTTATCATGAAGCGTTGTTACGAACGCGTCCAGTGTTGCCAGACGTACGATAATTATCGTATTTGTACGATAATTTTTACCTATGTACGATGTACGATCAGAATTGCAACCTTGTACTCCAAACATTTGTACTTGGAGTACTCCACATCTGAGCCGCTGTCATTGGAAGACTGCGTGTTGCCAAATGTTGAAGGGGTTCTTTCTGTCATGGACCGCAACTAGTTCAGGGCAACCTCCTGCAATCTTAACACACTCTGAGGTGCACACGAACGCATTTAGAGTGTCTGCGCTTATTAAAACATATTTAAATGATTTTTAACACTTGCTTCGTCGCATCCAGTGAAGAAGGAATTTAGCTGTTTCTGCGTGGTGCAGTTATTCCTTCTTCACTGGATGCGACGAAGCAAGTGTTAAAAATATGTTTTAATATGCGCCACGCCGGAGACAGTCAATGGAAATAATGGGATAGTATTTTGTCTCACTGCTTCCGTCCAACAATATGTTATCTATTGTGGTAATTTGCAGGTCGTGTCAAAATGTTGTTGGTTTAGAATAGATAAATAACTCTTTTGACTCGTGTACGATAATTTTCTTCCAAATACGATAATTTTGAACTTCTGGTACGATACTTGGGCATTTCCAATCTGGCAACACTGAACGCGTCTGTCTCTGGCTCAGCGCCAGCCAGCGAACGCAGATTTGAATTTAGCAGCTGATGCTGTGCACTGAACGATCTAATTACACCGCTGTGATTGTATCAAATATATAAAAAATATTATTCTGAAATTTTTTTTTTCGTTTGGAAGCTGCATTTAAAATCCACTTGGCTCAGAAATCTGAGGGGGCACGAATGGGCACGACGCCTCTGTCCCGGAGTAATTCCTGTACTCAAACAGTACACTGACTGAACTGATGTGAAGAGAGAACTGAAGATGAACACCGAGCCGAGCCAGATAACGAACAACAGACTGACTCGTTCACGAGTCAAGAACACTGATCTATATATATATGACTTA
This sequence comes from Carassius carassius, assembly GCF_963082965.1. Taxonomy (NCBI): domain Eukaryota; kingdom Metazoa; phylum Chordata; class Actinopteri; order Cypriniformes; family Cyprinidae; genus Carassius; species Carassius carassius. The sequence goes on along the minus strand of NC_081767.1, from coordinate 20,676,592 downwards.
TATTATAGATCAGTGGTCAAGAACCGTTTCTGTCAGACGTGTCCGATTCGAGAACCGAGGAGCTGATTATACTGCGCATGTGTGATTCAGCGTGAAAGCAAACCGACACAAACTGATGCTTTTGGTGATTGATTCTGAACTGATTCTGTGCTAATGTTATGAGCCCAGGTAAACCGAAGGCTTGCAGTCAACGCCAATGACGCCATTACGTCGAGCGCAAAAGAACCGGTGAACTGTTTTCTTCAACTGGTTTATTGAATCGAACTGTCAGAAAGAACTACAGGTGATTCGAAAACCGATGCAACCGGTTCTTGACTCGTGAACGAGTCATTATCTGGCTCGGCTCGGTGTTCATCTCTCTCTTCACAGCAGTTCAGTCAGCACGCGCAGTCTTCTTAATCGCTTGATTCGCTCAATGATGTGACAGCTTCATCAAACCTGCCATCTACAGTTCTGGCAGTGGTAATGTGGGTTTGTAATGGAATGATTCGTAACATTTGTATAATTTTAACGAGTAACGATGCAGCACATAAAAAAAATATCGGAGTAAAAGTATTAAACTCATCGAAAATATGTACTGAAGTAAAAGTGGAAGTAGGAGAAAAAAATAATACTCTAGTAAAGTACAGATACCGCCTTTTAGTACTTAAGTACAGTAGTGAAGTAGTTCTACTTCGTTACTATACATCTCTGGTTTTGGAGTGAACTATTTTTAAGTTTTTAACATTACACAATCAAATTTTCCCCCCAAAACCACGCATACATTTGGTTCAAATGTTACAGATATTGTGTTCAAATACACACAGTACTGTTTAGCCCTGTACACTGTGGCATGTGTGAAATTCAATTATGGTCATGCTGTCCAGTCTCTCTGAGTAACACTTTGTAACTGGAGAAAGCACCGGCCAGGTGGTGACCCTGCAGGCAGTACCCAGCACTGAGCACACTGCCCTGGGCCAAGGCCATAAGATGGACCACTGCCATTTTCCTACATGACAACACAAAACACAGTCTCATGATCCAGACACACTGGGAGTAGGGCACAGTCCGCACTCACAACCACCGCCAATTCCACAGACGCCTGGGCTCTCAGGGTCGCTGCCACAGAGATGCACATTGCATAGCACTTTGCTCCATAATTCATACTAAGTTCTTAAAATAGCGCCCTTCTGACAGTACTCAGTGTTCCACAAGCTCACTGGAATAGAATCAATGCATGCGCTTAGATCCTGAACACAGGCTGAATAGAAAGCTCCATACGGCTTTGCCTGAGAGGAAACCACAGATATCGACCCTCAGGTACAGGTGAAGAGTCCAGGACTGTGTGAGTGTGTCACTCAACATAATGTAGCATCTGAACAGTCATGGTTTTATACACTTATTAAAATTACTGACATGTGTATTTAAAAGGTTCTCATTACAGATGTCACAATCATGAAATTTTGGCCGATGATTAATTGTCATAGACATTACGATCAACAAAATGAATTTCCTTCTTTGGTTATTTTGCCTACATTCTGAAATTATTTCTCTTATGGGTCAACTTTTGTGTACTTTCTAATCATATTATTATTATTATTATTATTATTATTATTTGTTTTAAATCTCTCAAACTATTATATTAATATGACATTAATTGTTGACTTTGTTATTACTATTTTTAAATTGTTGTTTATAAATAAATAATTATATTCAGTTAATAATAATAACAATTAGAAATAAAACAAATAATTTTCTTGAATGTTAATTATTACCATTTTAGTTTATTCATAATAAGAATAAAAATAAATGTAATTGATTTTGATGTTATTATATTAATAATAATAACTTAACCAATTAATAATAATATGCATGATAGCTATTTAATTTTTGCCAAAAATATTTTACTTTTGTGTATATAAAGGTCAACTGAATTTAAAGTGCAAAATTATTTTCTATGCAAAGTTCACCTAGCATTCATACCCATCATGAAATCACATAGCCTCTGTATTTCGTCTTTGGTTGACCCATTCATGCTGAGGTGTAATGTTCATGGTCAAAAATGCATACTTTTTACCTGTATGCAAGCTTTTATTTGGCATCAAAGCTCGGTTCTGCAACCTGCCTTATTGTTTTGAACCTTTCACTCACAGAAAATCATTGTATGTTATGCTGTCTTTGAAAGAAGTAAAGCTTGATATCACAAGCTGACATGACACAGAATCTGGTCATCTATTGGACATGACTGGTGCGTCAGTCAACCTGTCCTGGAAAAGCTGCTAATGATGTTGACAGTGTGGGGGAAATACAGAAGTTACTGCAGAGTCCCTTTATTATCCATGCCTAATGATAGCAGGCATGTGTAGGAGAAACTTCATGGCAGCCTCTCTGGGGTCCATGCAAACTCCCCCCTCCGAACCCCCTTGACTGGCAGGCCAACTAATGGGTCCTGACTGAGGAGAATCAGCCTCTATTAAGAGGAAGCAGCAAGTCCTGCCATAGGCCAAAAGAAAGAGATGCCAAGCTGTATTCAAGGAAGAATTCAAGAGCATCCTCCACGCATTCAGTAGACCATCTCTAACAATACGAGGTCGAATACTTCCTGCAGGCTGGTCACTCACCACCCGTCACAAATAATCTATAAATGCAGTCAGAATAGGAAGAGCTTCATTAGTAGCGGCATTGGTATGTAAAATTATTGTCGATTCAAGCTGTATTCCACTAGCCTTCACCACCTTGATGAATAAATAATGTGTATTTTATCCTCAGTATTTCTATTTTTAACCAGCTAAAGCTCATAGCAAAAACCTCAAACCATTTTATCAAGCATTAATGACAGGACACTATTGAGATTAAATATCTCCTTTTCAGGTTACACTTTCATTAACCTGAAAAGACTCCATTTTCAGTCAATAAACCCTACTCAAAGCTGGAGTTCAAAGCTGGCTGATGCAACAATGGCAAAAAAATAAGCGTCTTTACATAATTTGACTGTGTCCTCGGTGTTTATGGTGGTTATGACCCTTCTTGGTGACTTTCACTCATAGTTATTGTAGCACATAATAAAATTATGCACATCTGCATGTCATATCACTAATGTTCCTCTTTGATAATAAATAGACATGTTCCAGTCTTTAATGTAAGACCTAATATTGGTAACATGTTATTTTTCATGCAATAAATATTTGACATGTGCCAGACAGCCATCAAAGGCATTTTCACTTGTAAATTGAACAGCATTTGTCCATTTAGGGTCAGGTGTGAACCAGACACTTATGAAGTTCTGTATGCAAATAAAGCCTTATGTTTAATGGTCTGAACACATTTGAGATTTAATTATCGTTCAAAACCTGTATGACTTTCTTCTGTGGAATATTTTGAAGAATGTTGGTAACCAAACAGTTTGGGTGGCCGCTGACTCAAAATATATATATTTTGTGTTCAACAGAAGAAAGAGAGTCTGTGGAATTACATCGAGTGTGAGTAAATGATGACAGAATCAGTTTTCATTTCTTTAATTTGCTTCTTGTTGCAAAAACATAATTGTTTATGTTAACCAAATTGTGATTTTTTTAAAGACACCTTCAGATCATGCCATGAATCTGCCTTAACACAAAGCATATTGAAAACATTTTGATCTTGCTAGTACAAACTGATCAACAGCTAAGGTACGAATGGGACGTATTTCTAACGGCTTTGACGGAACAGCCCACATGCTCCTTCATCTCTGATAGGTGGAGCCCATGGCACCGTCTTCAGCCACTGTGAGCATGCACAGGCAGCAGACAATGAGAAACAAGGGAAGGCTTGATAAGAGCGAGGGAGCTGCTGCTATAAAAAGGAGGAGGTAATTAGTAAATGTCGTCTAAGAGGAGCACGGTGAATTAGAGGCCTAGTGGATCATGTAATTAGGGGTAGACCAGTCTCCAACACAGCGCACAGGTTGGAGGGGACACTATCTTCAGCCATGTTCATTCTAATGATCATTAGGAAAGAATCTTTTGGGATACTAAGTTGAATGTTTCATTTTTATACACTTTGAAAACCTGAAGTTCTGTTTGATTGTTTGCTTGGGGGTGGGGTTATGACTGTTAAGTGGAGTGTTGTGGAAACCCGTCTGACAACAATCATTTTTTACTGATAGTGACATAGAAAAGGAAAATCAATTACCCAAAAATTAATTTAGTGAAATGTACTCACCCTCAGGCTGTCCAATACATATCTTCATCTAAAGAGACTTTGAGAAATTTAGCATTATATCACTTGCTCACCAATGGATCCTCTGCAGTGAATGGATGCCGTCAGTATGAAAATCCATAATAACGTTTCATCCAATGAAGTCCACCCTCTGTCCTTTTATTTAAAAATCCATCAACGTATTTGATAAGAATTTTTTTTTCTTGTAAAGTGCAACTTTCTTTGTTCAGACAAGATGACTGTTAGTGTATTGTTCAGACAAGATTACTGTTAGTGTATGAAGCAGTATTACTGACAGAGGACATGTTTTCTAGCTAGAAGCAATAGTTTGAAGTTAAAAACATATTAATGGTGAATTTGTTACAAAACAAGCAAACTATCTCTTCACAAGACATTAATTGATGAATTGTGGATTGTTGTGATGTTTTTATCAGCTGTTTGGACTCTTATTCTGACAGCACCCATTCATGTTATGTAATGTTTTTATTTATTTTTTTTGTCTAGTTAGTAATGTTGAATTTCAGTTTTACTCATGCCTGACAATTTTACTGTTCTACCTCTCACATACATGGGGACACAGAATAAAGTGTTGGGAAAAAAGAAAAGCGGAAGAGAAAAGGAGGTTTAATGCAATGTTTTTCTGTCTCTGAGACACACTGTCAGCAGTTGCTAGAGAATGCTGATTCAGATTGCTGCAGACAAGACTGTTACTTTTACTCCCTTCATCAATATCTAAAAGAGAAAAGCTTGATGAAACATGTACACATAACAGGGTGCATAAAAAAAGAGCAGAGCTTTCAAAACTCAAGGACCCTCCAACACACATACAAGTACTGAACGTGTTCCAAGCAAACGAACAGTGCTCAGTGTTATCTCTTTACTTGCATGCTTCTATGCAAATTTATTCAAAAGATGACGTGCGCAGATGGCAATCAGCAATGACAGTGACAGCTATTTAAAATCATACACAGAGATATAAAATTGATGCCTTAATATCAGCTTTAATTTTCCTTTGTTTTGTTAATGTAACCAATCCATGTTAATGTTAATTCCAGATTACATATCTTATTGATGGACAAGTCTTTTTGTATTCAAATAGCTGTCACGGTGGACTGTGAGGATTTATGAGTGTAGTATTGAGGGAGAGCAGATAACAACAAGGATAAAGTCATAAATGAATCTCATCAGTGAAGTAGCCAGCAGACTGAAAGTGCCAGATTAAAGCCTGTGCCTTTTAAACAAATTGGGTGCTTAAAGGAGCATATTGCCTGTGTGCTAGAACATGTTTTATTGTTCAGCCACATTAGCGCTGAGACAAAGAGGAGCGTCACACGACAGCACGTCACAGGACCTGACGAGCCCAGATAATTGGTTCCCCAATTGATTGCCAATGAAAACGACAAGCTGTTTAATTCACTGAGCCATTGGTGGGGGTATATGGTAAGGATGTGTTGCCCCCTTGGACAATAACAATGACAGCTTTTCTTTTCTGGTAGATTTATTTGCCCTGGTTGATTTTCTCTTTTGTTTTCTGTGACAGATTCTGGGGCGGAAAGTTTTAACATGAACAAAACGTGTTAACTCTGCTTCTTCTTTTTCCTTTTTACCCACTACTCTTTTCTTCTCACAGCGCCCCCAACAGTAATAATGGCGCCGCTCAAAGTATCAACAGTCTTATTCAACTAGCTCCGTATTCTCTGTTTTACGCAACTATTGACGATGCAATTAAGTTCATAAAAATTGCAGGTAGGGGTGCATGGCTTGCAAAGGCAGATATTTCAGACGCCTTTAAAGTTATGCCTTTACATCCATCGCAGTGGCATTTATTTGGCATCAAATGGAGGAAAAAATTATATTTTTCAGTCAGGCTCACTTTCGGCTATCGCTGTAGTCCAAAAATATTTGATACACTATCAGAGGCGCTATGTTGGATTCTCCCTATTAACTACAAATTACCATACGTGCTCCATCTTTTAGACGATTTTCTGCTAGTGGATTATAAAAATGCAAAGCCAGAAAGATGAATTTCGGTTTTAAAACACACTTTCTCTGATTTAGGTGTTCCCCTTTCTGAGGAAAAAACTTTAGGTCCTCTTAAAGTTATCGAGTTTTTAGGCATTACATTAGATTCCAATCTAATGCAAGCCTCGTTGCCCCTTGAGAAATTAAATCGCATCAGAGAAATCATGAGAAATGCTCAGATGTCCATATCTTTTTCAAAAAGAGATTTGCTCTCTCTACTAGGCCATCTGAATTTCGCGATGCATGTAATTCCCCAAGGAAGGTCTTTTATTGCCAGACTCCTCGATCTATCCAAATCAGTTAAATATCTTAAGGACATAGTTACCTTAGATCCAGGCTGCAGATCAGATCTCAAGTTCTGGGCTTTTCTCCTTGAAAATTGGAATGGCATTTCCTTTTTTCACTATGATGATCTGGAGTCTTCTGCAGCCCTTAATTTGTATACAGATGCTGTGCCTTCTTTCGGTTTTGGGGGGGGGGGGGGGTTTAATGGTCAGTGGTTTGCTAGTAAATGGCCAAAGGAGCTGCTATCTGTGCCTGATAATAACATGTCCACCGCTCTGTTGGAATTATATCCCATAGTGATAGCTGGTATTCTGTGGAGCAAACAATGGTCTAGAAAACAAATTTTGTTTTTTTGTGACAATGAGTCAACCGTTAATATTATTAACAAAGGTCGCTCATCAGTTCCGTTTATCAACCGATTCGTCAGGCGCCTTACTTGGTTATCTGTTATGGATAACTTCATTTTTCGAGCTGCTCACATTCCAGGCTTAAACAATCAAATTTCTCGATTTGAATTTCAGAAATTCCACCTCCTGTGTCCAGGTTCAGCGTCAGCCAGCTTGGTTTGCCCTCCTTTCAGCCAAACCGTAATAGATTAGACCTGACCCTTCAATCTTATTTACATTCAGCAGCCAAGTACATGCACAGTGGTCTAGCAATATCAACATTAAAAATGTACGACACTGAATGGTCTCATTTTAGTTCTTTCTGTGCCACTTTCTCTGTATACATATATAAATATGTATCATTTGTTAGTGCATTTATAGTCCACTGTTTTGAGTCCCGTAAAATGCAGCCTTCATCCATCAAAAGTATGATCACCTGCATCCAATTCCACCTGCGCTGCCTGGATCCATCGACTATCAGCTTGCTCGGAAATTCATCAATTTGTCTCCTGCTTAATGGGCTTAAAAAAGAGAAACCTAAATGCAATGATCAACGTCTCCCTCTCACACTTCCGCTTCTGAAAAAGTTAATATCACGTTTGAGAGAGGGATGCTTTGGGACCTATTCTGACATAATGTTAGAATCTGTTTTGCTTAAGGCTTTCTATGGCTTTCTTAGAGGTGGCAAGTTTTCAACACGCACAAATTCCTTCAATCCGTCACATGACCTCACAATATCAGACGTTTCAATTTTTTTCTCACCACTTCACTATATTGCTAAAGCACTCAAAAACTGACAGGAACAGAGAAGGATCTGTTGTGTACATTTCTGAAACTAACTCTGCTTTTTGTCCTCTGCCGTCTATGTTGGCTTATCTGAGGAGCCATCCACAAGCTCGTCTGGAGGACCCATTATTTATAACGGAGGAGGGAAATCCTATGTCCAGAGCCTGACAGTGCCAAAATCAGTAGGTTTTCTGAAGGTTCATTTATATATATTTATATATTATGCCTAAAATAAGGTCACAAGCACAAGTTAGTTTCACGTTGTTGGAGTTGTTGGAAGTTTAGTGATGGTGACATTGAAGTCATGTGACCTTGGTGTACTTCATTTATAGCTTTATAGCTTCATTTTTACTTCTGACAATTAAATTTACACTTCATAAATTTCATAAATATATATATATTCATAAAAGTTGTGTTCATTTGTGATGATTATCATTTTGAATAAAACATATAAGTATCATATATGGTTGCTGCTCACAGAACTTATTTTCTGAGGTTTTATTGAGGGAACCAGGTTGATGCAAAAATATGTCATCCGTGGAGCAAGTGAAAAAATTAAAAAATAAGCAAAGAGACTTGGTTCTGTACATTAATTATTGATTGGACAATGGAAGCAAATGTTAAGAAAGGATCAGGTTTAAGCAGATGAAATGACTGGACTAGAGAATAGAGTTATACATTGCTCACAATAACATCAATAAGATGCATTTAGAAAATAGATTGGTTGAGACTTCAGACACCATACACCCTCTTTCCAAAACACCAAACCATGAAAGTTTACAAAAGTTATTCTCTCACCTGTTTCAGTGATCTGTCAGGCAGAGCCATATTATGCGTGGTATTCGTTGTAATCGCTGATATCACCTTTAATATATAAGGAAGTCAGGAGTCATATCTCTATAGGAAAAGGACTGAATGGAAACATTACGAGCATGTCCTTGGTAACTTTTTTTTCTGCTTATGGTGAATCACAGGCACGGTGTCAACAATCACAGGAGATAAAGAAGAGGAAAGGATAGAGATGTTCGAGGAGCTGCTACGTTTGAGGACAAATGGCTTATTACATCCGTTATCTATTGTGAGGTTTGAGTGTGGACACTAAGTGCTGGTTTAAGCCCTTACATAAACTGTTTAATACTAAATTACTATTTTACATGAATCTTCAAAGACAAATGTTTTTCTTAGAAACCTTCGCAGGGAGCACTGAAAGTGCAACAACCCTGAGAGATGCAAAACAAGCTTTCCTGCAGGGCGGCAGGAGGTGTACCACTCAAAGTTAATGCTTCTTTGATTAACTGAGCAAATGCAAAGCCCTGCATGATTTACTGTCAATTGACCACTAGTGATCATTCACACAATTGATTACAGATAAAAGCATTGGTCGGACAAGCCATGAAATAAATTAGAGCTAAGGAGCAATAAAACAATAAAACCTCTGAACGTGTAATAAGAATGTTTAGTGAGCTTAAATGAAAATGCCAATGGCAATAATGCTTTTGAAAGCAGTTTCAATTGATTTTGTTGAAGCGTAAGCCTTCCTTCTGAAAAAGACGCTTGATTAGAGGAGCATGATAATCATGAGGTATTTTACAATATAGTTAAGTTAAACAAATTTGTATATATTAACATAACCAGCTCTGACCCACCTCAGACCATAGCAGCGAAGGCAGCTGTGATGCTGTGTTGCTTCTCTGAAAATGCAGCATCAGTGGAGCCTTATAAGGATAGTTCACAAAATTGAAAATTCTGTCCTCATTTACTCACACTCAAGTTGTTCCAAACCTGTATGAGATTATTTCTTCTTTTGAGCACAAAAGACGGTATTTTGGAATGTTTGTAATCAAACAGTTGACGGTAGCCATTAACTTATCCATATCCATAGCATATCCATATGGATGAGTAAATGATGACAGAATTTAAATTTTTAGTTTAAACTTTCCATTTAAACATATGTAGATAATATACTGTATATATATATATATATATATATATATATATATATATATATATATATATATATATATATATATATATATATATATATATATATATAATTTTATATTTTCATTCATTCCCTGTATCTATATTTATAGTTTCAATAAATAGAAGAGTGCTGGTGTTACTTCTGATTAGTCAGTTTAGTAATAGGCTAGTTAGACGTGAAACACCTGTTAGCAATACATTTAGTAGAATAGTAACTTTTTTGAGGGACTTTTCAAAGGATGTCACTTTTTGCTTATTTAAATGACGTTTTAATAATTTTGGGGTTTTTAAAAATCTGGGTTTTTTTAGTGTATAAAAAAATTCTCGCAATTTAGCACAGCCTCTCATAACATTGCTTTTCGTAGCATTATTTATGCCATTACCATTTCTTGCAATTTTAAATAAGATATATAATGCCGCCTCTATGCAGGTTTGAACGTTTGTGGTATATGTGCCAATTTATGAGTTACGTTTAGTGCAAACATGACATGTAGTAGGCTATAAATGATGAAAATAAAATGCAATACAGGTTCAAAAGGGGTTTTCCTCGCACGGAGCAATCTGTCATCAGTGTCTAAAAAGAACTCAAGTGACTGTAAAAGTACGTTTGTCTCTCTGTCCGAGGTGCTGAAGCCCGATCACGTGACGCCACTGCCTCATTCAGCAGTGAGCGCGCACACTGGTTTATAGAGAATTTCACGTGAGAACGCGACAAACCACCACTCGCATACACCTAATTCTCCCCTCTCACTGCGCCACAGAAGAGGTAACGGGTGGCATTTCTGCATCTTTTTTCAAAGCTGGCACGCATTCGACAACATTACGATGGTAGATTTTGGCATTCTTCATTTTTCTCTGCGCTTCGTCCCTACTTCATGCCAAAGCGGTGATTGCAGTGGATGGGCAGAACGTGCCAGGCTTCGTTTCTAATCCAGAAAGTGCCCGTCTGCTCGGGGATCTCGCGCTAAGAAGATGTAAGGACCAAAACAAGCCTTTCCCCCCCAAACCAGCATCTTCTTCACAAAAATGCAGAAGGGAATTCGACTTAATGATGGTCATGTCACCTACCTTGGTCTTTTGGCAAAGAAAGATGGCACGAGGCGAGGCAGCTTAAGCAAAAAGAGCTCCGAAAACACAAAATGGCATACCAAGTGGTTTGCTCTGTTGCAAAATATGCTTTTTTATTTTGAGAGCGAGTCCAGCTCGCGACCCTCGGGATTATACCTGTTGGAGGGATGCGTGTGTGACAGGTCGTCCTCTCCCAAACCTTCGGTGTCTGCCAAGGAGTGCTTAGAAAAACAGGTATAAAAACAAACGGAATGTCAACTTTGCTTCATATACTTCTGTAATACTAATACAGAGCATTAGAATAGAGTTACTTCAGGGGTAAGGCAACTCAAAATGGTCATTTTGTTTCCAGCCAGCAGCGACTGGGGGTTTGTTTTATGCGTAAAGATGACGAGCATGCGCTCGAGACAACCAACAATTTTACCACTAGGCAGCATCTGCTGCTTTGCTCAGTGCTTGGGGATGTTTGCACCTCATATTTCGTTTGTTTGTTTGTTTGTTTAATAGGGTTTATCTGTCATTTCTGCATATTTTCTGTGAGATGACATTATGCACACTGACAGAGAGATTGCTTGTAGTTACTTAAATTATACATTATTCACAAATATTAGCTATGTGATTATGTTCTTTGTCATTAAAGGTCTAGTTCATCCATACAGTCAAAATGCTGTCTTTATGTCCTCAACCTCATGTTGTTTCAAACCTGTATAACTTACTTGGAACTCAGAAAGAAAGACAGCTTCAGTCACCGTTCGCTTTCATTGCTGGAAACAAGATACAATGAAAGCCAATGGTGACTGTGAGTCCCTAACATTATGCCTAGTATCTCTCTTTGTCAGTCAGAATATATAACAACATACCGCTAGCGGTAGTTAAATTCAGTGTCTTTCATCGTTTGATATCCGTTTGGCTTTCCAGGAAAAAGGTTGTTATTTATCAGCGTTTCTCCTCAAGAGACATGTAAGTTTCGACTGTTCCGCTCTCTGCTTTACACAAGAGAGAAAATGACGCTAGAGAAGGAAGCACTTTTATAAACCTCAGAGTCGCCATCATGCGGAAAACTGGCGTAGAATCGCAGTCTGTTTGACGTATTGATTTAATTCCCGCGCTGATATTAATAGCATCTTACCTTGGCAACTGCATCTTCACAACGTGTTTAATAACAAAACGTTACCAAAATTGAACTTTATGTTCACAAGACATTGTTTGGGCGCCTGAAAACGTGGTGTTCCGCATTGAATGATCTTTCTTCGGGTTATTGTGATCCAACAGAGATGCTGCTGATTAGGCTAAACCTTGTGACTCCTTCAAATATTTCAAATTATCTTTTTTCCCCTACATATTTTAAATTAGTTTGTGGAATTTCCTTTTATTTATTTTTTTTATTTTTTTTGCCACATAACATAGTTAGGCTATAACAAAGTGGTCTGTGCCAACCTTGGTTGAGTTCAGAGATATTATTATTATTATTATTATTATTTGCAGGAAAATAGTTTTTTGCTCCTATACAAAAAATGTAGATGACGTAAATGAAAAGTGCACTCAGTTTTTTTAGTCTACTTCAAATGTGTTAGAGATGTCTGACAAATATGATAAAAAGGTTATCCACCTTGTTATTCAACTTGGAAGTAAGTCGTTTTGTGTGAATGTGCGAGACTTCCGTTTCATTAACCGATTAAGGGAAATAGGCTAACGAGATTAACAAAGTGCAGTAAATGGTAAAACTGTTTACACAACAAAACAGTGTGTTCATAATTAAGATAATACATTAAAATAACATGGTATGGCAAACTAGTTTGCAAATTCAAGTAGCAAAAATATCTGCAAACAGATGATTCCCGGAAGCCAGACCCATAAAATTTACAGATGGCCGAGCCATAAAATAAGGTGGATTTGAGAAAAGCTGCTATATTCTAAATGGATCGGGTGGTCTAATGGAGGAAACCATGTTAAGATCGCATGACTAAAAGTGTCATGCATACAGAAGTGATTTTTGCAGCCTTGGTTAAGGAAATATTTGTCTCGTAAGAATTTTTTTAAAGACTTTATTAAAAGCCTTAAAGGGATAGTTAACCCCAAAATGAAAATTTGATGTTTATCTGTTTATCTGCTTACAAATATCTGCTTATCCAAGATGTAGGCCTAGGTGACTTTGTTTCTTCAGTAGAACACAAACTAGAACACAAGATTTTTACTCAAACCGTTGCAGTCTGTCAGTCTTATAATGTAGGTGAATGGGAATCACGGCTTATAAGTTATCATTAAATCAGTTCCCCTATAAGGAAAATGTATGTGTTTTTGTTTGTTGTTGTTTTTTTACTTCCGGAACAAAACTGTTGAACTCTACTGGACCTGGTTGCTAATAATAACAATAATAGTACTGTGTTGTAATAATGATCATTTTTGTGTTTTTTATAAACTAAAAACTCATGGTGATAAGAATGTGCATGATCCACCGGACAGCCCTAAATGAATCAGTTAGAGTTGTTCCGATTCCGATACTAGTATCGGAAATATCTCCGATACCACAACAAATTCTGGCATCGGCATCGGCGAGTACATGAACCCATATACCGATCCGATACCATTTTCAAGACCTAGTTATGAACGCTAGCTTTGCCTAACCGCTGCACGGTTCTTCTTCGCTGCTCAGAATGCATTGCAAACACAGGACGATGTGCTGTAATGCCACAAGCAACCCCTGTTTAGAGCAGCGAAGAAGAAATGAAAACGCGTTAGCAGCACTGATCTATATATGACTGGATCGCTCATCGCGTTCTAAACTGCCAACAGACAGTGAAGCCGCTTCTATATTACAGATCAGTGGTTAGCAGTATGTCTGCTGTTTAGCAGTATTTCAGACTGGACCAACCAGACAGTAAAACGGCGACTAGGGATGCCACAAGTAAAAATTTTAAATGCTGAAAATTTTAAAATGTGATGATACCAGCGTCTCTGTAAAACCGGTAGTAAGTTACCGACTGCTGAGTATATTCCGTCCCCGCAGCTGCGTTCATTCGCTTCCGTGTTAGTCTAAGCGCAGGGCTCCAGACTGTAGCCGAATATATATATACTAGTGTCTGTGAATATTAAACTGCAAAATACTATTTAAATATTACTCCTGCAAAGTCTACATCTCTGTGGGAGACGGGCGCAGATGCACGAGAGCTCGCTGTTTTGTAGTCTATGCTGTTTTTGTAGTCTATGTGTCACTATATGAGGACATGAACGCATAAACCGTCACTTCATGAGAATTTAACGTTTCATTTGAGAAAACTGTCATATCATAAACACAGACACTCAAAGATCTTCATGGCGAGTAAATTGACAATATATTAAGCTACTGTTGTAGCCTACAGTAGATTTAGCTACGTCTCTATGTAGTAATAATACGTCTCTATTAATAATAATAATTATGCCTAGACGGTTGCTTGTTTTTTACTTGTTTTGTTGTAAAGAGATTATCTGATTAATATAGAATTTTTTATATTCCTAGACTTATTTGTTGCAGTTTTTTATACACTAATATTGTAAAACTAAAATACTAAAATACCTTTTTTAGTTTGCGGTGTTAGATTTTTGGCTGCATTTGAAGTTCTTTTTCGCTTAAGAAATTAAATAATATTACTGTCAAATTCATGTCAGATAATAAAAATACTGTAATAAATACAGTAGTTAACCATGTATTTGTTCATGTTTTATCAAGGGATAAGTCTGGAGCACACCATAAAATAATTCTAGAAATTTACACAGGGCTAGTAGTATATACAGCTGTATATACAGATACACACCCAGGTATCGGATCAGTACTCGGTATCGGCCGATACCCTGAGCCCAGGTATCGGAATCGGTATCGGGAAGAGAAAAAGGGTATCGGAACATCTTTAGAATCAGTACAAGTGGAAATATTAAATATTGTTGAGTGCTGAAAGTGCTGAAATGATGACCCGCAGCTCCACAGAGCGAGGACAAATGGAAGAACATCAAGTGGTGACCATGGCCAGCACACCACTTGATGTTCTTAGATTCCCTAAGTTCAAGGGGCAGAGAATTCCAAAGGACAGGAGCTTAGAAAGAGAAAGCCTTATCACCCATAGATCAGAATCAGAATCATAAAGAGCTTTATTGCCAAGTATGCTTGCGCATAATAGGAATATGTTTTAGTGACATAAGCTTCCAGTACACAGAGACAACAACAACACAGACAAAAAAAAAATAGAATATACATATAACATATAACATAAAATACATTTAAAAAAATGAATTGTATGAACAGTTGTGCTATATATGATAATGGAATAGAACAGAGTGAGATGCAGGGATGTACTAGGATGGAGGTGGTAACAAATAAATATAAGGATATTGCACGATTTTATTGCATAAGTAGGGAACATTTAACTGTTCATGAGATAGATTGCCTGGGGCAATAAACTGTTCTTGTGCCTGGCTGTCCTGGTATTTGTGGCTCTGAAGTGCCGGACAGATGGTAAAAGTTCAAAAAGGGGATAACTTGGATGTCAGGGATCCAGAGTGATTTTCTGAGCCCTTTTCCTCACTCTGGATGTATACAGTTCTTGAAGGGTGGGCAGGGGAGCACCAATAATCCTTTCGGCAGTCCGAACCATTCTCGGTAGTCTTCTCATGTCTGATTTTGTAGCTGAACCAAACCAAACAGTTATTGAAGTGCACAGGACAGACTCAATAACGACTGAGTAGAACTGTTTTAGCAGCTCCTGTGGCAGGTTAAACTTCCTCAGCTGGCGAAGGAAGTAAAATCTGTGTTGGGCCTTTTTAACAATAAGGGCACTGTGATTGTTCCACTTCAGGTCCTGAGAGATGGTGGTTCCCAGGAATCTGAATGACTCCGCTACCACCACATTTCTGTCTGTGATTGTAAGTGGGGGGAGTGCAGGGGGTTTCTCCTGAAGTCCACTATCATCTCCACTGTTTTGAGTGTGTTCAGCTCCGGGTTGTTAAGACTGAGATTTGTAATTGGATGAAAGTTATTAAAGTCATCCAGTGCAAGAAGGAGCGAAAACAGTGTTAACCCATAGGTGTCAGTATAAAATCCAGAAAAAATTAAACAAAAACTTACTGAATGCACCTTTAAAATTCAGCAACCTGATATGACAGCCACTTAATCACTGCAACCATATGGGTATCTGAAACGTACAGTAGTTAGGAAAGTTTATTAGGTGATCCTGAAACAAAACCTCTGAAATGCTGCATCAGTTCTTCTTTGTTTTACAATCAAGAATTTTGACTACTAGCCAATGATGGAAACTGACATAGCTGAAGATGTTTTACCTTGGTTAAACCCGTGCCTAAGACCTGTGAACAGCTGTCCTGTGAAACTGTGCTGACAAAGCAGAATGTGGTATGGAGTTTGATGCTGTGCATGTTTGTCATCTAAAGAACAGAGGGTAGTTAGAGCGACGGTACCTAACAATCAACAACTCAATGTTTGACAGTCATGGACACTACATCCTTTATATAAGAACATGCACACGTTAACTTCATTCAGTGTAACTAATTTGCATAAATCATTTTACACTGACAAGCTTTGTGTTTTCACCGAAAACGAAATGTAATGCTTTACTGCTAATACTTGCCTTGAGCAGAGCAGCCCATATACTTTAGATGTTTTCATCAGTTTTACATTCACTTATTTACATATTTAATGGAGCAGATAGTGAGTCACATATGATGCATTACTATTACATGCATCTTGAATAAGCACACTTCTTTTTCTCATTTGATTTCAATGATTTCATTAACTTAATAATTTAAAAAATGTCAGTGTCTTAAAGGGAAAGGGTTATCCTTTAGAAGTTAAGACTTCTATCTTTTCCTATGAAAATAGATTTTCTGGTAGCACTTTATTTTACAGTCCTGTTCCTCATGTACATACTATGTACTTATTATAGTAATTACAATAACTATGTAATAACTAGGTACTAACCCTGAACCTACCCCTAAACCTAACCCTACCCCATGTAGTTACCTTGTATTACCAGAACTTTCTTAGATAAATACACTGTAAGTACACTATAAGTACATGTTAGTACACGTACTGTAAAATAAAGTGCAACCGATTTTCTACATGTTATTGGTCTTATTTTTATTGGTCTTCTTTCCTTTTTCAAAAATCTTTTTCATTTAGATACATGCCATAATACAGAAGAAAATATACATTGCGAAAAACACACAATGATCATTTGAACGAGGGGCTGCTTTTTAGTCTTTTGAACTGATCTGAAAGAGAAATGCCTTAAACAAGAAATGCCTTATACATTTATTTTTTTTTTAATTTTATAGTGCCTTGCATAGACTTTGGAGCTGCAATTGTTAAATAAAGAGCTGTGCTTTTAGTTTAGTTTTTTCAAGAAAATAAAAAAAAAAGATCCATAGTCATGGATTAAAGCATGTTCAAATCCTACATCTAGAAGGTTATTTTTTTTTCTGTTTATCCCAGATCCTTCATTAGGTCTGGCCTAAAGTTTGTAGACCAAATGAGGTTCTTGTAACCTTTTATTATCTTAATGTAGTGTATGTTCCATATTCATATTTAGCATTATACAGTCCTTCTCTTTCTCCAGGTGTGCCAACTCACAGAAACAAGAGCAAAAAGTGGGACGCTCTATTTAATCTAGAGTTTGGTGCTGCATAGGTTTGCAGGTGTATATTTACTTCCTTTTTAGAAAAAAACAAAAAACAAAAGATTCAGCCCAATTCACTGTGGGATGCACATATTATAATTCGCAGGCTTGTCCCCACATCCATTTGAATTTCTAATCAAATGTATTTATTTATTTATTTGTGTATAGATGCTAGATGCTATTTTCTAATCTTAAAAAAAGAACTTACTCAGCACAAAGATGCTTTTGGGCAATCTGCTTAATGGCGTATTCAACACAAATGTGTGTTTTATTGAAAACCATCCCGCTACCTTCCCTTTCATTGTCATTGTATTTACATACCAATAACTCTGCTCTACCATTCATTTATTTGCCATTCTTTAATATATCTGCATTTAAGCCCATGGTTTCTATGGTAACTCCTATTTGCATGAGAAAAAGAGTGGTTAGAGGGATGGTGTGTGTGTGTTGTGGGAGCATGTAGCAATGTGTTGTGTCTCCTTCATTAATGCTAACACTGTTTGGGCTAAATTTGTTCTGTTCAGTACCTCTGAGGGGTCAGGGCCCATTTATAACAAAATACTCATCTCTCTTTTGGGAACAGCTGCATTTTTGCAGCTCAGTAGAATGAGCATGTGCATGTAGATTTACTGATGCTTGCTATTTTGGTCTCCTTGCAGATTGCACTTGCATTAGTGCTCAAGACTGACATCATAAAATCTGTCCTTTAAAGAGGCGTGGGAACATTAAGAACAATGCAACAAATAGAGCATACATCTTGCTGAGAGTGTGCATTATGAATTTGACTTGTAACAGTCATCGTGGTAAACTTTTATACCTTTACAGGGCATTTCCTTTCCCAAAACCTGTTGTTCACTTCATTTATCAAAGGCTGACATGACAGGTAACAGGTTGCAGAATAAGGATATATGTGTCTGATGAAAGAATGTGAAAAGACCTGTCTGAACACATACAATATTCAGCTACTTTTTCACAATGTGTTATTTACAAATCTTTTATTTTGTTTATGCAAACTGTGCTATAAGATAACAGCAATTATTTTTGACTGTCATATTCTTTATTTCAAGCAACTAATGCTCCATTATCTGATTTTGTAATAGGCTAGTTGTAGTTTTCTAATTTATAGGCATGAAGCACATTTGGTGTGCTATAGCTGGGTTATCCTGTTAATGGGTTAATGGGTTTTGTGGACAATTTTTGCAAATTTTTTTAACATTGTTCTCCATATTGTGATTAAAAAAAAAAACTTGATTGATCACACATAGAAAAACTGATGTTTAGTGTGTGTGTGTGTGTGTGTGTGTGTACGTGTGTGTGTGTGTGTGTGTGTGTGTGTGTGTGTGTGTGTGTGTGTGTGTGTGTGTGTGTGTGTGTGTGTGTGTGTGTTTGTGTGTGAGTGACTGCATGTGTATATACTAAAAATGAGTCAATATATGTTACTTACTGTATATATATGTGATAGCTGTAAGTTGAAAGAATGAAGGCGGCATAGCATCTTGACCTTGCTCATGGAAAGAAAAAGGTAAAAGAAACAGCATATTTCAACGGAGGGAATTTTTAAACAATGTAATGATATATGTCTAAAAGATCAGCATGACAAGATGAACGAATATGGGAGGATTGGGAATTTTTAATTTTTGTTGGTTTGCAGATTTGTTTTTTGGTTCGGATCTTATATTAGTTATTAGTTGGTTAAGCAAGTATATGGTACTGAGCTTCATAAAATGTTTATAATCAAAACGTAAGGTCCCACTCCATGAACATCTGATAATGGTTACTAATTGGGCTTTTTTTTAAGTATATGTACACACACACACACACACACACACACACACACACACACACATATATATATATATATATATATATATATATATATATATATATATATATATATATATATTATTATTATTATTATTATTATTATTTAACTTTTTTAACCTTCAAGTAAATGTGTGCTTATTAGTGTTATACATGTTCGTTTGTGATTGAGAAGTTTAATCTACAGCACTTTTTAGAATTTACTTAAAAAAGGCATATATATTCCACATATCCTCTCTGGTACATTGCATTACTGTTATAAGTGCCCCATCAACGACATTTTACAGTATGTTTGACTAATTTTTATACAATTTTTTTTAAACTATCTGAAAAAAGGCAGGTTTGTCCTCTGCTGCTAGGGTTGACGAATTCAGAAATGGAAAATACAGGACAAACGTGGATAATAAGGGACAGAATAAGGGACATGTGTGTGTGTGTGTGTGTGTGTGTGTGTGTATAGTATGCATATACATTAGGCTATATAGTATTATATGCTAATGCATATTTTCAATTAAAGAGAACTTATAGATTTAATATGGGCTGCTCTTGATATTTGAAACTTTTTAATTGGTCATTTTGTGTTTCAAGAATAAGGTTCAAGGTTAAGAATACACTAGACATTACTTAGGCCTATGTAAAATGTTTTTCTCTATTTAACCACATTACAGTAGTAAAAGAGCACTGCCCTTATTGATCATGTCTCAAGTAGATTGCATGTTTTCTTGTGCGCCTAGATGTTGGACTCATGAAAAATAGTCATTTTGTTTGCATTTGCCAAAACATGGACGTTGAAGGGAATTGTGTTATGCCGAGTGCTGCTTGATGTGAAATGGGAGCGACCAGCCAGCAGTAGATTCCGCAACCTTCCTCAAACACTTATGTTCACAATTTGTGATTTACTCTGTGTAAATCACAAGAGCTGTGATTGGATGATGACAGGTGTCGGTGATCATTCTCAAGTGTTGTGATCAGCACTGCTGCTGTTGCGGTTGTATCAGTCAGTGGTTAGATCAGCGTATAGTGAATAAAGCAGTGAATAAACAGGACAAGGAAGGTCACGTACGGGACACATCAATTAAGCCCAATATATGGGACGTCCAGGCTAATACGAGACAGTTGGCAACCCTATTTGTGGCAGAGTACAACATTAGTAAAGTTGATCAGTAAGGTTGTTACGGTGAAGCTTTGTGAAGGTTTGGTTGTTTATGGCACTGTAGAAGAAAACTTGATGCTATTGAAAAATACATTTAGTCTTTTATATGATCTTTGAAATCTGATATCATGTATTTATATAGCTTGTATTTATAAAATTTTTGCTTGAAGTCAGTTCAAATCTCTCATGTTATTTTGTGACTTGGGTTTATAAATAATTGACGGACCCAATAGACTCTCTAGAATTTTTCACATCTCATGCATGAATTGTGCGGAAATATCTGCAGAAATCTGAAGAATTGATTGAAGTATGGTTAAATGTGTTGAAACTGAGAGAAACAACACTGATATGCCCATTCAAGTCTTTTATTTGAATAATAAGTTCTTTCAGTACTGTTTGCCAAATGTATTATATAGGGATCTGTGCGTTTGCACCCTCAATCACTTTCAGTGGGTCTCCACTGGATGAGACAAATGACTGGGATATAATTTAGCAGTGCTAAGGCGTCTTGAAGGCCTGCCACGCAACAGAAATGGAGGTTGTTAGGGATTCAGTGCTAAGGCCTGGCTTTCTTAAATGGAGAGAAACGGGTAGCATATACAGAGCCATAGCCACTAGTGCACAGAGTTGCTAGGTAACAGGTAGCATACAGTTATGTAATGTGGCATGCTCACAGTTTACATGTTTTATGGTATTCCTCTGGAGAACTGGAGCTATCTCAGGCACAGGGAAGTTTCCCTCAGCACATCAACTCAGACCCAGCAGATCCTTTCTGTGTTCAATGAACTCTTCTTGCACTCTTTGTAATCAGTCCAAAAAATCATGCAGCTCCTTATTTCTTGTGCTCTTGGTGAGGTTATATATGAAATACTGTGTCGTATTAGCATATGCAAAGGATTTTCCAGTTCAGTTGTACCATCCTGAGATGCTGGCTGCTGATAATTTTACTGGAAAATTCATTGAAATGCGACATTCAAAACTGTAAAAAAAAAAAATGCTTTTCACTGCACAAAGACTTGTTTTTATTTAAACATGATTTTTATTCATTTGTGCTAATTGCTAATTGTGCTAATTCGTTTCTTGTAATGCCCCATGCAATTCAAATTCACAGGTCCTCTCAGTGAATTTGAGAAACTTGGGATTGGCATATATCTATATTTAAAAAATATTAATACTAAGGTGTGTTTTATTTTCCAATTATTCTATTTATTTAACAAAAAAGAATGTGTTTAATATGCATTAAATTGGATAAGTATCCTATGTTAGTGAATAATTATGTAGTATAGAAGTATTTTCCTCCACATCTGAACACATTCTTTTGGGAACCGCAGCACAAAATAATGCTTATAAGAGGAGAAAAAAAAAAAAAATCTTTGAGTTATTTCACAATGAACAAAATTAAATTGTAGCCTACATAGTTTGTGCAAATAAAGAATTAAAAGGTTGCATTTTATATATGCAACAGCCTGCCACTGGCAGTCCCTTACGAAAATGTTTTTACTAAAGTGACCGTAGTTAAACTATTTGTAGATTTCCATGGTTACCACTACAGTAAGCATATTTTAACCACGTGTAAACAAAATTATAACCTAATAAGTTGCAGTTATTGAATATAAAATGCATTTCAGATATTATAATAAGTAGGTATCATTACCCGTTTTACTCTTAGTAATATAATAAGTTAATAAATTTCATAGTCAAAAAGTTCAGTTTAGAAGTATCATATCGTATCGTATCTGTATCATATCAGTATCATATCAAAAACATCAAAAAATCCTGATTTTTATTTTATTTTTTTTAGCACAGATACAATTAAAAAATGTAAGCATTTTTAACACTGATAATAAGAAATCAGCCTATTAGAATGATTTCTGAAGGATCATAACCAGTGCTTTAAGTGGCCCAAAAGAGGTGCCGGTACTCTATTATAGACTATATATATACAGTACAGACCAAAAGTTTGGACACACCTTCTCATTCAAAGAGTTTTCCTTATTTTCATGACTATGAAAACGTCTCTAGGTTACGTATGTAACCCTAGTTCCTCGAGGGAAAGAGACGCTGCATCAAACAACGCTTTGGGGAACTCTGAATATCATATCCAATCTGTCTTATAGAAGAGCGTGACGTCACGGGAGGGGTGACGTAAGTGACCAGGAAGCTATAAAGGCACGAGCCGCGCAGCTGGCTTCAGCTTTGAGCACTAGCAAGCGCCGGCAGGGGTGCCGGGGGTATGGCCTCGAGACGCAGCGTCTCGTTCCCTCAAGGAACTAGGGTTACATATGTAACCTAGAGACGTTCCTCTTCAGGAACTCGAGCTGCGTCAAACAACGCTTCGGGGAACGAGTACCAACGTTGCCAGACTACCAAACCCCTGCCTAGTGTGTATCCGAAGAGCACAGCTTAGGACGAGAGGACTGAAGTGCCTGGCATGTCTTAGCCATAGAATCTTGCAAAAGTAGAAGGCATGGACCACCCCGCATCATTGCAGATGTCCAGCATGGACGCACCTGCTAGAAAGGCCTTGGAGGCCGCCATACCCCGAGTAGAGTGAGCCTTGGCTCCCGACAGCGGGGGTCGTCCAGAGGACTCATAGGTGGCGTTGATAGCCTCGACTATCCAACGACTAATAGTCTGCTTAGAAGCAGAAAAACCCCTCTTGGGGGGACCGCAGCATACAAGCAATTGGTCCGTTTTTCTCCACAGGGCAGCTCTGTGGACGTATGCATCCAGCGCTCGAGCTGGACACATACAGTTTAGCTTCGCTTGGTCGGGCTCCCGAAAGGGAGGAGGACAGAAGGCCTGCAGCACTACAGGTCGTGGTGTGACAGAGGGAACCTTAGGAACATATCCCGCTCGAGGGTATATGAACGCTTTGGTCATGCCAGGTGCAAATTCAAGATAAGTAAGGGCCACTGAAAGGGCCTGCACCTCTAACACCACAACCAAGTCCCACGGGGGAATACGGGACCGTACTGGAGGTCTGTGCCTTAGACATGGGGGCCACACCACAGCTTCCAAAACTCCGGGCGAGGGTGAATTATCGTGGCCTGAGCCTGTGAGAGTAGGTCTGTCCTGATCGGTATCTCCCATGGAGAGCCGTCGAGGAGCGAGACCAGGTCTGCGAACCATACTCGGCCCGGCCAGAACGAGGCCACTAATAACAGACGGACCCCGTCCCGGCGTACTCTCGCCAGAACTCCTGGGAGCAGAGCAATAGGGGGAAAGGTGTGCAGACGAAGCCTCGGCCAGGTCTGTACCATAGCGTCCAGTCCCAGAGGAGCTGGATGAACTAGAGAGAACCAAAGGGGACATTGTGATGTCTCTTGAGTCGCAAAAAGGTCTACTTGAGCCCTGCCAAAAACTCTCCATATCTGCTCGGGGTGAAGCCTCCATTCCCCGTGCCTCGGCCCCTGCCTCGACAGTATGTCTGCTCCCACATTTAGTTTCCCAGGAATATATACTGCTCTTAATGAGAGGAGTTTGCTCTGGAGCCACACAAGGATCTGGTGTGCCAGCTTGTACAAGGGGCGCGAACGCAGACCTCCCTGGTGATTGATGTAAGAGACCACCGATGTGTTGTCGGTGCGCACCAACACATGGTGACCCCTTAGGTTTGGGAGAAAGTGCTCCAGTGCACGATAAACTGCTAGCATTTCTAGACAATTGATATGCCATGTCAGATGGCGACCACGGGCAGGGTTGCCACTCATGACTGCACCCCAGCCAGTGAGGGATGCATCCGTCGCTAGTATTACACGGCGACAAGGAGCTCCCAGCACCGGTCCCTGATTCAAGAACCAAGGTTTCTTCCACATGTCTAAGGCACGGAGGCAGCGCCGCTTGACCTTGATAGTTCGAAGTGGATTGCCCCTCGTGGAAAATCCCTTGGTCTTGAGCCACCGCTGTCATGTACAGCAAGGCCAAGAGGTATCACTTTGGACGCAGCTGCCATCAGACCCAACAATCTCTGAAATTGTTTGACAGTGACTGACTGGCCTTCTTTAACTCTCTCGACTGAGATGAGGATCGACTCGATACGAGCAGAGGACAATCGTGCCTGCATCGTGGTCGAATCCCATACTACACCTAGATAGGTGGTTCTCTGAACCGGAGAAATTACACTCTTCTTGGCGTTCAGTCTCAAACCCAGCTCCCCCATATGTGCAAGAACAACATCTCGATGCCAAGCCGCAACCTGCTCTGACTGAGCTAAAATCAACCAATAGTTGAAAATGCGGATGCCCTGCATGCGCAGGGAAACCAGAGCAGCGTCTACACATTTTGTGAACATGCGGGATGAGAGTGCAAGGCCGAAGGGAAGTACTCGATATTGGTAGGCTTCGCCCCCGAAAGCGAACCTCAGAAACTTCCTGTGTTGTGGAAGGATGGATATGTGGAAGTATGCATCTTTGAGATCTATTGTGACAGACCAGTCCTCAGACCTGATCTGACCTACAACATGCTTGATCGTGAGCATTTTGAGTTCAGTTCAGCAGAGCCGAACTGAATACGGTAGCTTTTTCTACTGTGTGCAGGACCCATTGAGATACATTTGGCAGTAGTTTTCCACGCTGCTAAATAATCTACTAAGGGAATCAGTCTCTCGAGACTAACCTCTGGTGTAAGAGGCCCCCGCAGGGGCAGCGAGCGTCTCAGCCCCGCTACGCGCACGGGCGGAAAATACTGAGAACGATGCTCACTGGGGACCGCTGCACCCTGGAACACTGGCAGGGTTGGCAGACCAGCCCCCAGAGGGCGCTGAGGCGAGACGGGCACCGTGTAATGCGGTGTACGCCGCTCTACCCCAGTAGGGGCCGCCCTTTGCAGTCGTGACCGAAACGTGTCAGGACATCTTAACCGAGGGCCTCACAGCCTGAAGTACAGCCCTCAGATCCGCCTTAGGCTGGGAAAACCCTGGTTCAGAGCGTTGCTTCAGCCTCCAGTCCCGACGCAGGGGGAGCGCGGGCGGCAACGCTCTGACTATAGACTGAGAGGGCTGCTCCTGCCCGGCAGCCCCTCCAGTATATATAATTTCTCAGAGTGAGCTAAATGTCATTATATTACTCAGAATTTAAGCAAACAAACAATCAGACGAGTAAACATGGTCTGCCTTGTTGGTATAATTCATATCTAACTTCTCATAGTCAGATAGATACTGAATTTAATTCCTCAGAATTAATGAAGTTAACCAATCAGACGAGTAAAGACGGTCTGGTTTTGGTAAGATTTACATCAAAACTCAAAATGATGTAATACACGTGTTGCCTCGGCAACACGCTGGCCGCTTAGTCACACAAACAATATTAATCTCCTCGGAGATAAGTAGCTGCATCTGCGAGTTCACAGAGGGGGAAGGAACCGCTGCGCGTGTTTCCGAACCTCGAGAATGAACTCTAAATCTAGGGAATACGGGTGGAGATAGGCAGAGCCGTCTTCACCCCGTCCTTAGATATACGAGAAGCACAGTCAGCCCCCTTATTTTTTCAGAGAGCTGACTGCGTGAGCTGCGCTCCTCATTAATGCTGCTCGCGTTGCCTCAGCAACACGCGAGCCTCTTAGTCACACAAACAATATTAATCTCCTTGGAGATAAGTAGCTGCTGCTGCGAATTCACAGAGGGGGAAGGAACCGATGCGCGTGCTTCCGAACCTCGAGAGCGAACTCTAGATCTAGGGAATATGGGTGGAGATAGGCTGAGCCGTCTTCGCCCCGTCCTTAGATGTGCGAGAAGCACAGTCAGCCCCCTTATTTTTTTCCCGAGAACTAACTGCGTGAGCTGCGCTCCTCATTAATGCTGCTCGTTATACAGTTAGGCATAATAAGCTTGTGAAACTGATGCTTGTGTAACTGTTTGTCTGTGCAACTGATGTTAATGCAGCTTATGTTTGTGCAACTGCGAACTCATCGACGCCCTCCGTTTCAATCTCCTCGGAGAAAAAAAGGCTGTGCATCACAGCCGTCACTCGGAGGGAAGGACCGCAACACTCGGGCTTCCGCACCCGGAGATCGGGCAGATCTGGCGGGTGAGGTAGGAGATAGGGACGCGCCCGTCTCCATACCCTCCTGCAAATCGTATCTGCAAACCCAGCAAGTGCAGGCGCCACTCTGCCTCGGCGAAAGCGGGACCGACACCGCAAGGAATGCTGGCGAAGACTCCCCCTCGAGAGAGTCCTCCGGGATCGAAGCATCCACATGGCTTGTACCAGTGCAGGCAGTCGGCTCCCTCAAGAGCTGTAACAGCGCGCATCGATCCCAGGCAGACCGCGCACAGACCGTGTATTCCCACTCGTGATGAACACACGCGGCTCGTGCCTTTATAGCTTCCTGGTCACTTACGTCACCCCGCCCGTGACGTCACGCTCTTCTATAAGACAGATTGGATATGATATTCAGAGTCGCTCACGCTAAACGCGTTCCCCAAAGCGTTGTTTGCCGCAGCTCGAGTACCTGAAGAGGAATTGTAGATTCAAACTGAAGGCATCAAAACTATGAATTAACACATGTGGAATTATATATGGAATTATATACATAACAAAAAAGTGTGAAAGGTTCTTCAAAGTAGCCACCTTTTGCTTTGATTACTGCTTTGCACACTCTTGGCATTCTCTTGATGAGCTTCGAGAGGTAGTCACCTGAAATGGTCTTCCAACAGTCTTGAAGGAGTTCCCCGAGAGATGCTTAGCACTTGTTGGCCCTTTTGCCTTCAGTCTGCGGTCCAGCTCACCCCTAAACCATCTCGATTGGGTTCAGGTCCAGTGACTGTGGAGGCCAGGTCATCTGGCGCAGCACCCCATCACTCTCCTTCTTGGTCAAATAGCCCTTGATGCCTTCAGTGTGACTCTACAATTTTCATAGTCATGAAAATAAAGAAAACTCTTTGAATGAGAAGGTTTGTCCAAAGGGGGGTGTCTGCGATCTTGGGTGACGGGATGGGGGGCTTATGATATTAGATTTCCTACCCTATAATAAAAGATAATGAATTTCAAACCTTAACTAAACACATTTTTATTCAAAGATCAACCGACTGTCATTACTCTTTAGTCTGCCACAAGAAACAACAACATTAAAATCATGAACTCAAATGTCATTGGAAAATAAAAAAATAAAACAAACAATGACTGTTGTAACATTGCGTAAATCAGACCTTTCTGTATTATGTATTTTTTTTTTTTTACACAGTGCCACGAACTGTCACTCCTGTATGCGTGCATCACTGTCCTCCTCACAGCTGCAGCAACTTGCGCTCTCTTCATCAAGCTTTAAAACAAAAAGGGGACAAAAAGTTTGTATTGTCTTTGTGCATATAGATTAATTAGATAAATGAATATCTAAATTCGTGCCTAGCCGCCTACGGTATTTTTTTAGAACTTAAGATGCTGCAGCCAATGAGCAGCCGGCGGGGGCTGGTTGCAGGACGACTCAACCTCCGCAGACAGTTTTTAATGTTTATCAGACAATCAGGGGCGGACTGGCCATCGGGAGCACCGGGACATTTCCCGGTGGCCTGACGGTCATTCTGGCCTGCCGGCTGCCGCTGTGCAGTTGATCAGACTGACGTGCAATAGGCTGGTATGCAACTGCGAATTAATACACCCCACATGGTTCGGCACGCGCTGAGACCGCTGTTCAACTTAAATCTGACAAAGCATCTGTAATAACACGTAAAACAAACAGGGTTCAGCTAATATATGTTTCTGTTGATGCATGCGCATTCTGGATTCCCAGACATTACAACAACAGCGATGGAAAAAACCTGTACAAATCATTCACTCTTGTTCAATACTAATACAAACACTGTATCAGTGCATTCTCTTAAAGTGACATTCTCTTAAAGTCTTTATATTAATCGAACAGCAACAACAAAGAAATCACTCACTGCTCTTGATTGAAAAGTTTTTCTTTACGTTAATGAAGAATTATCTTTCATGTATTGTACAAAATGCTATGCAGTTTTACATATGATTACTTTATTCAATTTCTGTACCTAAAAACTAATGCAAGACCTACCTAAAAAAACCTGAAAGTCAGTTTATTTTATTTGTATCTTTACTCTATTGTATTTATTTGTGCTGATGCTTGTTGTTAGAATATTCTTAATAATATATATATATATATTTATATATATATATATATATATATATATATATATATATATATGTGTGTGTATATGTATAGTTTTTCCATAAACATAGCACATACAATGGTACCGAAACCATGACTCTAAAACCGTGAAACAAACCGAACCGTGAAAAAGTTGAACTGTTCCACCCTAATATTTACATAATCATTTGGCAGACGGACGCTTTCATTCAAAGCGACTTACAATAGATAAAATCTATTAAAAAAAAAAATATATATATATATATATATATATATATATATATATATATTACAAATGTATATAATGATAGATGTTTTAAAAGACCATCTTAATGACAAACTAGCACACTGTTTTACATATGGGGATACAGTATTTTTTAAGTGCCAAAATCGACCAGAAATTGATTTTCTATTTCTAGCCTACAATATGTAGCCTAGTGTACAATGCTTATTTATTTTGAAGGTGACGAAGGAAGCAACAGTAGCACTAGTACTGCTAGTGCTCCTGCTGTTGAAAAAGATGGGGTGGACAGTTCAGCTTTTGAGTCAGAGCAGGAACCTTCAGCTAAAGTTTAAGCTATTAGAAAAACTAAACATGCTGACTATACTCTTTTATGATTTATAAGGTCATCAGTAGTACTGTGATCATTGGGACATACAATTGATGGCTGCATAATTAATATAGATTATTAAAAGTGCTTATTTCATATTGCAGAGAAATTCGATGTGCAGAGTGAGAGAGAGGGGGATTAAAGGAAGGAGGATAGAGACAGTGAATGCCTTGATAGTCCATTTGATTATTTTGCCAGTCCACAGTCTAGATTTTGATTTATTTTTTAGGTATAACCCAATTCAAACAACTGAAAGAGCCAAAGAGTTTAGCAGTCTGGTGGACACATGAATTGGGTGGTGGTGACTGCAGCAACAGAGGTAGCCTGGGGTGGAGTCAAATTCCCAGCCTGATATACTGTCCCAGTCCGCCACTGCAGACAATAACTACTCAAGATTTTGCTTTAGTATAATTTTCGGGACAATTAGGGCCAGATTTGGGATTCGGGAAAACAGTTTAGATTTCGTGACTGTCCCGAATTTTTTGGGACGTCTTTTCACCCTACCTGAAAGAGCTACTGCATTACTTCATTAGCTTGCGTCTGACCTGCAGTGATATCATTCAGGCTTGGTGGGGTGTCAGCCAGCGAGTAATCTGATTCTGACCGTTGTAGCAGAAATGACTCGAACCAGACAAATTAAAGAGTCAATCAGGGCTGTGGCTGAAACACGAGCTGAATTCCTCAGTAAGGCAACAGGAAGTCATAAAACATTCTGTGCCACAAGTCCCAAGCAAGATAACCAACTA
Source organism: Carassius carassius (assembly GCF_963082965.1). Taxonomy (NCBI): domain Eukaryota; kingdom Metazoa; phylum Chordata; class Actinopteri; order Cypriniformes; family Cyprinidae; genus Carassius; species Carassius carassius. The sequence goes on along the minus strand of NC_081767.1, from coordinate 20,646,793 downwards.
ACCAACGCTTTCACAGAACAGCTTTTAACATTAACACCACTAGAACAATTATTGACAATTTCAATTCGGAGAAGAGATTTGTCAAATTTGTTGTTCGTAATTGATAAGCAACGCCAGACATCATGTGTAAACCCATGAGAGTACTATACAAGATCTTTTGACTTCCCCCACCCAGCAGAACCAGACTGAAATTCCTAAGGGGGAAGGGGCATTGAACCTCTGGTCTCCACAGAAATCTCTGTCAAGAGAATGGCAAAGAAACTGTCTTTTCTACATGTATATGGACCAAAATGAACTCCAAAATGACTTCTAAATGAATATCAGTCCATCGCTTAACTCCATATTCATTTATATGTAACCCACACATTTGACTATCATGTTATAATCACTTATTGTGTATGTCTTTTAATAACTATGGGATAGCTTAAGGATACATAGTCATGTCTAGTATCTATGTAATCGAATCTGCTTGCTTGAAATAGTCCTGACAATCAATTATTGGTCGAATGTATCATATTCTTGTTATAGGAATCATGTCCAAAATTATACCCTGCAAGAGTAGGAAAATTCGGACCACATGCTTGGTAAGATAAACATATGATTTATGATACCCCCGAGCCAAGACAATATCTGATTGGTCAAGACAACATTTGAGGTGTGGCCAACAGGCCAGTTTAAATACTTAGGACACCATAAAATCTTGCTTTTAGTCTCTAGCTATGCTTCTGCTATTAGTCATGTCTGCTTTTAGTTCTAGCCTTGCTTTTGCTATCAGTCATGCCAGCTTTTAGCTTTGCTTCTTAGCTTTAGCTTTTAGCCATGCTGTTTGTCATCACTGTTCTTTGAGCGCGGTTCCAGCGTGCTTCAGCCTGCACGCCTGCTGCTACTTAGCCACAATGAGAAGAAACACCACATAGTCTCGTCAAACTTTATTTATTTTCTTTTCCGTTTGAGAGTTTCGTGTTCTGAGTTAAGTTTTGTAACGTCGAGTTTCAACTTCAACCCGCACACAACTCCGTCTTCAGCCAACGCCCAACCAGGGCTTCCCAAGACGTCACTTCAACGACTACTGAACTTCCAGCCAACCAGCGACAACAAAGGGACACCTTTACTCAGGCAATGTACCTTCAGACATTTGTACTGGACTGGTGTATCTAATATAATTTTCACCTCATTGAGGAACTCAATTCGAGGGTTACTTAAGTGATTGATGGTTGTTCATGTCTATGCAATTTAACGTATTGCTGTAAACTTGGGATTCCACATTTCCATTCTCTTAAACTCATCTTTCCCTAACTTTCGATCTTCCTGCAACTTGTGTGAATGTGTGCGTGCGTGTGTTTGTGTGTTAGATTAGCTTATATGTCTTAGATTTATCTAATAAAGCCTTATTCATATTGAAAAGAGAAGTATCTTGTGTTTTGTGCTTACAAGTTAATGTCTTAAACTGCCGATCTTGTTACTGTGCTAATTGATAGTGTTTTCACTATAGTTTGGATATTAATATCCGGCGCAGATTTGATGTTAAACGGCTCGTTCAGTGAATCGCAGGGCGTCTCAGTGATCAGCCATGAAACAGTGATTCTGTTCAAATTCCCTTTAAAATCTTAAATGATTCCCTTTGAGCTAAATTGACCTGTTTCCCTTACACAGTGATGTTTTAGTACTCAGAGTCTAAAGCCAGGAGAGCATATTAAGTGTTGTTCACTGTATTTGAATTTTTATTGAGCCGAGTGTGAGCGTTTCATACACTGTCTCCGGCCACGTTGAGTTGTTACTGACAGCGGCAAAATCAACGCATGTGCTTTTCATTTGTATAACTTAAGGGTGTATGGGTACTGTAGTCTCTGCTCTCGGTGGGACGAATTAGGAAGCTTGCATTGTGAAGGGCGCTCTGAGAAGCGGCAGCGCAGGCAAAAGATTAAAACCTCTATTAAAACAGATGTCCAAATGAGCGTACCGGTACGCTAAAAGCACGTTCTGGGCGCACGGAGAGGTGGCGGTACGCTCAAGAGCTATATTTAGAAGTGGCGCTACTGAGTACCGGTGCGTACTGGCCCACTTAAAGCACTGATCATAACACTGAAGACTGGAGTAATTGCTTCTGAAAATTTAGCTTGAATCTAAAATATTTAAATAAAACATATTTTAAAATATATTAAATTAGAAATTAGAAATACAGTACACACTATCTTTTTGATTTCTTTAATTTTTTTATTTATTGGTGATTAAGATAAATTCTGACTGGTTCAAATTTCATCCATCACTGTAGTAAATAAGATTATTTGTGTAGTATTGGAGTTAACATGCATTTCTGTTCTTTCTGTATTACAGTATTATTTCACAGTCAGCTTCAACCATGAGAATCAGAAGGCTCTGGAGCTTCGTACAGAAGATGTTAAGGACTGTGATGAATGGGTGGCAGCAATATCACATGCTAGGTAAGTAAACTCTTTCAGTGAAAATAAATAAATAAAAAATGCATGTATACTATTGTCTACTTCAGTGAACAGCGTGGGTGGGGCTAGGGAGGGGCTAGCAGGTGCTTCAGCACCCCAGACAAAGACAAGCGCACCCCCACAGATTTTTTCTTGGAATCAATTATATACAGGCAGTAGCATATTGCATTTAATAAATAGCTGATAATAAAAAAAGAAACAAATAAATAAAAAACATTTGACTCATGCATAACACGAGGAATGCAATATCGGGGTGATTTGCAGCTGTTGCACTTTTCGTAATTATATTTTTTATTAAAAAAATGGAGGGCTTCCTTGTGCTAAGTAGGCCTGCCCCCGACTAAAGATTTTTCTAGTCAACTAGTTGTACGTTATATAAATTGAATATAATAATATACTATAGGCAGGCGTATTATAGCCTATTCCGTACTCAAGCTCGCACATAAAGCAATTGCCTCAAGGCTCCAGCAAGTGATTATGAATGTGTCGGGGAAAATAAATAAAGAGGAGGATTTTTTGCGAAGTGGACAGATTCCATGTCTCATTATCTATAATTAGCCTGAAGCTTGTTTAAGCAGTCTTGGATGTTGCAGAGGTTCTTTTAGGAATATTGTTTTTTTTTAGTAATGAACTTCAAATTCTCTGTTGGGAACTAACAAACAAAGCACAACATGTTGTGCATTTAATAACAAAGAGCCATAATGTAGTCAAAGACAAATGTGCATTTTGATATGTTTTCAGTTTGTTATGTTCATGTGATAGTTAGGCATAAAAGGTTAACCCTGTTAAGAGAAATATTATACGTTTATATACAATATACTGTTTCAGAAATATATCCAATTGTTTTATAAGGTGAAAAAATTGTGCAGATTTGCAAAAAAAAAAAAGAAAAGATAATTAGATCAGATCATGGTTTTGACTTGTTGGTTTATTACTGTGATTAGTAGATTAAAAGCTTTTTTAGTATTTTTGTGTTAGCCTTGTATGAATTGAAACAATCATGTCAGGATTTTAACTTAAGTAATTTTATAATATAAGTAATATAATAATAAAAGTAATTTTGATTGTTCACTATGTAATTTAATTGGTAAACATTAACATTTTATGTATAATAGCAGTAAAGCTTGATAAAATACACTACAGGTTAATGAGGTCTGTGTTACAAAACTGCTTATCCCATCATCCTTTTGTCAGCTTTAATAAGACACTCAACCATGATTATTTCCTCTCCATTTTGATGCAATAGCACTAAAAATCATGCTATAACACGAAATTGCTAAACACATCCATATTATCAGTATCATAATTATTCTTAGACTAGTTTACGTCACTTATTTCTATCATCACTACTCAGCCAGGCACTATACTACCATTCATTGTTTTTGTTTAGGTTTTTTTTTTTTTTTTTTGGAAAGAAAATTATATTTTTATTCAACAAGCATGTGTTAATTTCATCACTAGTGACAGTAAATAAATTTTTCGTCACAAAAGACTTCTATTTCAAATAAATGCCATTCTTTTAACATTTGTATTCCTCAAATAATACTTAAAATGTATCACAGTTTCCTCAAAAATATTAAGAAATACAACTGTTTTCATCAGTAATAAGAAATTCTTAAGCACTAAATCAGCATCACGCTACTCTGCCGGAAGGAACAAAGAGCCGAGGATAATAGAAAAAGTCTTTATTAATCCAACACAGGAGTAAATCCAATATGGAGAACAGGAGGAAGACACACATATGGAACTGGTAGACCCAAAAAAACTGAACTGAAAGGACTAGGGTTAACAAGGCAGAATAATAGGGAAACACAGTTGTATGGAATCAATTAATAATCAACCTAAACAAGGACAGGAAACAGACCAAATAAGGAAAAACAGGAATTGACACACACGACAACAGGTCCAAAGAGTTCTGAAGGATTATGTGACACTGAAAACTGCAGTACCAGCTGAAAACTCAGCTTTGCCAACATTTGAATTAATTATATTATAAAATGCATTCAAATAAAAAAAGTTATTTATATTGTAACATTTCACAATACAAGTGCTTTTTTTTACTATATTTCTGATCATGCAGCTTTGGTGAGCATAAGAGACTTCTTTTAAAAACATAAAACAATCTTATAATGCCCTTTTTTTAACAGTAGCTTATGTTTCGAGCATATTTGTGGTTCATGCATTTGATTATTTCACCAATTAATTACCAGCAGATATAGTAACAGATATATAAACAGCTTAACATATAAGTTTTGCGGGTATTAAATAATACACACTCACTAGATTCCCTTTCATAATCAGGTGTAGTTTATTTTTAAGGAGCAGGTCTGTGTTTGTGAAGAGGGGGGATGGTGCTCCGTTCTGGTCTCAGTCTATACTGGAGGTCTATTTTGGCCGTTTATCTCTGGCTATGCCCTGCAGCAGTTCTAAATCTGTGTGCATAAACATGAAGGCGTCTGGATTTGCTTGCTGTTTTGAGATAAGCACTGCACCAACAATTCAGTTTAATTGTTGAATTTGAGCATCCACAGTTTGCTCTGATAACGTGTGTGCTTATGGGGTTACGTGTTAACACTGTGTCTCTGCTAATGAGCTTTATTTCTAGTATAACGTGATGTTCCTCATTGTGTGGAGTGTGTGTGTGCACACTCATGTTTGTATTTGTGTCCTGTATCCCTTTGTGCATGGATGTGTATGTGTGTGTGTGTGTGTGTGTTTGTATTCATATGTGTGTGTGTGTTCTGTGTGCAGCTACAGAAACCTGGCCAATGAGCATGAAACGCTCATGCAGAAGTACCTCCATCTACTCCAAATCGTGGAGACCGAGAAAACAGTTGCTAAGCAACTTCGACAACAGATAGAAGATGGGGAGATTGAGATTGAACGTCTAAAATCAGAGGTAAAATTTGTAATTCAGAATGCAGTAAGGATTGTTTATCTATAATGAACATGCAAAACTTTTACTGCATATAAAGTTAATTCTGTCTCTCAGAAGTGACAGTGTTGTCTGGGAAATGAGTTCAAAACTAAATATTAGACATATTGTCTGAACAGCTAGTCAGCTTGTTTTAAAGGAGCCCCTTGTAAAAAGGTTGTCTTCAGGTTCCCCTGAACATGGTTTACATAAGATATGTTTGCAAAACAGAATTAAAAATAATGCAGTGATTGCATTATTATGGAATAAGAGAATTTAAAAAATAAATTAGTATAATTGGAAAAACTTAAACTAAAATACCTTTTAACTTACAAATAACAACTAAATAACACAAATGAATGTTATGTTTTGTTACAGAATATATTACAATTATTTATCATGCATTGTAAAAAAAACAACAAAAAAAACAGCGGTGGTTGCCATAAATTCACTGAAAATATATATGGTGACAAGTTGTTTTAGGTATTGCAGGATGGCATATTGGTACCTGTATATTTTACAACCATAAATTTCATGAAGTCATATAATATTAAAGGGATAGTTCATTGAAAAATGAAAATTATGTCATTAATTACTCACCCTCATGTCGTTCCAAACCCGTAAGATCTCCGTTTCTCTTTGGAACACAGTTTAAGATATTTTAGATTTAGTCCGAGAGCTTTCTATGGGATTTAAATCCTGCCATGATTCAAAACTGAAAATACAGGTCTGAAAGGTTGAAACTAAGTGTTCGAAAACTCAAAATCTTACAAAAAAAAGTTTTGCAAGATCGAAAAATAAGATTTGCAAGCTTGCAAAATGTAAAAAAAAGAAAAAATATCTCTGCAAACATTATGTTGTTTTTTAGATTTCCTTCTTCAGAACTGCAACATTTTTTTACGATGTTGCGCAAATAAATTTTCAGAGTTTCAAATTTGTCAGTGTTCTCCCACTGTATTAGATTGTTTTCCAGGTTTGAAACCTTGTAAATGGTGATCTGAAAACTGGTGTGCGAATGTGTGAATGTTTTTTTTTTTGAAATTCTGAAAACAGAGCTTTGCAGGCTTGCAAAGTGGTAAAAAAAATTACATCTCTTCAAACGTAATTTTGTTTTTGAGTTTTCCCTCTTCAGAAGTGCAACACTCTTTTTTATGGTGTTGTGCAATCATTTTTTCAGAGTTTCGAATTTGTCACTGTTCTCCCAGTGTATAGTTTGTTTTCAAGATTTGAAACCTTGTAAATAGTGATCTGAAAACTGGTGTGCGAATAGGTGAAAAAAAGTTTTGAAACTCTGAAAACTGAGGTTCGAAAGGGCGAAACTTATTATATTACATTACATTAGCACTCCTATTGCAGACTATTTTTTCAGAGCTGAGTTTACAACACCCACTTTGCGGAGATACGCACACACAGTTGCGAGCTTGCTTCTCACGTGATTTGTGGCAGCGTTGTCACGCAGCTCTGCTCTGAAACTCTGAAACTCAGACTGAGCGAAAATGAAGCTTCGCAACCTCGCAACTAAAAAAAGCCTGGAGGGAGGGCCTTCTGCTCTTGGCCAATGCTTTGCTGTCTGCTGACGTACAGTCCAATCACAAGTCGTATTTACAGGAAAGGTGGGATTGACCGACTGCTCCGCCAATGACAAAAGCGCACAGGATACGCAAACAGGATGCACAGATTTCTGTCCACAAGGCGGTCCCTCGCGGTCCAGTTCTAAAATAAAGGTTTACCCACTTGTCGCTGAAATTCACCATACAATTGCCAGTAGCCACTGAGTTTACCACTGATAGACCGGCGGTGCATCAGTATACACACTTGCACCTTGTCTGGTTTAGGCCTGTCATTGATAAATAATGATGACAATAAAAACGCCAGTAGGTGACAGCAAAACCATGGTTTTAAGTAGGCTATTTATTGAATCGTTCAAATCAAACTTTTCGTTCAAAACGCCTGATTCTATTAGAAAGGAAACAAAAGAGTCCATTTGAATGGACTGTTGAATCACTGGCTCACTTGATTCGTTGAAAATCTGATGAATTCAAGGAACAAAACACTGCTCACTTAAAAAAGTTGGGTTAAAAACGACCCAACAGCTAACCCAATGGTGGGTTGATATAGCACCGACCTATTGTTGTGTTATTTTAACCCAATAAATTAGGTAACTAGTTTTACCCAATAAATTGGTTTACAAAGAACTAATCTGTTGGGTTATTTGGCCAAAATGATGCTTTAACCAACCTAGTAATAATATTATTATTACTATTATTGCCATGTAAATAAATAACTCACAACTTAAGTAATATTAACAATGCTTTATTTACATTCGATTAGACATTACATTCAAAAGTTATTGTTGCAATTGTTTTAATGTATCTCCTATGAAATTGTTTCAATAAAAGTCTCATAAGGCGACAGTGTGTTGAGGGAACACCTCTAGGCACAGAATATTAATGTTAAATTAATTAATTAATTTATAATTATGTTTTAAGTTCTAAGAAGCATGGAACACAAAAAAACAAACAAACAGTTGTAAACATTAGAAATTGTAAACATTTTCATTAAGTTATTGTTGCAATTGCTTTAGTTTAGTTTCAATCGCAAAATTAATGCAGTGTCTTAAAATCCTGTCAAAGCTAAGGATATTCAATGAAAACAATTGGCGTTGTTCATTGGCCGGGCATCGACCAATAAAATGTCTTCATTCGCACCAAAACCCCGCCCCCAGCTCTGCTCTCTCACATCTGCATATACAAGTGCACAAGTGAGTTTTGCAACAGAATACCGCAAAAAGAGTAGCAAAAGTCAGAGCGCTAGGATTTGAACTTGTACTTCCAGATCTGAGAGGTTGTAAGTGCCGACTTGACGTTGTGCAGCGAAACTGAAGTAAAGTGCAAAAGTAAATATGTCGTAAACGTGTGTATGTCATTTTCTTTGTGTGAATGTCATTCTACACATTTGTAACTATTAGTCTACAACTTCCAATTCAAAACACGGGTGTTTTGATCATTGTCTGTGTGTGCAAATTGAAAGATTCAACTTTTCACATCAGAGCTGTGAGTGTAAATTTTAACTTACAAATACAAATATTAATATGTCAAGTTCTCACATTCAGATCTTCAACCTCTCGAGTTTTGCTACTGATTTACCTTTATAGTTTGGATCAGACTCCGAGTAATCAGAGAGAGAGAGAGAGAGAGAGAGAGAGAGAGAGAGAGAGTGGACTGTGGAAGCGCACAGCTGGAGCAGAGAAGCAGAACTACTGTTCAGGGTTTTAGGTCAGTTTCATCTGTAAAGATGCTTTTTTGTCTTTGTTTTTTTATTTAATTAATCAAGCAGCAGCACGTTGCTCATCAGTCATCACTCAAAATACTATATAAAGGACATCATTATTATCTGTTGTAATGTTACAGTAGGAATTTAGCTGAAAAAAATTCAGATTTTTTTTTATAGGTTTAGGGGGAGCTACGAGAGACAACACCACAACCCTTACGAAAATTAACATTTTAATATTTAACTATAAATCCAGAGAAAATGGTTACTATTGTTTAACTGTGGTAACCAAAAATGTAAAATTATTTTACAAATGTATTTATTTAAAAATAAATACAAATCCATTTGTGTTTTCAACCTCTGCCATCTCAATATACTGTAGGAGTACACGAGCACATAAACATAATTTCTAGAACTGCTCTGTGTCACTTCATGTGCATTTTACTTATTTTGAGAAAACTATCATCATATACAAAGAGACAGCAGTTTAAAAAAAACACCAATGTTTCAGGAGTTTATTACACAGAATACGTCACATGCTTATTAGATAAATGTATTTAAGTTGATGTATATGCTTTCATTTATTATTCTTTAATTTTCACAAATTTAGAAAAGTAATCAAAAAGTACTCAAAAGTAATTAGTTACATTACTTTAATAAAGTAATTGAAAAAGTTACACTACTATTACATTTTAAACAGGGTAACTTGTAATCTGTAACCTATTACATTTCCAAAGTAACCTTCCCAACACTGTTTATAACACAGCATAACGTTACCTTCTTCCTGTAGCTGGCTGCTAAAGTGACTGTGTGACACTGGCAGGCTTCCGCTGGGTCTTGAAGCCGAGCGCTTCGGTTAAACACTTATCTGAAAATATGAATAACTTCCCAAAAAGTGTTGGAAAGAACATGGAAAGTTAGGAAGAGTATCACAACCGAGTATCAATAAATTGGCTGGCTATTATTGACATATTGGTGTCGTTAGTCGCAGATAGCGGACAAAAAGCAGTCAACAGGGGAGATATAAACATGGAAATAATTGGCTGAACATTTAGAAAAAAGCGGCAATAATACTATGTAAGAGCTTAAAGTCACTTTATAACGAAAAAAATAACATGTATACAATATGAATACTGTGTATAGTGTAATATTAACTCACCCGTGTATCTTCTTTATCTTCGTATCAGCTGCGGCGGCGGTCAACCGTTGAAATTTAAATTTTAACCCAACTGGCTGCGTTGTTATAGAAACAACCCAATAAATGTTCCGAATAACCCAACAGAACGACCCAATATTTTTAACCCAGTTATTGGGTACACAAAATAACCCAACGTTTTTTAGAGTGTGTGTTAAGGGCCGTTCACATGTCGCGCCTAAATACGCGTCGCTTTCTCCTCCTTTCCAAAGCGCTCGGCAGTTGCGCTCCTATGTATGGAAGGCATTTTCTGCCAAATTTAAATAAATAAATGATTAAAATTAAAATTAAAACCAGATTAACGATTTCATTACAGAAAACTGTACGCAAAATATGTGACAAAATTGAGAATGAAATTAAATGATTTCATTTTCATGGTGACATACCTGTCAAATTGAAAAATAAAATGCAATTGGTGATTTCACATTTCATTTTCAATACAGTCTCGAGGCAAGACTGTCAATATTAAAATGAAAAGCAAACGTGAAAAAGAAACTACACATACAGTTTTAACAAAGCTCTTTATTAACGCTCACGCAACAATAGTGACACAATTCAAATTTAAATGTAAATTTTACTTGTCATTTTAATTCCTCTTTTATTTCACTGTTTTCATTTTCGTTTTCATTTTCAAAGACAACCTGCATGCAAATTATATGTTAATGACTGGGTGTGGCTCAATTACGTTGTTACGTGGAGGAGCTATAATGGCGGTTATGGCCACTATAGCAGCAGAATTAAACCAGCTAGCAAACATTTCGGATGATAATGACTTCATTTTGCTACGAGTTGAATCTATCTTGGATAGGGGTGCTCCGATCACGATCGGCCGATCGTTAATGCGCATCTCGTCAGTAAAGCCGGTTCTCTAATCAGCGGTTAATTCCATCAGGTGCGTGATTTCACATAGAACAGCTGTTACTACACAGAGCCATTGTTAACGGAGAAGATGCGCAAATCCACGTTCATTTTCAGCGTTTATTGGCGCACCTTCTCAGTTAACATGATTTCCAAGTGGTTTGGTTTCTTAAAAACATCTTTACATTTGGATTACTTTGTTGGTTTTTTGTTTACAGAACTTCTGATTACGCTTGTGGAAAATGAGAGGAGGAGAGGGAGGGAGCTGTATTGATTATATTGTATTGATGGAAAGAGTTTTGTGTCCAATTGTGTCTTAATGTTTTTTTTTTTTTGTATATTTTGTAAGTTTTTTCTAATTGTGTGCCTTTGGACCTAAGTAAAAAAACAAAGACCCATCTCTTTTCTCTTTATTTTACAGAATGGCAACTTGAGACAGATTTATATTATACATAAATTTACACATGTATTTAATAATGTAAATATTAGTAATAAACTAAATTGCACTATTTCATGTTTCATGTACCTTATAAATATTGACATCATTACTGTGTGTGTGTATGGGTATACCTAGTACTTTACCTGTCTAGTCTACTTAATATACTATTTTCTTAATAAACTCCGTGGCTATAATTTTTCACAAGTATGCAGTTAAATAGCCGCATCCCTGAAGTTTATGACACACCAAGCCGTTTGAAAATCGGTTGAAAATTGAGCAAAATATAGTTATTTCAGCACTACATGCACAATAGACTTTAATGTTATAACTGGACGAGCGGTCCTGTCCTAAGATGGCCGCCGTGTGACGTCGTCGGGTCCCATTGGCTCTCAGCGCCGGTAAGCTATCTAGCCTTTCTATACATGTCTGTGGTTTCAACCATCATTCAACTCATGCACACGAGACTTCGACGATTGTCTCTAGCGCCGTTACTTGAATAAGCCACACCCACTCATTAACATGTAATTTGCATGCAGGTTGTCTTTGAAAATAAAAACGAAAATGAAAACCGTGAAATAAAAGAGGAATGAAAATGCCAAGTAAAATTTACATTTAAATTTGAATTGTGTCACTATTATTGCGTGAGCGTTAATAAAGAGCTTTGTAAAAACTATGTGTAGTTTCTTTTTCACGTTTGCTTTTCATTTTAATATTGGCAGTCTTGCCTCGAGACTGTATTGAAAATGAAATGTGAAATCACCAATTGCATTTTATTTTTCAATTTGACAGGTATGTCACCGTGAAAATGATATCATTTAATTTCATTCTCAATTTTGTCACATATTTTGCGTACAGTTTTCTGTAATGAAATAGTTAATCTGGTTTTAATTTTAATCATTTCATTTATTTATTTAAATTTGGCAGAAAATGCCTTCCATACCTATGCGCTGTTGTAGCTATAAAATAAATAGCACATTTTTGCTCGCGCACGTGCTGATACTCAATAATTAATGTTCAATGAATATAAAAACGTACACCATTTTTTTTCATGACTTAAATTATAAGGGAATTCTAACTGTATTTATTAATTCTAACAGGCTTCATTGCGAAGTGAATGCTTTTGGACTCTTAGGACGTGTTTTTGTTGGGTTTTTGCAAAGTCGGTGACTCAAAATGTCAGCTCTATCCTCTCTCAATCCGTCACAAACAGCGTATGAGGACAATGGAAGCAATAAAAAACAACAAATATACAAGTGCTATAACAAGTCTCAGTTAGCTTACACGTAACAAAGGCTTTTAAATAATATAAAGAAATACTGATAACAGATAGAATAGAAAAAGAATAGAGCAAGCTAGAGTTAGAGGTCTTTTTTGCCTTTGTTAATTGTATAATAAAAGAAAACCGATAGAATACAAAATAATAGAAAGCTTAATATTATTCTTTTTTTAAGAATAGTGAGTGTTAAAGTTAGAAGGTCAAATACATTTGGAAGAGATGTGTTTTAAGCCGATTCTTGAAGATAAGGATTGGGTACAGACAATCCAGTAAAGATTTACCCAAACGAAAGTATGAGACTACAGAATATCCTCAATGCAGAAAGCACTCTCTTTCACTCACACACAGTATCAATTTTAGCATGTGGTGGAGAACAAATAGTTTATCATATGTTTTAAACATTATATATTTATTATTTATATATATATATAATATATGAAAATACAGATGTTTAGATTATAATTCAGGTTTATTTTTACAAAATGTAGATTTTAAAACGTCTCAATACATATAGCCTATAGTGATTGCAGAAAAAAGTTAACCATGCATTCATAAATTTGTAATAAGCAATTATTTATAATTTTACTGAAATATTTTAATAAAAGTAAAAAAATACACTGTACACCTTTCTGAATATTTCAATATAATATCTAAATGTTCTTTTGGATGCACTATTGAAGTCACGTTAATTGTAATATTCGGTCTCTACATGAAGAGAGAGTCAGTGGTCCACTGCGTGAGGAAAGTGAGTCGTGAGGAAAGTGAATCGTTCGCTGCTTGAGGAAAGTGAGTCGCCAGCTGAGGAAAGTGAGGTGAGTGTGTATACTGATGCACCGCCGGTCTATCAGTGGTAAACTCAGTGGCTACTGGCAATTGTATGGTGAATTTCAGCGACAAGTGGGTAAACCTTTATTTTAGAACTGGACCGCGAGGGACCGCCTTGTGGACAGAAATCTGTGCATCCTGTTTGCGTATCCTGTGCGCTTTTGTCATTGGCGGAGCAGTCGGTCAATCCCACCTTTCCTGTAAATACGACTTGTGATTGGACTGTACGTCAGCAGACAGCAAAGCATTGGCCAAGAGCAGAAGGCCCTCCCTCCAGGCTTTTTTTATTTGCGAGGTTGCGAAGCTTCATTTTCGCTCAGTCTGAGTTTCAGAGTTTCAGAGCAGAGCTGCGTGACAACGCTGCCACAAATCACGTGAGACGCAAGCTCGCAACTGTGTGTGCGTATCTCCGCAAAGTGGGTGTTGTAAACTCAGCTCTGAAAAAATAGTCTGCAATAGGAGTGCTAATGTAATGTAATGTAATAAGTTTCGCCCTTTCGAACCTCAGTTTTCAGAGTTTCAAAACTTTTTTTCACCTATTCGCACACCAGTTTTCAGATCACTATTTACAAGGTTTCAAATCTTGAAAACAAACTATACACTGGGAGAACAGTGACAAATTCGAAACTCTGAAAAAATGATTGCACAACACCATAAAAAAGAGTGTTGCACTTCTGAAGAGGGAAAACTCAAAAACAAAATTACGTTTGAAGAGATGTAATTTTTTTTACCACTTTGCAAGCCTGCAAAGCTCTGTTTTCAGAGTTTCAAAAAAAACATTCACACATTCGCACACCAGTTTTCAGATCACCATTTACAAGGTTTCAAACCTGGAAAACAATCTAATACAGTGGGAGAACACTGACAAATTTGAAAAATTATTTGCGCAACATCGTAAAAAAATGTTGCAGTTCTGAAGAAGGAAATCTCAAAAACAACATAATGTTTGCAGAGATATTTTTATTTTTTTTTACATTTTGCAAGCTTGCAAATCTTATTTTTCGATCTTGCAAAACTTTTTTTTGTAAGATTTTGAGTTTTCGAACACTTAGTTTCAACCTTTCAGACCTGTATTTTCAGTTTTGAATCATGGCAGGATTTAAATCCCATAGCTTTCTGTCCCTCCATTGAAAGTGTGTGTACGGTATACTGTCCATGTCCAGAAAGGTAATAAAAACATCTTCAAAGTAGTCCATGTGACATCAGAGGGTCAGTTTGAATTTTTTGAAGCATCCTCTTGTATTGTCTTGTCCTCCGGGTCTGTTGTGAGCGAGTTCAAAACACTGCAGTTTAGTGATATCCGGTTCGCGAACAAATCACTCGATGTAACCGGATCTTCTTGAACCAGTTCACCAAATCGAACTGAATCTTTGAAACAGTTCGCATCTCCAATACGTATTAATCCACAAATGACTTAAGCTGTTAACTTTTTTTTAATGTGGCTGACACTACCTCTGCATTAAAACAAACCAATATCCCGGAGTAATTCATTTACTCAAACAGTACACTGACTGAACTGCTGTGAAGAGAGAACTGAGGATGAACACCGAGCCGAGCCAGATAACGAACGAATGATTGACTCGTTCTCGAATCAAGAACCGGTTGCATCAGTTTTCGGATCACCAGTAGTGATGGGAAGTTCGGTTCTTTTCCGCGAACCGGTTCTTCTGGACAGTTAGATCCAATAAACCGGTTGAAGTAAATGGTTCACCGGTTCTTTTGCGCTCGACGTAATGACGTCATTGGCGATGATTGCCCTTGATTCAAGCCTTCGGTTTACCCGCGCTAATCACATTAGCACAGAATCAGTTCAGAATCAATCATCAAAAGAATCAGTTCGGTTCAGACGCTCTGTGTGTCAGTCTGCTTCACACTGAATCACGCATGCGCAGTATCATCAGCTCCTCGGTTACATCGAGTGATTCATTCGCAAACCGGATATCACTAAACTGCGGTGTTTTGAACTCGCTCACAACAGACACAGTTTCAATGGAGGGACTGAGACAGGCCCGGCTCCACGGGGGGGACAGGGTGGGCCTGGCCCACCCAATCTGAGGCTTGGCCCACCCTGGCCCCACACCACATAACAGCCATTCACAAAAATAGTGAGATATCAATACAGCTCCAGATACGTTATTTTCTCATTTCTGCCCAACCCCCTCTTTATTCCCTCCGAGACAGACAGACTTAGCTCATTCACTTCGCAACCTTTGAGGTAAACGGACGTGCTGAATTATAAAGCAATAAACGACAGTAACAGCCAATTCATTTTATTAGAACTGTAAGTGATCTCAATTAGCACACTATAGTAGCCTAATAAGATACAACATGTGCAGATTTCTTGTTCCGAAAGGACAAAAGAAAATCATTTTAGCTCACCAGGACACAGCTACCACCTCAACATCCATTTGCGGCAATGAGGTTGGAGAAATGGATGAGTTGAGTTCATCAGCAGCCTCCGATGGTGTCAAAAGCACAAATACACCCACTCAAAAATGCAGCAATTCTGTCCCAAATGATTTAAACAGGGCAAATCCTTACCAGCAGGTTCTGAAATCATACCCCCGAACTGTTTTTGGAGGGAGAGAGAGATGTTTTTCGGCCGCTTGGTATCAGTCATGGCTGTGGCTTGAATATTCTATAGATCGCGATGCATGCTTTTGTTTTCCGTGCCGAGTGTTCGGTGTAGCTTTCTCTGAAAATGACACCTTAGTTTCGACAGGTTTTCAAAACTGGAAAGCAGCATTAGAACTTGACCGTGGTCTTCAAAAACATGCGTGCAGCCAAGCTCATTTACAAGCCTCGACCTCATGGACAGAGTTTTGCCGCCGATCGGTGTCAGGGGAGACCGTAGCATGTTTGCTCGGCCCCCAACAGATAGAAAAGGATCGCTATTACATAAAAAGCATGGCAGGTGTTGTGAAGTTTTTAGCAGTCAATGAGCTTCCACTACGTGGGGATTGTGAAACGTGACAGTGAGGAAGATTGCATAGCTGCGGGGCTTTTTGCCAAGTTGTTTAAATACACGTTGGAAAAAGATAAATACCTGGCTAACATTACATCAGGTATCCCACAAAATGCAAAGTAACCTTCCAAAACCATCCAGAATGAAGTGATTGAAATTCATGGTTCTGAAAAAATTAATAAAACAGAAATATGACAGTGCTGATTCAGCTACATTCTGTTTGAAAAGTGATGGCACAAGGGATCGGTGTAACACTGAAAATGTGTCCATTATAATTCGTTTTGTGTGAAATTGTGTGCCAGAGGAACATCCAATTGGCTTGTTAGTACCAGCAGCATGATGCAGATTACATCACTACTGAAATATTAAAACACTTGTCTGAATCAGGATACAGTGCTGATAATATAATGAGCCAGCGTTATGATGGAGCATCAGTGATGAGTGGGGTGCCAGGTGGTGTTCAGGCTTTATTACAACAAAGGTTGGACAGGCATATCCCCTACATCCACTGCTATAACCACCAGCTTCACCTCACTGTCATACATGTGCTTCAAAGTGAACCTTGTGCTAAAAGATTCTTTGACTTGTCAGGCTCCCTGCACTCTTTTTTCAGGCATCATTTTGTCTCTCAGAGATACAATTGCCCCTATCTCAAAAGACTGTTGGAAATCCGCTGGACAAGTCATTATGAAGTCACAAAATGTTTGGTGGATAATGAGCAAGTCATTCTTGACATTCTTTTTAAGGTTGCCAATAATGATAATGCATCAGATGACCTTGCAAAAGAATCATCCGGGCTTCTCTCTCAGCTGAAGCGATGCCATTTTTTTTTTAATTGGCAAATTTCTCATACATCTTCTCGCCATTTTAAAACCAGCTAATGCCATCCTACAGTCTCAGCATGTTGAAGTTGTGCAGGGATGTCTTGGTGCACTGAAAAATCTCAGAGAAAATGACATTGAATTTCAGCAGTACTGCACTGACATGTTTACTGTTGAGCCATAACCAAAACGTCTAAGGACTGTGAATCCCTCCTGGTGACTCTGTCATTTTTTCACCGTTAGGGCAAGAACGACATTCAGGTTCTGAATGTGCCACTGAAGCTTTAAGATGACAGATGTTGAACATACTAGATACAGCTGTATCAGATATAGATGTATAAAAAAAACTTCCATCTGATGCTGAATGTTCTGCTGTTTGCAAACTCTTGCAGGAATACAAAGATGCATTTGCAGGTCTTCATAAATTGTATGTATCTGCTATGGTCATGGGTGTCTCTACTGCTTCATGTGAGAGCTCATTTTCTACTCTGGCAAGAATTTTGACACCATTCCGCCGAACAATGCTTCATGAGAGGAAAAAAACCTTGTGCTTTTAGCTTATGAAAAAGCAATAACACATGAACTGGACATGGATGAGTTTGGAACAGAATTCTCTAAAATGAGTAGAAAGCTAATGCTGTAAATATTATAGTGACAAAAATAGATCTTTTTTAAGACCTGGCCTGTTTTCCTAAAATCTAAAGTCACTAAACAGATACAAGATCTATTGTGTGGTAAAAAAAAAAAAAAAAACATTCCTAAATATAGGCCTACATAAGATTGTAAATAAAATATAAATAAAAAAATGTACAAAATAACAATGGCCAAATTTTTTTTATTTTATACTATATTAACAGACTTGGGAATAATTCTTAGGAAAAACAGCATTTCAGATAAAATTAACATTTTTAGTTTGTAACAAGTTTGTTTTAGTTGATGTAATTAGTTATTTTAAAAGAACTGCCCCTCTTTATCAAAGTTACTTAATTGATACAAGATCTGTTAAAGGGGTAAAAAAAAATTACAAATGCAAAAAGAGAATGTAAAAATAAATATTAACCATTTTTATCTATGTATGTATGTATGTATGTATGTATGTATGTATGTGTGACGAACATGTACCAGAGAGACACAGGGAGAGAGAGAGATCCAATCGCAGATGTCTTTATTGAGGGGTAATCCAAATCGTGGTCAAAAACAATCCAAGGTCAAAACCAAACAAGCAGTCCAAAACAAACTAACAAATAAACAAAAGAGGGAACAGGAAAGGAGAAGGAACGGGAACTCGGAGGACGAGAAGACAATGATGAATCTCGGAAGATGAGAAGGCTGGACATACAAACAACAGGAAAAGACTGGTATTTATAGGGAGGCTAATGACAATAAAGTGACTGCACCTGGTGCAATTAACAGGAGTGCAATTACTGTGATGACAGGACAAGACTAGAGGAATTCTAGTGCCTACGGTGAAGTGCCTAAGGGGAAGTGAGCCCACTAGTGGACACCCAAGGAAACAGAGACTAGACAGTGTGACATTACCCCCTCCTCCACGGAGCAGCTGCCAGATGCTCCACCCGAACCCAAGGGAAAACCAAAAACACAAAGAGACTAGGAGGGAGGTGGAGCGGCGGAGGACCAGGGGGAGGGACGGAGGGCCAGGTAAAATGGGCAAAACAGAGACAAGAGGACCAGGTAGAATGGGGAAACAGAGACAAGACGACCAGGTAAAATGGGAAAAAAGAGACAAGAGAAGTGCAACACAAAACAAGGAGTCCAGGAGGGAGGTGGACTGGCGGAGGATCAGGGGGTGGGACGGAGGGCCAGGTCCTTAGAGGGAAACAGAAAGAAAGACACAGACAAGAAACCCAGGAGGGAGGTGGACCGGCGGAGGATCGGGGGGAGGGACGGAGGGCCAGGTCCATAGGAGGAAAACAGACAGAAGAACAAAAAAAAACACAAAAACACAAGTCCAAGAAGGACATAACGTGATGCCCACCAGGGCGGAGCAGAAGACCACCACATCCGTGCGGCCGAACCAGACACCCCCCCAGGGCGGAGCAGAAGACCACCACATCCGTGCGGCCGAACCAGACGCCCCCCAGGGAGGAGCAGAAGACCGCCACATCCGTGCGGCCGAACCAGACGCCCCCCAAGGCAGAGCAGAAGACCACCACATCCGTGTGGCCGAACCAGACGCCCCCCAGGGCGGAGCAGAAGACCACCACATCCGTGCGGCCGAACCAGACGCCACCCGGGGTGGAGCAGAAGACCACCACATCTGTGCGGCCGAACCAGACGCCCCCCAGGGCGGAGCAGAAGACCACCACATCCATGTGGTCGAATAAACAGGCGGACAAGTCTGATTGGGCAAGTCTGAAACAAAGAACATGAACAAGTTAAGGGTAGCCTCCGTGGCCACAACAGGATCAGACTAGTGCTCAGAGAGTTCGACTGAGACATGACGAGGCTCTGGAAGTTCCGCAGAGGCGAGGAGAGACTCTGGTAGATCAGCAGATACGTGGAGAGGCTCTGGTAGTTCATCAGAAACGTGGAGAGGCTCTGATAGTTCAGCAGAAATGTGGGGAGGCTCTGTTAGTTCATCAGAGACATGACGAGACTCTGGTACTCCCCTGGTGTTTCTTTGTTCATGAAGATCAATGGTGACTTGCCTTTGTTCATGAAGATCACTGGTGACTTGAATTTTCCCATGAAGGACCCCGGTGACTTGACTCGGTCCTTGAAAATCACTGGTGACTTGACTCTGTCTCTGAAGATCACCGGTGACTTGACTCTGTCCCTGAAGATCACCGGTGACTTGACTCTGTCCCTGAAGATCACCGGTGACTTGACTCTGTCTCTGAAGATCACCGGTGACTTGACTCTGTCCCTGAAGATCACCGGTGACTTGACTCTGTCCCTGAAGATAACCAGTGACTTGACTCTGTCCCTGAAGATCACCGGTGACTTGACTCTGTCCCTGAAGATCACCGGTGACTTGACTCTGTCCCTGAAGATCACCAGTGACTTGACTCTGGAAGGTCAACGGTGACTTGCCCTGACTCTGGAAGGTCCACGGTGACTAGCCCTGACTCTGGAAGGTCAACGGTGACTAGCCCTGACTCTGGAAGGTCAACGGTGACTAGCCCTGACTCTGGAAGGTCAATGGTGACCAGTAATGTGCGGTGAAATCTTGTCATGGGTAGGTTGTGACCTATCAATGTGTGGAATATATGTTCATATATTCATTCAGTTAATTTAGCAACCCAAGTTCATTTTAGGCATCATCAGATCGCTGCCTGCATTCAGCAAAGTCAGTCATGTGAGGCTAATGCACAATCAAATATAATAATCAAATTAATGGACACATCTATCTTATGACTTATACAACAAACAAATGTTTTGTGCGGGACACAGAGAAGGAGGCGGCGCGGCAGCCTAGTCACTCCATCAAAATGCGCAAACGCGCACAGACAGCCACGGCGCACACACATACACTTTTGGTCTGGTGACGGCGCACCAGGCTACAGTCAGAAAACATTGCGTCAGCAGTACAGCTTTAAAGTACAAAAACAGCTTATTCGCTCCTACAAACTTCTAGGCGCACACACCGACACGCAAGTATACTAGATGCTAGTTTTCGGGAAGCGCGCAGATTGAGTGAGAGCGAGTAGATCACGTGACATGAAGCAAGCTCGGTCTCTGCCTCAATGTTGATAATTCAAGACAGCATGACAACTGACTGCGCATGCGCAAATCTACATAAACTACGTTCTATGGACCAAAGAGGCACCGCTCACCTCTGCCTCAATGGCCATGGCTTTTGAATTTCCTGCATGAAACAACGGTTTTTAGGAGCAAACAATGGCAAAATGAGTATATTATGTGTATTCCTGAAAATTTTTGTTACAAAAAATAATATTTGGAATAAAATTAATGCAATTAATAATGTGGTGAATTAATAAAGCTCTTGGAATTAATAAATGTAATGTCAACATTTCCTTTGGTGAGGCACTGCCTACCCTAACTACCCTGACCGCACGTCCCTGATGGTGACTAGCCCTGACTCTGGAAGGTCAACGGTGACTAGCCCTGACTCTGGAAGGTCAACGGTGACTAACCCTGACTCTGGAAGGTCAACGGTGACTAACCCTGACTCTGGAAGGTCAACGGTGACTAACCCTGACTCTGGAGGGTCCACGAGCACCTGACTTGACTCTGGAAGGTCAACAGGAACTAGCCCTGACTCTGGAAGGTCAACAGTGACTGACCCTGACTCTGGAAGGTCGATGGTGACTAGCCCTGACTCTGGAAGGTCCACGAGCACCTGACTCGACTCTGGAGGGTCCACGAGCACCTGACTCGACTTTGGAGGGTCAACCGGAACCTGACTCGACTCTGGAAGGTCAACAGGAACTAGCCCTGACTCTGGAAGGTCAACGGTGACTAACCCTGACTCTGGAAGGTCAACGGTGACTAACCCTGACTCTGGAAGGTCAACGGTGACTAACCCTGACTCTGGAGGGTCCACGAGCACCTGACTTGACTCTGGAAGGTCAACAGGAACTAGCCCTGACTCTGGAAGGTCAACAGTGACTGACCCTGACTCTGGAAGGTCGATGGTGACTAGCCCTGACTCTGGAAGGTCCACGAGCACCTGACTCGACTCTGGAGGGTCCACGAGCACCTGACTCGACTTTGGAGGGTCAACCGGAACCTGACTCGACTCTGGAAGGTCAACAGGAACTAGCCCTGACTCTGGAAGGTCAACGGTGACTAACCCTGGCTCTGGAAGGTCGACGGTGACTAACCCTGGCTCTGGAGGGTCCACGACCACCTGACTCGACTTTGGAGGGTCAACCGGAACCTGACTTGATTCTGGAGGGTCAACTGGAACATGACTCGACTCTGGATGGTCAACTGGAACCTGACTCGACTCTGGATGGTCAACTGGAACCTGACTCAACTCTGGAGGGTCAACTGGAACCTGACTCAACTCTGGAGGGTCAACGGAAACCTGACTCAACTCTGGAGGGTCAACGGGAATATGACTCGACTCTGGAGGATTAACCGGAACCTGACTCAACTCTGGAAAGCCCACTGTAGCTGCCATCCTCTGCAGTGGCTCCGGGCTGGCGGCCACCTTGTGCAGTGGCGCTGGGTTGGTGGCCATCTTGTACTGTGGTGCTGGCTCAGCAGACGTGGCGTGAACAGTCTCTGGATCAGCAGACGTGACGTGAACACTCCTGGGAATTTCTAGGATTTTTGACAGCATGGAGAAATAATCCAAAAATGTCTCAGCGGCCATCTTGGGCGTTGGCGCTGAGCTGGTGGCCATCTTGCATCGTGGCACTGGGCTGGTGACCACTTTGTAGTGTGGCGCTGTGCTGGCGTCCATCTTGCCTCGTGGCGCTGGGCTGACGGCCATCTTGTGCAGGGTCGCTGGACCTGCGGCCATCATGGGCAGTGGTGCTGGGCTGGTGGCCATTCTGCGCAGTGGCTCTGGGCTGGCGGCCATCTTGTGCTGTGGCGCTGGGCTGGCGTCCATCTTGTGCTGTGGTGTTGGGCTGGCTTCCATCTTGCATCGTGGTGCTGAGTTGGCGGCCAACCTGTGCAATGGCGCTGGGTCGGCGGCCATTCTGCGCAGCGGCGCTGGGCTGGCGGCCATCTTGTGCAGCGGCACTGGGCTGGTGGCCATCTTGTGCAGCGGCGTTTGCTCGGCAGACTTGCGCCTCCTTTCCCCTCTCCGTCCACAATGGTGAGACTGCGGCTCCCATCCGTTCCTCCCGAACCCAGGGTCGATGGGGGGCCATAGTGGCGAGTGATGCCGGACTTCCTCTCAACCACTCACTCCTGAGCGACCTCCCCTGGTCCCACGAAACACGACCAGGCAGGTACCCTCGAAACCATTCCTATATGTATGTATGTATGTATGTATGTATATATATATATATATATATATGTATGTATATGTATATATATATATATATATATATATATATATATATATATATATATATATATATATATATATATAAATATATATATATATATTACTAAATAGTTCCAAAATATGTGCAAAACATATAAAAATTAAGAAAACACAAACACAACAATAACAAACAACCCTAACAATTGCCTTAAATATATGATATTAAAACTATATCAATAGACATGTGAGATTAAAGCATTAAAGACAAAACTCCATCAGTAATAATAAACATAAGAATAACATAGCTGAATAACATAAAATGCAGCACAAAGCACCCTAATGTATATTACTGATGGCAAAGAAAAAACTATAAAAATCAAATAGAAACACAATCCCTGCATCCAAAATCGCATACTTCTCTACTGTATAGTATGTGAAAAACAGTATTTGAGGCAAGTACTATGTCCGAATTCATAGCATTCGAAAAATAGTAGGCGAAAAGTACCCAGATGACGTACTTCTTGCTCCCAGATTCTTAAGTGTGCATTCGATGGACACGTTACTATCCCATGAGTCAACTGATGAGGGTAGGTCATGTGACAATAACAATATGGCGGATGTAGTATGTCCGAATTGCATTCAAACTACCCAAATTCATACTATGTAGAACATCCTTTTTAATGGTCTCAAAGTAAATTCAAATTCAAATGTAGGACGGTACACGATTTCGGATGAAAATGTAGAATTTAAGATTTTTGTGTAGACTATAGGCTAATTGACTAATGGTGTGCTAAGCTAGTACCATGAGCCATTAGTCTGCAAAACAAGAACAATAATTTACTGTAACTAATAATAAAAGAGTGACAAAATTTTTCATCCCCCTTAAATCGACTAGTCAGTTGTTGGATGACTAGTCAATTATCATGACCCATATTACATGATCATTTCTTTTAGAGAGAATGAAAAGTGGTCTGAGAAGCATTTGGTTTTCAAGAGCTTTCTCTAGACTACTTTGCAATTTACTTTGCATCTCTCCCCATAAAAAACGGCTCTCCAGGAGAACTAAGATCCCTGCTGTATACTTCATTAGCCAGATCAAATAGTAATTTTACTTTAAAGTGCAAATGGAGCTGGCTGTATGAAATGGTGTGCTGAATATGCATGACCCCAGATGTATTGTGTGCCTCGCATCCTTGGTCCACAGCATAATAAACTCTTTCAGTCTGTGTCCAATAAATGGAGCACTCACCTACAGACTGCTGGCCAGCTCCCGTTTCTTTTGTGTCCCCAATGTTTCCCTTTCAAATTGCAGGCCCATGTAATAATTTGTAATAATTTTAAAGTTTGTGCACCCTAAGCATCAGAAATCACCCGAGTGGCATCTGAGAGCTTTGATAGGGCGAGTGTTTTTGCCACACTGTGCTGGCACTGGTTTGATCTGACTTAATCACTTTGTCAACATGCTGGGAAGTAGTGAGGCAAGGAACTTTTTTCCAAAGGAAGTGTTGACTCTGCCATTTTATTGCTGTTTTGTTGCAGATTGCAGCAATGCTCAAAGACAATGAGAAGATTCAGTCGAATCCCACCACTGCACCTAGCGATGATGATTCAGAAATCAAGAAAATCAAGAAAGTAAGGCTTTGAATTACACAGCTTTAGTTAAAAACCTGGTGAGCTGCCTATATAGGTAGCATCCTGAGTAGTAATTATGATGCACATTATGCCAAGATGATTTATGACTTTGACCTTTGACCTTTTGACAGGTTGAACTTCCGGTGACCTTATGATGGATGGGATAAACTTCCGGAATGAGTTCATGGGTTAACCTATGACCGTTTCCCACGCATCGATCATGTGGTTTTGACAGAAAGTTTTACCCTATTGACCTAGTTAGTTCTAAATTATAGTTTTTGACGGGTAGTTTAAACGGTATAGGAAACACTCCCCACGCATCGATCATGTGGTTTTGACAGAAAGTTTTACCCTATTGACCTAGTTAGTTCTAAATCATGGTTTTAGGAAACCCTCCCCATGCATCGATCATGTGGTTTTGACAGAAAGTTTTACCCTATTGACCTAGTTAGTTCTAAATCATGGTTTTAGGAAACCCTCCCCATGCATCGATCATGTGGTTTTGACAGAAGCTGTTTGAACTTTGTGTCAGTTAGCTTGTTTGAAGCCTGTGGCAGTTAGCTTGTTTGAAGTTTGTGCCAGCTAACTTGTTTGAACTTTATCCCAGTTATTATGGCTTCTCCCCCCTCCCATTACATTCCTGAGCCGTGCATAAATGGGATCGGTGTGTTCTACGTTTATATATAAAACATTCTATAATTTATATGATATAATTAATTATCATGCTAAGGTTGAAAAACATTTAAGTTATTTCACATTTATATATAAAACATCCTATAATTTATATGATATAATTAATTATCATGCTAAAGTTGAAAACATTTCAGTTATTTCACATTTATATATAAAACATCCTATAATTTATATAATATAATAATTATCATGCTAAAGTTGACAAAAACATTTCAGTTATTCATATATGTGACATTCAGTTATTTCACATTTATATATAAAACATTCTATAATTTATATAATATTTATATAATTTATATAATACAATTAATTATCATGCTAAAGTTGGAAAACACATTTTAGTTATTTCACATACATATATAAAACATTCTGTAATTTATATAATATTTATATCATTTATATAATATAATTAATTATCATGCTAAAGTTGAAAAACATTCTGTTCTTTTAAAAAGGTTATAAAAAGCTTACTAAAACCAATTGTTTTAGTTTTAGATAAAAATTACATAAAACATTCTATCCTTTATATTCTATCCTTTATATAATTTATATAATATAAATTATATAATCTAAAACAATTAAACTATGGTTGTCAAAAAATTATATCCTTTAAAAGTATATAATGGAATGCTTACACAATATATCTTACTAAAAAGAATAAAATAAAAATAAAAATCTTCTTACATGTTTGTAAGTCTGGACGGTCTCTGACTTCAGTGATCAAGATATCAGGGACTGAAATTATAATCCTAAAAGTTTAAAAATGTTTTACATTTAATACATTATTAAAAGTTGTAATAGAGTTGTTAAATTATTAAAAGTGGTAAAACAAAAACACAGTTTTTCATGAATGACCTCACACTGTCTCAAAAAGTAAAGGAGCCGCGTGTGCGTGTCTGTGTCCGTCTATGCGCGCCCCCTCTCCGTCTGAGCTCTGACCCCCTCCTTTGCATACCAGAGTACGGTGAAATCTCACACTAACAAAAGTTGAAAACATGCCTTTAAAAGTATAATATAAATATCTTATTGATCCAATTGTTTTAGTTTTAGATGAATAAAAGTATAAATGAAATGCTTACTGAAACCAATTATTTTAGATAAACAAAATAATAAATAAAATTGTCTTGCCTTATTTTAGAGAGAGTTGAAGAAGTAGCTCCTAACACATCATTGTCCATTGATGTCCACAAAATGCAATGTATGAATGGATTCAAAATTGTTTTTACACAACTGAATTCATATAGTCATTCCTGAATGTCTCTCAAAGCACCGTCTCAAAACATAGGGAGGCGCGCGGTATGTGTGTCAAAAAGTAAAACACACGTGTGTGTGTGTGTATGTGTGTGTGTCTGTGCGCGCCCCTTCACATGTGAGCTCTGACATATGAAACAGGACCCCACTCCACATTCCTGAGCATGGTGAAAGTGAGATTAATATACATATAACATCATATACAATAATATAATATAATATCTTACTAAAAAATCTACTGAAATGCTTGTAAAAAGAATAAAACTCATCTTACATGTTTAGAAACTTACAACTCTTGAACTTACATGTTCAAGAAGCTCTTAAGAGACATAAATCACAAAGTGGTTCTCTCTCACACCAGCGTCTCTGACTCAGAGGAATGTATTCAGTGATGGGATGAGACATTGTGTTAGGGCTAAAATTACTTCAAAGTAAAATCTTAAAAGGTTAAATGATATCTTTTAAAAATAAAATTTAAATAAATTATTAAAAGTCTTAATAAAAACAAATATTCTACAACGATGGTCTGTGGAAAAATTCGACTTGAACAAAGTATATTTTTTTATTTATCATGGGTTTGTAAAATAATTTGAAGTGTCACAAGTCATCTCACGCCTGTGAAATGTTCAATAATTTCTTAAGTTGTATCTGTGAGAAAATGACAACAACATAGGCCTATCTTCAGAGAGAGCAACTATGAGAACGTTTAGAAACTGGGAATCTTCCAGAAATAAGGGTCTTCCGATCAGCGCAGAGAAAGAAGTTACTTGACAATAATGATAACTTCAGGATATCGGATGACAGATGAGCCTCTGTGCATCGTGTCAGAGCGTATGTCACGTTAGTCTGCTAATGCCTTTCCAGAGCCAAAGTTTTGTACACACTAAATTTATTTCAAATCATAATCGTAAAATTAAAAGACTGTTTAAATCTTTAAAGTTTGAATACATACTCATCTTCTATTTATCTTTTAGAAGACTTGTGTATGATATAAATTATTTTGTTTAACGGTGACCTAAAATATAATTGTTATTAAACAATGCCTGTTCAAAACTTTAGATTTGGCCATAAAAAAAAAACTGTACTTGGCCGTAAACTGTACTTAAATCTCATTTATATGAAAAAAGATTCAATCAGCATTTTTTGTCCATGCTGGGCTTCAATTTTATGGTGGGGGCTTTCCATAGCTATCCCGTACACCTAAAAACGACCATCACAGAAAACAAAATTTAAAAAGAAAATGAAATAAATAAATAATTTAATAAAATGTAAAAAAGTTTTAGCTAAATAAAAACACCTTACATTTCCAGACAGGCGAAGTACTTCATTATGCAACAATACAAAAAAAAAAAAAAAGCAAATAGCCCCAGACCCTTCAGTGATAAACTACTGTGTGAACTGAAGCTTCAGGATATAGGGCAACAGACCAGATGAGTCTCGGGGGACAATGTCGCAGTACATCTAGTCTGCTAATGCCTTTCCAGAGTTTACACTAATTTCATTTAAAAGCATAACCTTAAACGTTTAAATCAAATCTTTAAAGTTTTATTAAAATCCTATCTTCTATTTATCTTCTTAGAAGATTTATGTATTATTGTTACTAAGCAGTGTCTGTCCAAAAACTTTAGATTGTTACATACAACATACAACATGAAACATGTTGTCAAAGTTTGTCACAAAAATCCTAGGACTTCACATTGCTCTTATTTAGACAAAGTTGTATCATTTGGAAAATCAAAGTAAAAATCACACATCGTCTTAATTCAAAGTATAAGTATAAGATCGTATAAGATAATTTTTACTTGTATCTCCCGAACTAGGGTGAAACCCTTTACTGAGAATATACTATCGGTCATCTACTCAAAATACATGTAGAAGTTTCAAATGTTAGCATTAGCTGATGGTGGCCGCATGACTTTGGGGAGAGCTATAGCACGAAGCATGCCCTTCGACCTCCTCGATTTTGGAGGCTTTTTTGTTAAAGATTTCTCACATCTAGCGGTTCACCCATCTACTCACTTTTTCAAAATGAGTGTTGCAACTGCGGTAGCTGTTATGCGTCAAGAATCTATGACAACATGTCTTCCAATAGCACATCATCGAGTTTAATTGTACATGTTCTACCGTTATGCCGCCTATATAATGATGTACACATCCAAGCAATGGAAAAAGCTTGTAATTTTGACTTACCCTGTCGAGAAGAAAGCAGGCACCCTTTCATTAGCTCTTTCCACATGGGAAAAGCTATCCCGATATTTATTTACATACCGATCAATTAAATTTTAGCTTTTTGGCTTTTTTGGGGGGATTTTGTCCCGTGCAGTGCAGCCTTTCAAATGTGCCGAGGACTGTATCAACGCCTCCCATATGGTCTAGCAGTTAGGATTCCTGGTTTTCATCCAGGCTGCCCGGGTTCGACTCCCGGTATGGGAAGACAATTTTCACAAATACAATTATATTGAATTCAGAAAATTTCACTATGGAATATTTACTTTATCTATCATAATTTCAATTTAGTATGTCATCATTTCAACTTTTCATCTCATAATGTATGACGCATAGTCATAATTTCAACTTTTTAAGTCAGAATTACAATTTTTGTCAATGACGCCTTTTTAATGTAATACTTAAAACGTTTTTAAGTCATAATTTGGTTGTTGACTATAGTAGAGTTGATGATGAAACTGAGTTAGGCTAGTGATTTTTGTCCCTCTCTGCTCTTTTTCAAGATGGCGGAACGACACGGAAGCCTCCTTGGACTTACCCTCCCCATGTAGATAAAGATAATAACTTAAGTCAGATCATTGATCATTTTGATCAGACAAGAGATCATTTTACACCCATGAGGACATATTTATTAATAAAGACAATGATTTTAGCTAATAAAATACAATTTTTCAACCGAGGAAATCTGCACATGAGAGGCCTTCAAAAGTTTCAAAAGACCTTCAATGGTTCAATGTGTAATGGTTGTGTAAAAATCAAATACTGTATTACACTTTTCAAATGATAATCTAGCTTTAAAGTTTCACAAAGTCTGACACAAGTCCATTAACATGTTCTTTTTGCTTATTTCTACAAATATCAACCTGATCAATATGAATACGATTAAACAAGTTAATTTTTAAGAAAAAAAGAGTTTTAAAATACAACTAAACCATGATAATTTTTAGTTTAGATGTTGATGACTAAGTTTCAGGCGTAGTGCAACCAGATTTCTCTAACATCTCACTCACAACGCAACACGCTGTAAATAAACATTTTTAAACTGTAATTTAACCATATTTGATTAATATTATGTTGATTTAAAGTTTTTGTTATTAACTAATACTTATAACATCTGACCCAAAATAAACAGATAATGGAATCTTCACACTATACAGTTAGATATTCTCCTACTTAGTATCTTTGGATGTATCTGTGGCTGGATTTTGTCACACTCGTGTAAAGACTATGGACTAACTTTAAAACATAATTTTTATACAGGAATCACATGTGTAAGATTCAAAAGATCAATTCACTAAGAATTTGTGATACACAAATAAATACACAAAAGTTTCCAAATGATGATGGTTTTATTACTCCGCTAGATTTAGTCATCTTGTTCAGATAGCAGACGACGCTGTTTCACATGTTGTACGTTGGACTGTGTGTGTTTTAGGTGAAGACGTTTCTTTGAGAGCCGTTTATAGAAATAAATGACGCTTAAGAATTTAAGTAATAGTTTGACTACATTGATATCAAACACACAAATATGAATCGCACAAGCTGTTTTACACTTTTACAACAGAATCACATCCGACTATTGCACCGAGAGAGGCATACTCATTAAAGATCGAGGCCTTAAAGTTCCACACTTTGGTAAAACCTGCAGATAAAAAAGAAAAGTCAATTCTAATTCTAATTCTTCATCATCATGAGCCATTTAAAACAAATACAGAAAAGCCACTATAGTGATCAGTTTAACTTTTGACTGTTTGTCATTGACATCTTGCTTCGTTTAGTTTGCAAAAAGTGCATAGAGTGTGGTCAAATATTGCATAAAGAGAATTTATGAAAAACATGAATAAATATTGCATCAAGAGAATTAAATGACGGTCCTTCTGAGAGTATTTAGTATGAGAGTGAATCTTTCTGCTATGTCTACGAAACATCGACGTCAAAGATAAGTATTAAACTTTAAACTCGTCTAACTATTACACTTATTTTTTTATTATTTATTTTGCGTGTGTGTGTCACTAAACAACGGTTAAGCTAATGAATTACGGTTGATACGTAGTATTTTATGTGAAAGGGGGATGATTCATTTTTTATTCTGGCCCCACAAATACTTTTAGGCATCTGTCTTTTAGGCCCGATCCAGAAAACAGTTGTTGTGTCTTAATAATTGTTCTTCTTTTTATGATCTTTTTATTCGGCAGAATGCCGAAATATTTTACATATCGTAAATTTCAATTGTTAGATAAATCATCTAACTATTATATGTGAAACAAGCTCAGTCGCATTAGAGTCGGATTCTTGTTTATATTGAACATTGTTATTGAACCTTTTTCAATATTATTGAAAATAATTGTTATAAAAGCGCTATTGCTCTCGGCCTCATCAAAGTTCACATAGTTTTCACCGGACCACTCTGAAACAAGACCAAATATTTGCGTGTAACATTTCGTTTGCATTTCTTCTGAAACACCCTGTTTTGAAATTGTTTAACATCACCATTCTCAATCTATTGTAGCTTGTCTATTTTTCTTACACTTTAACACTTACCGTATTGTCGGGTGTGATTGTAATGTTTTGTATGGCGTTTTATTTACACTTTCCCCCGGATATCATATTTGTTATATATCTCTTTGTTCATATACGACATTATTCACATGAATTGGCTTGATTTGTATCTTGATTTGATACGCGAGACATTTACATTATATTATTATACCGTCCTAGTTTTTAAATAGCGCTAAAATGTATATTTTAACTATGCGGATATAGAATGCCCCACAAGGTTCTCTGTTCTCTGGTTCTATGTTTTAAAAATGCCGCGAAACAAAGACAAGGACGCCTCTTTCTATAAGCGACCCTCTAAATTTTTGCATACAACAAAATTATTTTTGTCTCATTGTTTGAAGAAAAACTTAAATCAGCTGGTGCTTGATAACTATTGAAGTTATTAAACAACCCTGAATTCGGTAATGATGCGATATGGATATCACGTTTTAATTTTAACTCAATACATTTAAATGCGGTAAAGGTCTATGAACTTTAACAATAGTCGGTAAAATGAACTTAAACATGAAATAAATCCTAACTACTTTCTAAATGTTTGTAACAGATCTATGTGTGTCACTGGTGTCAAAAAATGCAAAAACTGACGTTGGTGAATTAGTTGAAAGTCTTGCCAGCTACATCGTAGAGAAAGACATGATAGCCTGCGGATGTTTTCTATTCTGGTTAGACCATCTGTAAATGTCTTTCACTCAAATTTCTTCAATGTATTTAAGTATAATGTTGAAATAAAAATTTCTGAATGAAAAAATGTCATAAAAATAGTATTATAATAATAATATTTAGAATACTACATGATTTAAAAGATTAAATATTTGTTTTCTGCATTTTAATTACCGTATTCCCGAGGCGGCAACCATTTCCATTCCAGAGTGGACACGCCCTGTGGTCACATTTTTATGTCTTCATCCAGAGCCTTCATCAAAAGTGCCTTTTCCCCCCTTCGCAACGTAGCCATGCTACAGCTTTCCGGCCCCGCGACACGCGTTTCAGGCCAAAAGGAGGAGCGGGTGGGTTACCTGGATATGTCTCACCAGCGACCTCCGGTTTGCCACAATCCTGACATGCGTCGGGAACAGGAACGCCTTGACACCTTTCAGAATTGGACTCCTGCACCAGTTAGTCCAGCCGAGCTTGCCAAAAGTGGTTTCTACTACCTTGGTCAGGGCGACAGAGTGGCTTGCTTCAGTTGTGGAGGCCAGCTTAGCAACTGGGAACCGGGAGATCGTGCAGTATCAGAGCACCAGAGGCATTACCCCAACTGCCACTTTGTTAGAGGTGACCTAGCAGATAATGTACCTTTATCTAGCCTTTTCAATGTATCGGCAATGCAACAGTGTGAAGAAAGGTTGCTCACATTTGTCTACTGGCCCTCAAGAATAACTGTTCGACCAGACCAATTGGCTAAGGCTGGTTTTTACTATGTTGGTTGTAATGATGACGTGAAGTGCTTTTCTTGCGATGGTGGACTCAGATGTTGGGAGTCTGGTGATGATCCATGGGTAGAACATGCCAAGTGGTTTCCAAGATGTGAATACCTGTTGCAAGAAAAGGGCCTAGAGTTTGTTCATCAGATTCAAGCAAAATTTCCAAGACTATTTGAACAGCTATTGACTAATGGAGACAGCGACTCAAGAGAATTTGTTGATCCACCTGTGGGTCCTGGAGAAGACCGTTCAGAAGATGCAGTGGTGAAGTCTGCTTTAGAGATGGGATTTGATTTTGGCCTGGTGAAGCAAACCGTTCAAGAGTTGGTATCTGATTTACTAAGTGCAGAGGAAATGGCATTAGATGGTTTTGTAATTTTCTCCACTTGCGAGAATTTTGCTCTGAACGGTTTGCTTCACCAGGCCAAAATCAAATCCTATCTCTAAAGCAGACTTCACCACTGCATCTTCTGAACGGTCTTCTCCAGGACCCACAGGTGGATCAACAAATTCTCTTGAGTCGAGTTGAGAAAAGACAGATGCCTAAAAGTATTTGTGGGGCCAGAATAAA
This sequence comes from Carassius carassius, assembly GCF_963082965.1. Taxonomy (NCBI): domain Eukaryota; kingdom Metazoa; phylum Chordata; class Actinopteri; order Cypriniformes; family Cyprinidae; genus Carassius; species Carassius carassius. The sequence continues at coordinate 20,613,486 of NC_081767.1, read as the reverse complement.
AAATGAATCATTCCCCTTTCACATAAAATACTACGTATCAACCGTAATTCATTAGCTTAACCGTTGTTTAGTGACACACACACGCAAAATAAATAATAAAAAAATAAGTGTAATAGTTAGACGAGTTTAAAGTTTAATACTTATCTTTGACGTCGATGTTTCGTAGACATAGCAGAAAGATTCACTCTCATACTAAATACTCTCAGAAGGACCGTCATTTAATTCTCTTGATGCAATATTTATTCATGTTTTTCATAAATTCTCTTTATGCAATATTTGACCACACTCTATGCACTTTTTGCAAACTAAACGAAGCAAGATGTCAATGACAAACAGTCAAAAGTTAAACTGATCACTATAGTGGCTTTTCTGTATTTGTTTTAAATGGCTCATGATGATGAAGAATTAGAATTAGAATTGACTTTTCTTTTTTATCTGCAGGTTTTACCAAAGTGTGGAACTTTAAGGCCTCGATCTTTAATGAGTATGCCTCTCTCGGTGCAATAGTCGGATGTGATTCTGTTGTAAAAGTGTAAAACAGCTTGTGCGATTCATATTTGTGTGTTTGATATCAATGTACTCAAACTATCACTTAAATTCTTAAGCGTCATTTATTTCTATAAACGGCTCTCAAAGAAACATCTTCACCTAAAACACACACAGTCCAACGTACAACATGTGAAACAGCGTCGTCTGCTATCTGAACAAGATGACTAAATCTAGCGGAGTAATAAAACCATCATCATTTGGAAACTTTTGTGTATTTATTTGTGTATCACAAATTCTTAGTGAATTGATCTTTTGAATCTTACACATGTGATTCCTGTATAAAAATTATGTTTTAAAGTTAGTCCATAGTCTTTACACGAGTGTGACAAAATCCAGCCACAGATACATCCAAAGATACTAAGTAGGAGAATATCTAACTGTATAGTGTGAAGATTCCATTATCTGTTTATTTTGGGTCAGATGTTATAAGTATTAGTTAATAACAAAAACTTTAAATCAACATAATATTAATCAAATATGGTTAAATTACAGTTTAAAAATGTTTATTTACAACGTGTTGCGTTGTGAGTGAGATGTTAGAGAAATCTGGTTGCACTACGCCTGAAACTTAGTCATCAACATCTAAACTAAAAATTATCATGGTTTAGTTGTATTTTAAAACTCTTTTTTTCTTAAAAATTAACTTGTTTAATCGTATTCATATTGATCAGGTTGATATTTGTAGAAATAAGCAAAAAGAACATGTTAATGGACTTGTGTCAGACTTTGTGAAACTTTAAAGCTAGATTATCATTTGAAAAGTGTAATACAGTATTTGATTTTTACACAACCATTACACATTGAACCATTGAAGGTCTTTTGAAACTTTTGAAGGCCTCTCATGTGCAGATTTCCTCGGTTGAAAAATTGTATTTTATTACCTAAAATCATTGTCTTTATTAATAAATATGTCCTCATGGGTGTAAAATGATCTCTTGTCTGATCAAAATGATCAATGATCTGACTTAAGTTATTATCTTTATCTACATGGGGAGGGTAAGTCCAAGGAGGCTTCCGTGTCGTTCCGCCATCTTGAAAAAGAGCAGAGAGGGACAAAAATCACTAGCCTAACTCAGTTTCATCATCAACTCTACTATAGTCAACAACCAAATTATGACTTAAAAACGTTTTAAGTATTACATTAAAAAGGCGTCATTGACAAAAATTGTAATTCTGACTTAAAAAGTTGAAATTATGACTATGCGTCATACATTATGAGATGAAAAGTTGAAATGATGACATACTAAATTGAAATTATGATAGATAAAGTAAATATTCCATAGTGAAATTTTCTGAATTCAATATAATTGTATTTGTGAAAATTGTCTTCCCATACCGGGAGTCGAACCCGGGCAGCCTGGATGAAAACCAGGAATCCTAACTGCTAGACCATATGGGAGGCGTTGATACAGTCCTCGGCACATTTGAAAGGCTGCACTGCACGGGACAAAATCCCCCCAAAAAAGCCAAAAAGCTCAAATTTAATTGATCGGTATGTAAATAAATATCGGGATAGCTTTTCCCATGTGGAAAGAGCTAATGAAAGGGTGCCTGCTTTCTTCTCGACAGGGTAAGTCAAAATTACAAGCTTTTTCCATTGCTTGGTTGTGTAAATCATTATATAGGCGGCATAACGGTAGAACATGTACAATTAAACTCGATGATGTGCTATTGGAAGACATGTTGTCATAGATTCTTGACGCATAACAGCTACCGCAGTTGCAACACTCATTTTGAAAAAGTGAGTAGATGGGTGAACCGCTAGATGTGAGAAATCTTTAACAAAAAAGCCTCCAAAATCGAGGAGGTCGAAGGGCATGCTTCGTGCTATAGCTCTCCCCAAAGTCATGCGGCCACCATCAGCTAATGCTAACATTTGAAACTTCTACATGTATTTTGAGTAGATGACCGATAGTATATTCTCAGTAAAGGGTTTCACTCTAGTTCGGGAGATACAAGTAAAAATTATCTTATACGATCTTATACTTATACTTTGAATTAAGACGATGTGTGATTTTTACTTTGATTTTCCAAATGATACAACTTTGTCTAAATAAGAGCAATGTGAAGTCCTAGGATTTTTGTGACAAACTTTGACAACATGTTTCATGTTGTATGTTGTATGTAACAATCTAAAGTTTTTGGACAGACACTGCTTAATAACAATAATACATAAATCTTCTAAGAAGATAAATAGAAGATAGGATTTTAATAAAACTTTAAAGATTTGATTTAAACTTTTAAGGTTATGCTTTTAAATGAAATTAGTGTAAACTCTGGAAAGGCATTAGCAGACTAGATGTACTGCGACATTGTCCCCCGAGACTCATCTGGTCTGTTGCCCTATATCCTGAAGCTTCAGTTCACACAGTAGTTTATCACTGAAGGGTCTGGGGCTATTTGCTTTTTTTTTTTTTTTGTATTGTTGCATAATGAACTACTTCGCCTGTCTGGAAATGTAAGGTGTTTTTATTTAGCTAAAACTTTTTTACATTTTATTAAATTATTTATTTATTTCATGTTTTTTTTTAATTTTGTTTTCTGTGATGGTCGTTTTTAGGTGTACGGGATAGCTATGGAAAGCCCCCACCATAAAATTGAAACCCAGCATGGACAAAAAATGCTGATTGAATCTTTTTTCATATAAATAAGATTTAAGTACAGTTTACGGCCAAGTACAGTTTTTTTTTACGGCCAAATCTAAAGTTTTGAACAGGCATTGTTTAATAACAATTATATTTTAGGTCACCGTTAAACAAAATAATTTATATCATACACAAGTCTTCTAAAAGATAAATAGAAGATGAGTATGTATTCAAACTTTAAAGATTTAAACAGTCTTTTAATTTTACGATTATGATTTGAAATAAATTTAGTGTGTACAAAACTTTGGCTCTGGAAAGGCATTAGCAGACTAACGTGACATACGCTCTGACACGATGCACAGAGGCTCATCTGTCATCCGATATCCTGAAGTTATCATTATTGTCAAGTAACTTCTTTCTCTGCGCTGATCGGAAGACCCTTATTTCTGGAAGATTCCCAGTTTCTAAATGTTCTCATAGTTGCTCTCTCTGAAGATAGGCCTATGTTGTTGTCATTTTCTCACAGATACAACTTAAGAAATTATTGAACATTTCACAGGCGTGAGATGACTTGTGACACTTCAAATTATTTTACAAACCCATGATAAATAAAAAAATATACTTTGTTCAAGTCGAATTTTTCCACAGACCATCGTTGTAGAATATTTGTTTTTATTAAGACTTTTAATAATTTATTTAAATTTTATTTTTAAAAGATATCATTTAACCTTTTAAGATTTTACTTTGAAGTAATTTTAGCCCTAACACAATGTCTCATCCCATCACTGAATACATTCCTCTGAGTCAGAGACGCTGGTGTGAGAGAGAACCACTTTGTGATTTATGTCTCTTAAGAGCTTCTTGAACATGTAAGTTCAAGAGTTGTAAGTTTCTAAACATGTAAGATGAGTTTTATTCTTTTTACAAGCATTTCAGTAGATTTTTTAGTAAGATATTATATTATATTATTGTATATGATGTTATATGTATATTAATCTCACTTTCACCATGCTCAGGAATGTGGAGTGGGGTCCTGTTTCATATGTCAGAGCTCACATGTGAAGGGGCGCGCACAGACACACACACATACACACACACACACGTGTGTTTTACTTTTTGACACACATACCGCGCGCCTCCCTATGTTTTGAGACGGTGCTTTGAGAGACATTCAGGAATGACTATATGAATTCAGTTGTGTAAAACAATTTTTAATCCATTCATACATTGCATTTTTGTGGACATCAATGGACAATGATGTGTTAGGAGCTACTTCTTCAACTCTCTCTAAAATAAGGCAAGGCAATTTTATTTATTATTTTGTTTATCTAAAATAATTGGTTTCAGTAAGCATTTCATTTATACTTTTATTCATCTAAAACTAAAACAATTGGATCAATAAGATATTTATATTATACTTTTAAAGGCATGTTTTCAACTTTTGTTAGTGTGAGATTTCACCGTACTCTGGTATGCAAAGGAGGGGGTCAGAGCTCAGACGGAGAGGGGGCGCGCATAGACGGACACAGACACGCACACGCGGCTCCTTTACTTTTTGAGACAGTGTGAGGTCATTCATGAAAAACTGTGTTTTTGTTTTACCACTTTTAATAATTTAACAACTCTATTACAACTTTTAATAATGTATTAAATGTAAAACATTTTTAAACTTTTAGGATTATAATTTCAGTCCCTGATATCTTGATCACTGAAGTCAGAGACCGTCCAGACTTACGAACATGTAAGAAGATTTTTATTTTTATTTTATTCTTTTTAGTAAGATATATTGTGTAAGCATTCCATTATATACTTTTAAAGGATATAATTTTTTGACAACCATAGTTTAATTGTTTTAGATTATATAATTTATATTATATAAATTATATAAAGGATAGAATATAAAGGATAGAATGTTTTATGTAATTTTTATCTAAAACTAAAACAATTGGTTTTAGTAAGCTTTTTATAACCTTTTTAAAAGAACAGAATGTTTTTCAACTTTAGCATGATAATTAATTATATTATATAAATGATATAAATATTATATAAATTACAGAATGTTTTATATATGTATGTGAAATAACTAAAATGTGTTTTCCAACTTTAGCATGATAATTAATTGTATTATATAAATTATATAAATATTATATAAATTATAGAATGTTTTATATATAAATGTGAAATAACTGAATGTCACATATATGAATAACTGAAATGTTTTTGTCAACTTTAGCATGATAATTATTATATTATATAAATTATAGGATGTTTTATATATAAATGTGAAATAACTGAAATGTTTTCAACTTTAGCATGATAATTAATTATATCATATAAATTATAGGATGTTTTATATATAAACGTAGAACACACCGATCCCATTTATACACTGCTCAGCAATGTAATGGGAGTGGGGAGACACACACACACACATAACCGTATAACTGCCACAAACTTCAAACAGCGTAGGGGAGGGTTTCCTAAAACCATGATTTAGAACTAACTAGGTCAATAGGGTAAAACTTTCTGTCAAAACCACATGATCGATGCATGGGGAGGGTTTCCTAAAACCATGATTTAGAACTAACTAGGTCAATAGGGTAAAACTTTCTGTCAAAACCACATGATCGATGCGTGGGGAGTGTTTCCTATACCGTTTAAACTACCCGTCAAAAACTATGATTTAGAACTAACTAGGTCAATAGTGTAAAACTTTCTGTCAAAACCACATGATCGATGCGTGGGAAACGGTCATAGGTTAACCCATGAACTCATTCCGGAAGTTTATCCCATCCATCATAAGGTCACCGGAAGTTCAACCTGTCAAAAGGTCAAAGGTCAAGGTCATAAATCATCTTGGCATAATGTGCATCATAATTACTACTATCCTGACTGTCATAGAACCACTTAGGTGACTGATTTCATTTGTTTTTGTTTTACGGACTATGGGTATAAACATTTGCTATTTGAAATTGCTTATTCGTGGCAGTAGTAAATTTAATTTTTATTATAAAATTTGTTCTGCAAGCTGTACTGTTTTTAAACTTAAGACCACAACTATATTTTGGATGAAATCCACACATATTTCTATGGATAATTTTCAATATTTAATAAAATATGTAAGTTAAAACATTTATAACCACTCACCTCATCATTTATCTTGCTTTTTTTTCACTAAGTTTGTTGCAATGCTACGTTTCGTACATTTTAAAATAAGCTTGACGTTGAAAACAACTATGATGACTTAAAATGCAGCTGGGTTTTTGGAACGGAGCAAGTGACTTAGGGTTAGTTTCATGATTGGTCAAGTTTTTTTTTTGTTTTTGTGTATAGTCAGTTCAGATCTATTGATTTTATTGATTGATTCTGATTAATGCTGCTGCATCAGGTACAAAGCTTCTTGAGGGGTTGGATGTGTCGGCGAAAGTGGAAGACCATCATTCAGGACTACATCCGTTCACCACATGCAGAAAGCATGAGGAAGAGGAACCAAGTCGTCTTTAGCATGCTTGAAGCAGAGGCTGAGTACGTCCAACAGCTCCACATCCTTGTCAACAACTTCTTGAGACCGCTTCGCATGGCTGCCAGTTCCAAGAAACCACCCATAACACATGATGATGTCAGCAGCATATTCCTCAACAGGTAAACACCAGTTCCAGCCAGAAATAACCACAATGCTTGAAAGGATTTGCATGCAAAGAGGAAAGAAACATTTCAACATTTCAATTCTGTTCACTTGAATATCACTTTATATTGCTAAATAGCTTAACAACAATGTGATTAGGTGTCTACTTCTCTGATGTTTCTTCTGTGAAATGACCCCAATAATCTGTGTATCTAAATCTCAGCGATCTCAGTCTCACACTGAGCTTTGATTTGTCAAATACCAAATTCTAAAGTTTGAACTCAGACTCGGTTTCTTCCCAGATCAAATTATCTGAGCTTTGGGGATCCACATTAATTGTATAGCTTTGTACTTTTACTGTCAACACTTGTCTCATTTATATTTATTTGTATTTCTTCCAAGCAATTTTAAGAGAAATATCTGAGACATTTATTCAAAAGTTTGGGGTCAGTAATGGAGCATGGTGGTATATCCAGTTTGTACTATATAATGATATATTTTTTAATAAACGATATGGTATGAGGCAATACCATTTATATCGATATACAAACGCATCACTCCTGGATCATCTAAAATGGGCAAAAAGGCGGGAGTTGGTTGCTGAAGCCACGCCCACCTAGCGCAACGGCAGTGTCAGCAGCAGCAATCCACCTGTCACTCAAGTGGCCGCACCCTTATTTATGCAGAACTTTATACAGAGCTTAATATAATTTAAATGGATGAGTTATAAAAAAAAATTTCAACCCCCTCACAGTTGTCATGAAGAGCAAAATTAGCAATATGAACCAAAATACATTTTTGTACCAGGCTGTAAACTTTTTTCTTTTCTGATGTAAAGTTGGGCATTTTAACATGGGGAGTCTATGGAACAGATAGGCTACTTGCGATGTTTAATGAGTTTGAGATGTGCTGTTTTATTTTTTTAGTTTTATTGTCTGTTTCCTCAATTCATAACTTACATTTCACAGGTATATTCTAAATTTAACTTTTGCATTAAAAAGCGTGATCTTTGTTTGTAGATTGTAATGTCACAATGTTAGAATGTAGCCTACATAGTTACATTGACTATATTTGTTTTTATCGTCTTTAATATATACATTGTTTCACTCGAAATTGATCCAAAGTGACATAGACATTTATAATGTAACAAAAGATTTCAATTTCAAATAGATGCTAAATAGATTTCTTAGAAAGAAACTTTCTTTTAATTAAAGAATCCTGACATTTTAAATTAAAAAAATCCTGAGCATATTAGAATGATTTCTGAAGGGTCATGTGGCACTGAAGACTGTAGAATGGGTAGTTTAAAAATTCAGCTTTGCCATTAAAGGAATAAATTACATTTTGGAATATAAATGGTATTATTGTAATTTATGTTATAAAATGTTATGTTAAACTGTTATTTTAACCTCTTAACTCTCACCCCCAACCCCCCATTTTTTTAATAGGCATTAAAGTGAACTATCCAAACTTAAATTGCTGTAATTTATGAACACTTTGGAATATAAACCTAAGGTTGGTCTCTTTTTAAAGATTTAGAAAATTAGCAGAATTTGGCAAAAGTGGAATTTTGAAAAAGAATTGAAGTATCAAAAAGTTATAGAAGTTTAAATGTACTATAATTAATATGCGCTATATTAATTTCATTTTATTTTATTTATTATAAATATTTTACAGAACAGGTTTTACTCTAAAATTGGTATAAAATTAAGTTATGTTACAAATTTGAAGTTGATATGAAAAAAATTGAGGTTCCTGTGAGATTTTATTTAGGGCATCATACCACACACAGCCACTGGGAGTCATCAAAACTATTTTGAATTTTGCTTAATTAATTTTTCTCTAGATTTCTCTGTGAATTTTACTTCCGTCTCAAAATAACCACCAAATATGAAATCCTGAGACTCAGACCTTTCCAATGATATGTTTGTTGCCAAGATTATAAAAAGTTTTGGTTCTAGAAGACCGTAATGCATTATGTTTTATGACCCTTGACCCTGCCCACTAAGGGGGAGGTGACCACCATTTGATTTTAAAGTACCATTTCCATGGTAACGCAATGTCCGATTTCAAAATGGTAAATACATTTTTATAATATTTCACAATATATGATTTTTAATGCTGCCTGGGTGAGCCTACAGTAAAATAATTATTTCAAAAAGATTAAAAAAATCTTACAAGAACAATCAAATGCTTACATTGTTGTTTACATGTCCTCTTTGTTTTGCAGTGAAACCATAATGTTTCTGCATCAGATTTTCTACCAAGGGTTGAAAGCTCGAATAGCAAGCTGGCCAACATTAGTCTTGGGTGAGTTCACTGCCAGAGCGTTTGGCAACCAACAGCAAAGAACATTCTGTAAACCCCTAAAATTGCAAGCTGGCTTTTTCAATAGGTGCCACAGATCTGAGGCCCAGTCACACTGATTTTGATCTTCCTTCCTGTCCTTCAGCTGACCTATTTGACATCCTGTTGCCCATGCTGAACATCTACCAGGAGTTTGTACGTAACCACCAGTACAGTTTGCAGATCTTGGCCCACTGCAAGCAGAACCGTGACTTCGACAAGCTGCTTAAACAGTATGAAGCCAAGCCTGACTGTGAGGAGCGCACGCTGGAGACATTTCTCACTTACCCCATGTTCCAGGTGACCATAATCTTTCATTCGGGCTCTCATTTTTTATGGTTACCATGCTACAAATCACAAGCTGTAATATAGTTCTGTGTAGTAGCACATTGCAGGTCCTCATATGCTTTTTTTAGTCCCTTTAATTAGGGTTTTGCTGTGCATTCTGGTCTAATGGCTTTTTTCTTGTACGGTAAGCAGTTTTCATGTGATCTTGTCCAGCAAGGTCTACTTTGGGATTTGCAGTGTTGGTAATAAATGTGCTGATGAGTGATAGAGCTCCCCTCTAAGAGTCCTCTGCAAGAATACAGTGTACAGACTTAATGAAGTTTTGTTTGGATTTCCATGTGTGCACATGACTAAGTGTGGATATGATGAGTGTGTTTGCAGCAGAAGGCAAAAATAAAATCGAAAACTACCCTCCTGTCTGACAATATGACATGTGCTTGTTGTCTGGCAGATTCCTCGTTACATACTGACCCTCCATGAGCTGTTAGCACATACACCGCATGAGCATGTGGAGAGAAACAGCTTGGATTACGCCAAGTCAAAGCTGGAGGAGCTTTCCAGGTACATTAAAATGTGCCTTTAACATACCATGACCATGTGACAGCATCACTACATTATTTCTCACTATTCAAAGGTTATGGGACTCATTTATTAAAAAGAAGCTGAATGAAGCTGTAAATTGTTCCTAAAACCGGATCATCAAATCAACTTCTAAATGCTATATCTGAAGTTAAAGAGTGTAATTTCCTCACCACTATTGGCAGTAAATGGAACTGCAGTCTGACTGCGCAGCTCGTCTGGATTGAACATAATACCATGGCGCCAGTTTGAGGCAGGACTATTTGCTTGTCCCTTTGGGGTTTGATAATGCCACAAATACTTCTGAGTATGTGAATCACATTGAAGACAAGATTTTTTATTTATTTTTAATATATATTTGATTTTTAGTTCACCATGTCATTTTAGTTTTTATTCTATAATTGTTTTCAGTGTTTTAAAGCTCTATTTATTTGGTATTTTAGTATTTTTAATGCTAAACTTAAACTATATGATTTCAATTTCTCATTGAAAGTGTATCATTTTCATTTAAGTGACATTTTTTAAAATTTAGCATCTAGTGTTATTGCTAGTAAAGTAGTAGTCAAGTCTAAAACTAAAATTAATTTGCAATATACAAAAATATATAGTTATATTTCAGTTATATAAATATAATAAAACTATATTTTCATAACTCCAAAGCTAACTAAAATTAAATCTAAATTCTCACAACTTAATTTCAGTTTAAGTGAAACTAAAAATGTTACTAAAAAACTGTTTTTCACTTTCACCAGTTATTTTTTTATTTCATTGTTTGTGTTTTTGTTAAGAGTGATATCATTGAACATTTGAACATTTTTATGTGTCATAAAAATAACAGCTGTGAGTGCTAAAATGATGTACCTCCACAGAATCATGCACGATGAGGTTAGCGAGACAGAGAACATTAGGAAGAACCTCGCTATCGAGCGGATGATCGTGGAGGGCTGTGAGATTCTCCTAGACACCAGCCAGACCTTTGTCAGACAAGGTGAACTCCCAACACACAAACACACACACACACACACACACAAATCCACCTGAGTGCTTAGCTGAAAGGGGCCACAGATCCTTGATAAGAAGACGGTTGGATTCTCCTTTCCTTCTGTTCTTTTCTGTAAACTGTCACTCTTGTCACCTCTTATCGTCAAGCCCCCCACCTCCCTCTTCCCACTTCAAGGCTCTTCTGGGCTGCCCCTTTTTCCCTGCCAGCACAAAGCGGTGTATTAACTCAAAGGATTGGGTGCTCTAATCCTGCTAGTCTCCATAGAACACAGTGTGTTCAAAGACCAGACCAACTCTTTTATTTCTAAGTGTAATCAAAATTTTACCAGTCAAACTTGGTGTTGAGCCAAGGATCGGAAATGTCACTGATGCGCTGCAGGTTACAAAGACACAAGGAAACTGATAAGAGTCTGATAAGAACATATGTCAATCCAGTATTACACCATGTGCTGCCAAAGTATTTGTCTGTTCTTCACTTCCCAGCATTACCTGCAACGCTAATGCATCCTGTGCCTACATGCCTGTTTTTAGGATCTCTGATACAAGTGCCCATGAGTGAGAAGGGCAAGATCACCCGCGGCCGACTGGGCTCTCTGTCTCTGAAGAAGGAGGGAGAGAAGCAGTGTTTTCTCTTCTCCAAGCATCTGATTATCTGCACTAGAGGCTCTGGAGGAAAACTACACCTAACCAAGGTGAAGCCTCATGCACTCCATCAATACAAAATCTCAAAAAAGTAAATAGATAGATAGATAGATAGATAGATAGATAGATAGATAGATAGATAGATAGATAGATAGATAGATAGATAGATAGATAGATAGATAGATCATTAATTATCTAATTAATCAATTAATTAAATAATAACAACAACAACAACAATAATAATAATAATGTTTTGATGATTGACCATCATATTATAACTTAAAAAAAATAACCTAATTTAACCTTTTTTATTTTATCTATACACCATGTAGTGTAGTATGGTATCATATTAAAATATGTGCTGTCACAGGCTAAGCAGAATTGCCCATTGTAATAAAATAAAATTACGATAAAATCATATAGACATAAAATTCAGATAATTGTTTTGGCCATTTATTTGCATTGTTTCTTAATTTCTCAGAGAATTCATTTTGAATGTATCAGGTATGTTGTTAAACCAGTGAAATGTTATGTTGTGGCCTGAAAATGGTTATTACTTCAGCCGACTGTAATTTTACCACATTCAATAAGCCACTACCTCTCTTGGCCTTTAGGGAAATTCAAGAAGGAGATCCTCACAATAATCACTGTTTTAGTACGGCTACTATTGATTATTTGATAGATTTTCAGAGCATGTCTGACTGTAACTTGTCTCTGGATTGCAGAATGGAGTGATTTCGCTCATTGACTGCACACTGATAGAGGAACCAGAGGGCACAGATGATGAGTGTACGTATCAAAACTCTTGATTTAATCTTACGCATACCATAAAATATCTGCAATAACAAAAGAGAGCTGACATTTTGACATTGAAAAGACCTCTGTACATACCTGCTTTTGAGAAGCATTAGTTCCCACTGATATTGACATGTTATAGAAGTAGATCAGACCACAGATCTAATCACAACTAGGCCTGCCCTCGACTAAAGATTTTTCTGGTCGACTAGTAATCATTCATTTTAAGCATTAGTCGACTAATCGCACGTTTATTAATAAACCATTTTGATTATGCTAATGAGCCTTAAATTTCCTACATAGCTTAATTAGCGCTCAAACGCATGCATAAAGCTTGTCAAAGCACACCGGCAGAAGTAATGATGATGAATGTGTCAGGGAAAAACAGAAAGATTAAACTGAAATGAATGCGGCGACATTGCCTCGTCATCTTCTCAGAAGTGGATGCGCCTGCATAAAAGATTCATATGGATTAAATAGTCTGAGAATTTTTTTTTTTTTTTCAGATTTGAAATGGTCCATTTGAAAGTAGACATTTCACTCTCTAAAGATATATCTTTCATGTCTGTAAGGCAAGTATACATAGAGTATTGCGCTCAAGATCACAGAGGCTGAGACGGCAAAAAGCGCATCCTTTATGCTTTCATTATTTTACAAAAGCACAATGTTTTGTTGTTATTGTGAGTGCACACAAATAAATGTAGATGCTTTACAGATTTGAAAGATGCATTACTCTTATCTGTATGACTAAAATGACAGAGTATTTTAAGTGCAAGTGAGCACATCGGCGCCTCCATCTGTCATATTGTGAGCGCGCTACTGTTCAGCCTTTACACTCCGCACAGACTTATAGCGCACATTTTTCTAGGTTAAAATTAGATTGAGCGTCCATGTAAAGTTGCTACTACTTACATATTTTAAATTATAAGAAATATTTGAGAGAGATGAATTATAGGCAAGCATTTGGATGTAGGCTACTGTATTACCACAAAATCCAGCCGTTAATGATCTGTCCGTCACAGACTGCGTGACCACACCTCTTCCTGTGGATTTTTGTTTCTGCGACTAAGCCACTAATAAAATTTTGGTCGACCCAGCATCTTGTTGTCGACTAAAGGTTAGTGGACTATTAGGGGGCAGCCCTAATCACAACAGACCTCCTCTAGATTTATTCCAGAGGATCACTAAGATTTAATTTTTCTCTTCAGCCAAGTCAGACAAGAGTGGTCAAGACATGGAGCACCTGGATTTTAAGATTATGGTGGAGCCCAAAGACAGCCAGTCCTTCACCATCATCCTGGTGGCCTCCTCGCGACAAGAGAAGTCAGCCTGGACCAGTGACATCAGCCAGGCATGTCTGCTCACATCAGATAACACTGAGTGATCCACACAGCCCTGGGCAAGACCTTCGCCTTTTACTCGCGTCCTGTGGTTCAAATACTGTCCTCACACTCTTTTTTCTCTCTCTCTCTCTCTCTCTTTTTCTCTCACTCGTTACTACAGTGCATAGATAATATTCGTTGTAATGGGCTGATGATGAACGCCTTTGAGGAGAACTCTAAAGTCACTGTGCCCCAGATGATCAAGTAAGCACTTATTCTCACACTGGAAATAACTATGCTTTTAGTTATTGAAATGTTTGTAAATATCTATAAAACATAGTCAATTTCTGCATTAAGTAGATCAGCCTGTTTTTTATTCACTGTCATACATCAACTTTGTATTTTAATGGCACTTGGCACATTTTGAGAAGCTTAAGACATGAGCATGTTCTGACTTTGAAAGGCTGCATACATTATTACAAAAGTATACATTTTATCTAAAATGTAATTGTTGCTAGTGGCTGATATATATATATATATATATATATATATATATGTTTTTTAATGTCAGATGCTGATACAAATATGTAGACAGCAGGAATGACAAATGAGACATAATCGCTCAATTTGTATATTATATTATAACATAATTTATGGCAAAAGAGACATAATTGCTGAGATTATTTATATTATAATTTACTTACATATTAATTACACTTACTTGTATTTATTTATTGATTTTTTGCATTACATAAAAAATGTATGTAAAAAATTAATTGTGTATCTTATTTTAAACAACTTGCTCATCTAAAAGACCTGTCTTTGGGCTTGGCTGCATTTATATTTTTTGACTAGTAAGCTATTTAAAAAATATATATGATTATAAAGCTATATTGTGGTACTTTGTATATATGTAAATCCCATCTAATAATATATGTCACATGTTTAGGTCTGATGCCAGTCTGTACTGTGATGATGTGGACATCCGCTTCAGTAAGATGATGAACTCGTGTAAGGTGTTGCAGATCCGCTACGCCAGCGTGGAACGCCTGCTGGAGAGGTTGACTGACCTGCGCTTCCTCTCCATCGACTTCCTCAACACCTTCCTGCACTCCTACCGTGTGTTCACCAGCGCAGACGTAGTCCTTGACAAACTCATCACCATATACAAGAAGCCTATCAGTGCCATACCAGCCCGGTGAGCCACACGGCTGTTTGTTTTTTGTTTTTTTTATACAGAAAATGAGATTACAGAGGTTTTTGTTGCAAATGGCATTCTTATAAGTTTGACATGCCTAGAGATTTCTACTGTAAACTGCTCTCATGTGCAGAGCAGCATGTAGCAAGAGTGTGGTTTTCAGCACTGTCTGCAGTCTACAATACTGATTAAGTTGAGCTTAAAAACTTGGTACTTACGTTAGAATAAAGCTGACTGAAAAAAGCAGCATGGCATTTTGTAGTTGACTAATCGGTCTAAAGGAAGCCCTTAATTACAAGGCTGGTTTTGTGTTATGTTTAGCTAACCTTTATGCCGTTTTTGTGTACAAAAACAGCAGAATAGAGCAAGAATGAAATGAAATGCAGGTTTTAGAAGCTTACATGCCTTCTTAAAGGTACTCCTTAAAAATATATATATATATTAATTATTACAATTTAAATAACTGTTTTTTGTTTTTTTAAATAGATTTTAAATCCAATTTATTCCTGTGATTGCAAAGCAGAATTTTCAGTAGCCGTAATTTTTACTGTCTTCAGTGTCACATGAGCTTTCAGAAATAATCGCAATATGCTGATTGCTGCACAAGAAACATTTCTTATTATCACAGTTGAAAACAGTTGTGCTGCTTAATATTTTTTGCGGAAATTTTATCAAGATTCTTTGATGAATATAACTTTAATATTCTGTAACATTATAAAAGTAGAACTATATACTGTCACTCTTGAGCAATTTGGTGTATCCTTGTTGAATAAAATCAAATGCACATGGAGCTCTTAGTTTAGCACCAGGACTTTTTTTGCTGGATTTGTATTCTCGTATGAGAGAGAATGAGCAGAAAAATTGTTTTGGTGTGATAGGAGAGAAGTCACACCAGTGTGTGTCACCCTATACTGAGAGCAAGCAAGCGAGCGTCTGCGTACGTATGGGATAAAAGGAGAGAAAAGAGAGTGAAATAGAGAGAAAGCCAAAGGGGAAGGTAGTGAGATGTGCTGGAGTTGCTAAAGGCTTGCGTGAGGTCACACTAATGTGTCGCCCCGCTCTATGTATGTGTGTGTTCTGCTGGAAACAGCAGTAATTGGGCCCTGCTTCATCGCCTGCGTGCCGGCCTGACTGAAGCATATCAGCGGGGCTCTGTCGCCATCACCTTAGCAACTGGCCACTCTGCTGCAGGACCCCACCCTCCGCCCGTGCCGCATCTGCGAGATTAAATATTTAGTGTACACGTTTTGCAGCCAGAGCAGCCTCTCTCACTCTCGCTTTCGCATGCGAGCTGTATTTTCATCTTGCTTTCTGCATCTCCTCCTCCGGTTGGCTCTAGAGACGGAGATCCAGGCAAATGGGTAAGAGCCGGGGACCTCCCACACACCCACAGCCGGTAGCACCCACTCTCCCCTGGGCAGACCGCATGGCTGTGATGCCTTCCCAGACCTCCCCCGCTCAGCTGCCCTGCCTCAGCTCCAACGGTCACCCAGACTGTCATAAGTGGGGCTATTTCTGTGCAGGCATGACGTGTAGGGGTGGCTCGATGTGTGGGAAAGCTTCTCTGCAACACTCTCCAACCTTATAGAGAGATGTGAAGTTATGGTCCGCAGAGACACTTTTCTCTGTCAGAGCAAACACCCTGAGCACACCACACAGCATTCTGAAGCCATTATCAGCTAATTCATGAGCTGCAATGAGAGGCAAATACATTACTGTTGTCTTTTTGTAGGCTAGAGATGTGCCAATGGTGGTTTTCTAAATCTGCGCTCATTTAAAGGTTTAATCTCTGTAGTGACACTCAACTGAATGTTTTCAAACAGGATCCCATTGGTTGAACAGATTTTCAAACAAACAGCTCTTTGAGTTTCGTTTGAAATGACCAATAATATGCTCAACCAATCATCTGAGCTATCTATTTGGTCACATGAAATGACAAAGTCTTTGACATTTGAATTTAATGAGCATGTTTTAATGCTGAAAAAAAATATATCGTTTTTTTATATTTATATATTTATTTGATCATAATTTAAATTTTTTGTGATTTTTATTTCACATGATACTTCAGAAATCATTCTAAGAAGCTAATTTGTTGCTCAAGAAATATTTCTTATTATTGTCAAAGTTGAAAACAGTTGTGCTACTTAATATTTTTGTGGAAATTGTGATGCATTTCTTTCAGGATTCTTTAAAGAATTTAAAGTTCAAAAGAACAGCATTTATTAAAAATAAAATAAAAATATTAAACTTTAAACATTATTACTGTGACATTTAATTAATTAAATGCACCCTTGCTGAGTACTAGTATTAATGGTTATATATTTCACCTATGTATTTAATTTGACATTTTTAAATTCCTTATCTGATATTGCATGTCCATGTTTGAAAGCCTCAGGTCACCAACATGGTCATTAACCCTTCCTCCTGCTCTTTTTGACACATAGATCCCTGGAGCTGTTTTTCGCGAGCAGCCAGAACAACAAGCTCCTCTACGGAGAGGCACCTAAGTCGCCCCGTGCCAGCCGCAAGTTCTCCTCCCCACCCCCGCTGGCCATCACCAAGACCTCGTCCCCCAACCGCCGCCGCAAACTGTCCCTCAACATCCCCATCATCACCGGTGGGAAGGCTCTGGACCTGGCTGCCCTTAGCTGCTCCCCCAATGGCTATGCAAGCATGTACTCAACCGTGTCCCCTTTCAGCAAGACCACGCTGGACATTAACAAGCTCTACGTGTCCAGCCCCATCACCAGCAAGATTCCTGATGAGGGCGAAGGCAAAACGGACAAAGCTGATGAGGTTGCGCTGAGCAAACAGGGTGAGGTCATACTGCAAATAATGTCAGTAGTTAATATCAATAACAGGGAAATTTCAGTTTCTTTTCAGGAACTCGAGCTGCGTCAAGTGCTTTGGGGAACGTCCCTGACGAGACTGACTCTGAGTTTCGTGTGCAATCTTTCCAATGGAAGGGCGTGACGTCACGCGCGGGTGACGTAGCGACCAGGAAGCTATAAAGGCACCTGCCACGCAGCTGGCTTCAGCTTCTTGTCCTTCAGCAAGCGCTTTGTGTGTGCATGTCATTCTGTCTTGTCAGTCTTATTTATTGTCGTTTGTCACTATTAGCTCCTTTAAGTAGCTATAGTATGTCAAAGAGCAAAGCTAAGACTAGGCATCTGAATGGTGAATCCAGACCGCGTTCAGATTGTGTGTTCCTCCCTGCTCAACAAAGCTAAACGTTAGAGGCAGGGATACACACAGTCTGTGCGTGGTCTGCCCGGGATCAAAGCGTGCTGCGTATGATTTCACGTGCGCTTCGATCCCGGAGGGCTCGTTTCGAGAAGTGAGCCTTCGCCAGCGTTCCTCGCGATGCCGGTCCCGCTTTCGCCGAGGTGGAGCGGCGCCAGCATTCGTTGGGTTCGCAGATTGATCTGCTGGAGGGAATGGAGACAGGCACTACCTTATCTCCTACCTTACCCACCAGATCTTCCCAATTCCGGGGTTTGGAAGCCCGAGCTTCGGTTCTTCCCCCCGAGCATCGGGCTTGACACTCTGCCTTTCTTTCTCCGAGGAGATTGACACGGAGGGCGTCGGCGAGCTTGTTGCACAAACATAAAGTTGCATAAGCACCAGTATACAACAATCAGTGTTATGCCTAACATTATACGGGCAGCGTTAATTTAGCACCTATTTAATCTCCGAGGGGATTAATATTGTTTGCGTGACTAAGCTATTTGCGAACTGTCGAGGCAACGCATGTATTACATTCTTTTCAGTTTTGATGTGAATTTTTCCATACCTGACCGCGTGTCTGGTTATTTATACTCCATTTAATAAGGAGGAGTTAGTTCTATCACTTCAATGTGTACTTTATCACAATCTAGACAGTGTTTACTTGTCTGATTGTTTGATAACATTAAATTCTGAGAAATTTAATGACTTTGAGAAGTTAATATATCACTTCAATGTGTAGGCTATCACAATCTAGACCGTGTTTACTTGTCTGATTGTTTGATTACTTTAAATTCTGAGGAATATAATGACTTTGAAAAGTCAATATATCATTACAATGTGTACTTTATCACAATCTAGACCAGGGCTTGAAAACGAAAAAAAAATTCAATCGGTTTTTAACATTTACGTTCTGCGTTCCTCTGATATTATTACCGTTCCAAAACCGGTTCGGGTGGAAGAAATACCGGTTAATAACGTTATTTTTTTAAAATAATATAATTTGCCTAATAATAATAATAATATAATAATAATAATAAAGTATAGTATTTTCTTTACTCAAAAAGAAAAGGAAAGAAATAGAGATCTAACGCTTAGTCACAGCCAATAGGCTACAGCATCATCATCTCTAGATTTTTGCCAAATGTAAGCTACTTAAAAAAAAAATCTATCAACACTTTAAAGACAAAGTATTTAAAACAGATATTTAAAAATGTTTGCTGCATTGTTAAAAGAAAAAAAAACACTTGTATCAGATTGCGTTTTGAGAGTAAAAAAAAAAAAAAGTCGTGGCTCACGTCGCATTTTATTAGCCCTATTACTTCCGCAATAATGAAGGCTAAATGCCTGTAGTCTAAAGCAAAATGTTTAAAAACATTATAAAAACATTTATTAGTTTCTCTCCAAAAGAAGTCCTCTCAAGTTTAGGCTATAAAAACGTCAATCCAAAAACAAATTAATCTAAGGTGAAGCTGATGCCATACCTCTCTCATTCTGCACGAATCCAAATGTTTTTTGTATCCAAATCCAATTGTTTTTTGTAATTTAGGCTAAAACGAAACTGAAACCAACGTTGGGTCTCATTCGAAAATCAAGTTTCCTATTCGCGATGTTTGAATGACAAGTTATTATACAAAATAGCCTAGTGTTTATTATAGCCTAATGTTTGTAAACATTTTGTGTCAGCATTATGTGTATTTCTGAATTAAATATTTTATTTGTATTATTTTATTTTTTTCTCTAAAAAACTTATATACAAGTTTTCTCTCTCTCTCTCTCTCTCTCTCTCTCTCTCTCTCTATATATATATATATATATATATATATATATATATATATATATATATATATACACACGTAGCATGTTTTAACCATGCAGCAAACCTTTTTATATATTTTGATAATTTACTGAAAATAAATAAATTACTTTTTAAACGGTTTAACTGATTTTAATCTTCAAAATTAGCTGATACAGTTTGCTGCATTCATTCACACTTAGAAACCGGTGACTGTGAACAAATCAGCAGAGCTTGTACGAGCTTTTGTCATGGTTAAATCTTTCGCAGACCTTTCCAAATGTCGAAATTGGTTAGCGCATCTATCTGTGCATGATGATGTCCAGTGCCCCCGGCGAGCGGAGCTTCTAAAAGGTTGGAATAATCAAAGGAGATTTGCGGTCCTCAGTTGGGCAGGAAAGGCTAAGCATGGTGGCGCTTGAGTGTCGAATGAACATGCACCAACGGCGAGAAAAAAAGGCCCTTTTGCGCTGCATCATCAGGCCTAATTTGGTCTTAATCCGGCCCTGAAGACGGCGCATTGCCATTGAGACTTACCTATGATAACGAGTTCACAGCTGAGCGGACATTTCACTCGTTGCCAGCGTCACATTTGCATATGCTGTACTGCTGGAATTCGTGATTGGTTGACATCAAATTTCAAATATTAAATGGAATGATAAAATAACGTTATTAACCGGTTAATGGCCATTTCAAATGTTCGATACTTCAGGCTGGGAGGTCCACGGCCAAGAAGTCATGACGCATTTCGGTCACGACTACAGAGGGCGGCCCCTACTGGGGTAGAGCGGTGTCCACCTCATTACACGGTGCCCGTCTCACCTCAGTGCCCTCTGGAGGTGGGTCTGCCAACCCTGCCAGAGTTTCAGAGCACTGCTCTCAGTTATTTACGCCCGTGAGCGTAGCAGAGCTGAGACGTTCGCCGCCCCTTCGGGAGCCTCTTACACCAGAGGTCAGTCTTGAGAGACTGATTCCTTTAGCACATTAGTTAGCAGCGTGGAAACTACTGCCAAATGTTTCTCAATGGGTCCTACACACAGTAGAAAGAGGCTATCGTATTCAGTTCGGCCATCCACCGCCGACATTCAACGGGGTTACACCGACAATAGTCAGCCCCCGGCAGGCTCTGGTTATGGAACAAGAAGTGAATACCCTATTAAGGAAGGAGGCCATCGAGGTGGTCCCTCCTCTAGACAGGGAGTCCAGGTTTTATAGCCGGTATTTCATAGTTCCAAAGAAGGATGGGGGGTTGCATCCGATCTTAGACTTACGTCATCTAAACCTCTCAGTAATGTCACTGAAGTTCAAAATGCTCACTGTCAAACAGGTTGTAGCTCAAATCAGATCCGAGGACTGGTTTGTCACAATAGATCTCAAAGACGCATACTTCCATATCCATCCTTCCACAACACAGGAAGTTTCTGAGGTTCGCTTTCGGGGGTAGTATTCCTACCAATATTGAGTACTTCCCTTCGGCCTTGCACTCTCACCCCGCACGTTCACGAAATGTGTAGATGCGGCTCTGGTATCCCTCCGTATGCAGGGCATTCACATTCTGAACTATATCGACGATTGGTTGATTTTTAGCTCAATCAGAGCAAATGGCGGTTCGACATCGAGATGTCATTCTCGCACATATGGGGGAGCTGGGTTTGAGACTAAACGCCAAGAAGAGTGTACTTTCTCCAGTTCAGAGAACCACCTATCTAGGCGTAGTGTGGGATTCGACCACGATGCAGGCACGTCTGTCTCCTGCTCGGATCGAGTCGATCCTCACATCAGTCGAAAGAGTCAAAGAAGGCCAGTCACTCACTGTCAAACAGTTTCAGAGACTGTTAGGGCTTATGGCAGCTGTGTCCAACGTGATACCTTTTGGCCTCCTGCAAATGAGACCCCTACAGTGGTGGCTCAAGACCAAGGGATTTTTTTCGAGGGGGAATCCATTACGAACTATCAAGGTCACGCAGCGATGCCTTCGTGCCTTAGACATGTGGAAGAAACCTTGGTTCTTGAATCAGGGCCCGGATCTGGGAGTTCTTGGTCGCCGTGTAACACTAGCGACTCACCGGTTGGGGTGCGGCCATGAGTGGCCACCCTGCCCGCGGTCTGAGGAGCGGTCACTATCTGATATGGCATACCAGTTGTCTAGAGATGCTAGCTGTGCATCGAGCATTGAAATATTTCCTCCCAGACCTGAGAGGTCACCATGTGTTGGTGCGCACTGACAACACATTGGCGATTTCTTATATCAATCACCAGAGAGATCTGCATTTGCGCCCCTTGTACAAGCTGGCACACCAGATCCTTCTGTGGTCCCAGGACAAACTCCTCTCATTCGGAGCAGTGTATATTCCTGGGAGATTGACTATGGGAGTAGACATACCATCGAGACAGAGGCCGAGGCCCGGGGGGGCTTCACCCCGAGGTGGTGAAGTAGATATGGAGAGTTTTTGGACCTCTTTGCTACTCAAGAGATATTGCAATGTCCCCTCTGTTTCTCTCTAGTTCATCCAGCTCCTCTGGGACTGGACGCTATGGTACAGACCAGGCTGAGGCTTCATCTGTACGCCTTTCCCCCTATTGCTCTGCTCCCGGGAGTTCTGGTGAGAGTACGCTGGGATGGATTCCGTCTTCTATTACTAGCCCCGTTCTGGTCGGGCCCGTTATGGCTCGCAGATCTGATCTCTCTCCTCGACGGCTCTCCATGGGAGATTCCGATCAGGACAGATCTAACCTCTCAGGCGCAGGGCACAATTAGTAACACAATAGTTGTGTCTTGTATCATTTTATTAGTTTTTGTCTTTTTTATTTCTATCATTAGGTTTTGGTTTTAGTTTATTTCGTTTTAGTAATTTTTGTATCGTACTTCACCTTAACATAACGAAAAAATTAAATAAAATTCCAAGCTGAAATAAAATACTTTTTCAGAGTCATACAGTAAATATATATATTTTTTTTCAGTTTATGTTTATTTTATTTCAAGTAATGAACTTTTTTTTTTTACAGTTTTAGTTTTATAAAGGATACAGAGTGTTTTTAATCATAGTATCAGCTTGGATCCAAATCGCATAGAGCAAACTGTCATAATATGGTGGGATTCTGTTGTGTCATGTGTTCGATATCTTATGCATATGAATAACTATTATGCCTATGACTGATTTTTTTCTAGACATTTCAGTGAGGGAGGAAAGCGACCACGACCAGATCCAGAGTGATGAGGCAGAGGCTGAAGTGTCGCCCACCAAATCACCCACCACTCCCAAAAACGTCAAATGCAAAAACTCGTCAGGTAGAAGACACTCTGTCCTAGACTTCCCTGCCTTGTTGTTATCGCTCACTGACATGAAAACCAGAGAACCTGCATCTCATGCTGACAGGCCACCTGCACCCTTCAGACCAGCCAAATGTTGCATTTATCAATGGCTCAAAATGACAGATTCGCTGTTTTCAGAAACTGAGTGTTTAATTCAAAGGTTCAGTGACATTCAGTTGTTAAGGGTTAACATATTTAGGTATATGTAAAAACTTCAAGTTCCTTAGAACTTTTGTATGTGAGATATCTCTGTATTCTGTTTTTTTTTTTTGTTCCCACGTCGTTCATGTTTTAAAGTACACGCTGTATCTGTAAAGGTCTGAAGTGATTCCGAGGACATAGATGGAAGCCTCACAAGACACGATTCATTCAAAATCTCATTAATTCTGTAGGTTTACAAAAAAAGCTCAGGGAAACGCCAAAGGAGGCGTGAGTAGGTGTTTGGGAAACTTGTGCCATAGCAACCATTAGCATGTATTCTCTCTGCCACCCCGGTTACCGGGTTTGTTTGAGTGCGGTCGATGCATTGCAACAACACTGTCTCCTTGTTTTCAAAACTGAATTAAATGGGGTTCAAATGTCAGTGATGACCCTATTGTTTCATATGTGTGACACAGTATAGCCGTCAAGCTTTAGAAGGCAGTAGAAGAATAAAGCATGTTTCCATTACTCTTAGTTTTTTTGTTTTTTTTTTCTAAACCTTATCTGAAGAATGCAACAAACATGTTTTCTTTAAAGTTCTGCTTTTGTTATTCTCTGAGGGTGTATTTGAGACACACATCTTAGTGAAATGATAAGCTATTTTTAGTCTCAACCATCTTGAGAACCAGAGCCCTGCCTATTGTCTTGATGAAGACGCAGTCTGTGATTTTATGTTTCGTACCGCCACCAGCTGGATGCTTAGATGCACTTCATCATTGCAGCATCATCACTCTTATGCTCCAAAAATATATTTTTAATATGATAACATGATGCATCAGCCTGTGGAAAGTGCTTGCAAGTACACAGCTAACAGTATGAAAATATTGAAATACAGGCTTATTTTGACATAGCCAGTCTGGGTAGTCATTTTTGTTTAACAGTCGTTGTGACATTTTCATGTCATCATCGGAAGCTTTTTCCATTGTGGAGATAATGTCACTGCCTCCATTATTCATGCATGAGTCCATCTTGTCTTATTTTACACATGCTGTACCCTTAAAGAGGAAGCACTCTGAAACACAGTAAATTCCCATTTACTTACTCTTTTAGTTTTGGGCTACTGGCAGTTTTTGGGCTACTGGCAGTTGACAGTTTATACAGTATGTTTAGTGTAAGTTTTAGGAACACTGAATTGATATTCTTGATTAATTCAGCTCAAATCTCTTAGTGTACAGATTCAAACTTTGCATTGCAGATCATTTTTAGGCTTAACTGTGTTGTTTACTTGCTTTATTTATTTAATTTACTTTCTTACAATATTTAATATTGATGTTTGAGAATTGTCCTTATAAAATAGATCTTAGATTTCTGATGGTCTGTGTTTTGCAAAATTTTTATATTTTTTTATTGTAACATTACATTATTTATTAGAATTCTGGTTGAATGAGCCACAATCAAAACTGTTGCAAAAAGAGTGCTGGTAAAATTGCTCCATTACTTTGCAAGCATGAACAGCACCAGTATAATTAACTATATTACTGATTTGTTAAAATTTCTGTAATATTATATTATTAATTCAGCTTTAACTTGTTAGAGTACAGGTTCAGAATTTGTTTTGTAGATAATTTTAGGCATAATTGTGCTGTTTAATTGTATTATTATTATTATTATTATTTTTACATTTTTATGGACAGATTTTTTATAAAAAATATAAAATCTTAAAATATTTTATAATAATGTTAAATTACCTTGCAACCATAAAAAGCCTAATACTATATTTATCTATATTTCTTGATTATTAAAATGTCATTAATATTATATTATTATTGTTATCCACATTATTTTATAAAATATTATTATTAGTATTATCAATAATAAATTTGATTTAATTAAAAAAAATGTTTACTGGTGTACATTTAACTAAATGTTCTGTAAAAGTATCTGAAAGTTATAGAATCGTCCTAATGTTTGCACACTAAACTATGCTTGTTATTTTTTGTTCGTTTGTTTTTCCTTTTTGCATATCGAAAATGCCAGTATTTTTTATCACCTGAAGTATGCAAAAGTGGTATCTTTTTTTTTATCTCTTAATTGGTTTTGGTAGCTGACTAATTCTGAAATTAAAGCTAAATTAACCTCCAAACATGCATTTAACAATTGTGTATGCTACTTGTCTTTCTCTCCTGGCAGAATTCTCTCTGTTCTCGTACAATAATGGCATGGTGATGTCATCCTGTCGGGAGCTGGACAACAACCGTAGCGCCTTGTCTGCTGCTTCTGCCTTTGCCATTGCCACTGCAGGTGCCAACGAGGGCACACCAACCAAGGAGAAGTACCGCCGCATGTCTCTGGCAAGCACAGGTAGGATTCAGGAATCTGTTTCAAACTCTCATAGGCTGTGGATATTTATTTGTTGCCTGGAAGAAGAGGGATTAATGTGAATTTTGATTGGTTATCAGGGTTCCCCACGGATCAGAGGAACGGAGATAAGGAATTTGTGATTCGTCGAGCAGCAACTAACAGAGTTCTCAATGTCCTCAGGCACTGGGTGTCCAAACACTCGCAGGTGAGATTAAGTAAACATTATACACTTAAAAATGAAGACTGAAGAACCATTTTGGGTTCCCATAGAACCTTTCAGTGATCTGTTCTTAAAATAAACATTTTAATAAAGGACATTTTTTCCCTCAAATAAGCTTTTGTGCAAGGGAAAGGTTTACATTAATGTCAAAAGTTCTTCATGGAACCACAGATGGCAATAAAAGTATAGTAAGTGTAAAATCACCAAATAGAAAAAAAATGCAATAGAGAATTAATTGCATGTCCATGTGGTAGGCATTATTTGTCCCAGAAGGACACTTTTCTGCACTGATTTTGGTGTGCTGAATTCTGTGGAATGGATTTAAATCTGATAAAATGTTAAAACATCATAATATATAGATGACATAATAAATAATGTCTGCAGAACTTTCTGTGGATTTAATTTGTTTTTGCACACCTGTGTATTGTGTGTGTATGTTTGTAGGACTTTGAAACCAACACTGAGCTCAAAATGAAAGTGATTAGTTTCCTGGAGGAGGTGATGCATGATCCTGAACTTCTGACCCAAGAAAGGAAAGCTGCTGCCAACATCATCAGGTGAGTAGAGTCTGTCTACACCCAGACAGAATCAATGCACTCATGTAGTGTGTTGCAATAGCTGGATTATCCTGTCCTGCAGTATTTTAGATTTCTGTAGTCTAATAAACTCCTGTTCATGTTATTCAATCAAAGGTTTTGCTTTTTTTCTCCTTTTCTTTTTTGGACAGAACATTGACACAGGAGGATCCTGGTGACAATCAGATCTGTCTGGAGGAGGTGCTGCAGATGGTGAGTGGGGAGATTCTGGGTCATCCTCCAAATTACTCAACATTTCATTTCTAAAATGATCAGAACTTACCAATATTGTTTTTGAAAGAAGATTCTAATGCTAAATGCTCTGTCTAAAACTTATTATTACAATTGTTTTCTATTTGACTATACATTTAGCATGATTGATTATCTTATTTTTAGCAGCCATTACTATGATCTTCAGTGTCACATAATCCTTCAGAAATCAAGCTGATATGTTGATTTGATCCTCCAAGAAACAAAAAAGTAGTTGTGTTTTTAAATAGTTTTGTGGAATCTGTGATATATATTTTTTTGTTCATTTTTAAAAACTTTTGGCTTGTAGTGTATATCCAGGACTCCTCTTTTGAGTCTTGTGTCCGATGCTATTATATATGGAAGGCATTTTCTGCCAAATTTAAATAAATAAATGAAATGATTAAAAATAAAATTAAAACCAGATTAACTATTTCATTACAGAAAACTTTACGCAAAATATGTGACAAAATTGAGAATGAAATTAAATGATTTCATTTTCACGGTGACATACCTGTCAAATTGAAAAATAAAATGCAATTGGTGATTTCACATTTCATTTTCAATAGAGTCTTGAGGCAAGACTGCCAATATTAAAATGAAAAGCAAACGTGAAAAAGAAACTACACATACAGTTTTAACAAAGCTCTTTATTAACGCTCACGCAATAATAGTGACACAATTCAAATTTAAATGTAAATTTTACTTGTCATTTTAATTCCTCTTTTATTTCACTGTTTTCATTTTCGTTTTCATTTTCAAAGACAACCTGCAAATTATATTTTAATGAGTGGGTGTGGTTTTATTCAAGTAACGGCGCTAGAGACAATCGTCGAAGTCTCGTGTGCATGAGTTGAATGGTGGTTGAAACAATGTGTGAAACGACATTAAAATGTGAATATATTGTAATCGAGACATGGCGAATCTGTTAGTGAGCTTTTGCGGGAAGCTGCTGCTGCAGCATTAGAACGTGGAAGAAACAACCAGCCTGACCAGCATGCGTCAAACCCTCGACCCACTGCAGTTCCGCGGCCTGAGCCTCCACGAGACTCCCCGGAAAATCTGCTGTCTGCTGAGTTTGTGACGGCTGCAAAGGGGTGCTCCGATCACGATCGGCCGATCGTTAATGCGCATCTCGTCAGTAAAGCCGGTCCTCTAATCAGCGGTTAATTCCATCAGGTGCGTGATTTCACATAGAGCAGCTGTTACTTACTACACAGAGCCGTTTTTAACTAAGAAGATGCGCCAATAAACGCTGAAAATGAACGTGGATTTGCGCATCTTCTCCGTTAACAATGGCTCTGTGTAGTAACAGCTGTTCTATGTGAAATCACGCACCTGATGGAATTAACCGCTGATTAGAGAACCGGCTTTACTGACGAGATGCGCATTAACGATCGGCCGATCGTGATCGGAGCACCCCTATCCAAGATAGATTCAACTCGTAGCAAAATGAAGTCATTATCATCCGAAATGTTTGCTAGCTGGTTTAATTCTGCTGCTATACTGGCCATAACCGCCATTATAGCTCCTCCACGTAACAACGTAATTGAGCCACACCCACTCATTAACATATAATTTGCATGCAGGTTGTCTTTGAAAATGAAAACAGTGAAATAAAAGAGGAATTAAAATGACAAGTAAAATTTACATTTAAATTTGAATTGTGTCACTATTATAGCGTGAGCGTTAATAAAGAGCTTTGTTAAAACGTACTCGGTTACTAAACGTAACCTCGGTTCTCTCTAGAAGAGCGAACGAGTACTGCGTCTTAGCTAAGACGCTACGGGAAAAGTCTCTTTTCACGAAATACTGAAGCAAAAAATTATCCTTAATTTTGTATTTTTGTAAAGCGCATTTGCAGCAGTACACAGCCATAGGCGAGACGGCTCGTTCGCTCATTGGCTTGTTCTGCGGCAACTGCACAGCCTATCGAGCGCGGGCTGATGCAACATCAGACCAATAAGGGCGCTTCGCGCCCTTCTTGCCACTTCCCGCCGAAACGGGTGTGGCCCAACCTATAAAAGGAGCTCGAAAAGGCTGACTCACCTGATTTATTTCATCGCCGAAGCGAACCAGAGTGAATCGTACGCACGGCAGAGAACGCAGTACTCGTTCGCTCTTCTAGAGAGAACCGAGGTTACGTTTAGTAACCGAGTACGTTCTCTTACGAGAGCTCTCTCGTACTGCGTCTTAGCTAAGACGCTACGGGAACCCGATGTAAAACGCCGTGCGCGCAGGGATCACACACCGATAAACCTGAAGCAACGCCCAGGATTTACAGTGCACAGTCACCTGAGGGACTCACAGAGAGTCCGGGACAGAAAAAAGGGGGAAAAACCCTCCGTCCCATATCTAGCAGCATCCGTAGATGCGGCAATATGACATCACACAGCCGAGGCAAGGCCTGACCAATGTGGCAATGCGGGTCTTACGCAATACTGCCCATATAACAGTCGGCAGCGCCTAGCGCTCATGAATTCAGAATTCCCCTCAGGGCCCTGATTCTTCTATACCGACAGCAGCCTTGCTTGCAAGGCGGGAACCTCCAGGTTATAGAACCTGATAAATGTAGACGGCGAGGCCCAACCCGCCGCCATACATATATCCTGCAAGGAGATCCCAGTAGACCACGCCCACGACGAGGCGACGCCTCTTGTGGAGTGTGCTCTGACGCCCAATGGGCACTGAAGGCCCCTGGAAGCGTAAGCTAACGCTATGGCGTCAACTATCCATCTGGATAGAGTCTGTCTCGAAACAGCCATTCCTTTGGAACGTCCACCGAACGAGACAAATAGCTGCTCCGTCTGCCGAGAGGCAGCAGAGCGAGACACATAAGCTCTTAAAACCCTGACAGGGCAAAGAAGACTCGAGTCTCCATCCTCCCCTGACACCGGCAGGGCAGACAGGGCAATAACCTGAGCCCGAAACGGTGTGTTGAGGGATTTCGGCACATAACCGTGCCTAGGTTTGAGTATGACCCTTGAGTCATTGGGCCCAAACTCCAAGCACGACTGGCTCACCGAGAGCGCGTGCAAATCACCCACACGCTTCACAGAAGCGAGAGCCAACAAGAATACTGTCTTGAACGACAGATGCTGAAGGCTAACCGATTGGATAGGCTCAAAAGGGGGACCCTTCAAGGCCTCCAAAACCGCCGCGAGGTCCCACATAGGGACTGACGGATGTCTGGGAGGATTCAGCCTCCTAGCTCCTCTGAGGAACCGGATGACTAAATCGTTCCTTCCTATTGACTGACCGGACGCCGTTTCAGAAAACGCCGCGATGGCCGCCACATAAACTTTGAGCGTGGATGGGGCTCTGCCCTTATCCAACAGCTCCTGTAGGAAGGAGAGGACCTCCGTCACCTCACAACTAAGGGGTGAATAACCTCGAGCTGTGCACCAGCTGGAGAACACCGACCACTTCGAGGCATACAGACGTCGTGTCGACGGAGCTCTAGCCTGAGTGATGGTATTTAGCACTCCCCCTGCGAGATCAGCGGGTAACCGTTGAGTGCCCATACATGGAGGGACCACAACTCCGGTCGAGGGTGCCAAATCGAGCCCCTGGCCTGCGAGAGGAGATCTCTCCTCCACGGTACCGGCCATGGGGCGACATCTGCTAATTGCATCAAATCTGGGAACCATGGATGGTTCTTCCAAAGAGGTGCCACAAGCAGTATTGAACATCTCGTTTCTCTCACCCGTTCTATCACCTGCGGAAGGAGGGAGACGGGAGGGAACGCATAAAGCGGGCAGCACGGCCATTTCCGTGACAGCGCGCTTTCGTTCTTGGAAAAGAATGTGGGGCAGTGAGCGTTTCCGTGGGACGCAAAGAGGTCCACCTCCGCCATGCCAAATCTCTCCCACAACAGCCGAACTGTTTGCGGGTGTAGAGACCATTCTCCCGTAGGGACATTGCCTCTGGACAGCCTGTCTGGACCCAGATTCTGCAGTCCAGGCACATGCACCGCTCTCAGCGAGCGCACGTTGCGTTGAGCCCAAATCAGGAGGCGTTCCGTCAGCCTGTACAGGTTTCGGGACCTGAGACCGCCCTGGCGATTTATGTAGGACACCACGGACATGTTGTCCGAACGGACTACGACGTGGTGATCCTTGATATGGGGACAAAAGCGCGTCAGCGCATTCTCCACTGCCAGCATTTCCAGGCAGTTGATATGATGGAGCTTTTCCCGTTCTGACCATAGGCCAAAGGACGGTCTGCCTTCGAGCAGCGCTCCCCATCCCGAAGTGGAGGCGTCCGTCGACACCATTTTCACACTCGGGGAAGTCCCCAGGCTTACACCTGATCGGTACCAGCCGTTCGCTGTCCAAGGTGCTAGAGCCGCAACACAGCTCTGATCGACCTTGAAATGCAGCCGGCCAGACGCCCACGCTCTGCGTGGCACCCG
This sequence comes from Carassius carassius, assembly GCF_963082965.1. Taxonomy (NCBI): domain Eukaryota; kingdom Metazoa; phylum Chordata; class Actinopteri; order Cypriniformes; family Cyprinidae; genus Carassius; species Carassius carassius. Next base: position 20,582,262 of record NC_081767.1, on the reverse strand, counting down.
AGCCTTCAGCCAGAACTGCAGGGGGCGCATGCGGAGCAGGCCCAGCCGCAGAACCGGAGATGCTGAGGCCATGAAACCCAGCATCTTTTGACAGTGTTTGAGCGACACAGTCGCGCCACAGCGGAAAGAACTCGCTGCACGCTGAATGCCCATCGCGCGCTGTGGTGACAGCCGCGCCGTCATGGAACACGAGTTCAGAACTATACCCAGAAACAGGATCGTCTGACTGGGGTTCAGCGAACTCTTCACCCAATTGACACTGAGGCCGAGCTTCTCGAGGTGATCGAGTAAAACGGCTCTGTGGTCCATGAGCTCCGCTCATGATCGGGCCAGAACCAGCCAGTCGTCCAAATAATTCAGCACTCGTGTGCCTCTGAGTCTAAGAGGAGCGAGCGCTGCATCCATGCACCTCGTAAGCGTACGAGGAGCTACGGACAAGCCGAATGGCAGGACTGCAAACTGGTATGCCTGGCCCTCGAAGGCGAATCTCAAATATCGCCTGTGGTTTGACGCTATCTGTATTTGAAAATACGCGTCCTTCAGATCTATTGACATGAACCAGTCCCCTCTGCGAATCTGCGCGAGGAGCTTCCTGGTCGTGAACATTTTGAAACTGTGTTTCATCAATGCCCGTTCAGCTGTCTTAGATCCAGTATGGGCCGGAGACCCCCGTCTCTCTTGGGCACCAGAAAGTATCTGCTGTACAGCCCCCCCTCGCTTTGAGACGCAGGCTCTACAGCCCCTTTGCTCAACAGTTTTGATATTTCGGCCCGAAGTATGTGTGCTACTTCTGTTTTGACCGTAGTTTCGACGCGCGCTGAAAAGCACGGTGGGCGTCGAGAAAACTGTAGCGAGTAGCCTCTCTTTATAATGCCTAGCACCCAATCCGAAACCCCTGGAAGCACTGACCATGCATCTGCATGAATGGCTAAGGGCTGGATGCGAAACGCGCTCTGTTGACTGGGCAACGGCGGCGCTCGAGTGTGCTGCGCATCTGAGGCGGGGAGCGCGCTGATCACAGCGGGCAGATCGCTCTTCCTCGACCCCGTTCCGGCGCTTAACCGACTGGAGGGAGGCTGAGCGGGTCCCGTGGGACTCGATATATCTGCGAGTAACCGTGGGCTGCATGTGTGCACTTTTACCACTTTCAACTCGCTGTCTGCCTGTGCAGAATGTACGTGCACGGGTCTCATTTTTACAGAAGCCCCGCGCCGTATGTGACATAGTGTATGTGGGCACTGGGAAGTGGGCACGTTTACTATGCGGCGCGCTCGACCGATCTGTGTCGATCTTATGTGCGCTAGCCCTGTGTGCAGGGCTGTGCTTACATGTGGAGATGGGCACTGGGTAGTGGGCATCGTCACTGCATTTATAGCACCATCGGCCGTGGCCGGACGAGCATGCACGGGTTTCGTTTTTACAGAAACCACATGACGTGTGTGACATAGTAATTGTGGGCACTGAGGGGTGGGCACGTTTACTATGCAGTGTGCGCGACCGACTTGAGTCGACATTATGGGCGCAGGCCCTGTGTGCAGGGCTATGCTTACATGTGGAGATGGGCACTGAGGAGTGGGCATCGTCACTACATTTATAGCACCATCGGCCGTGGCCGGACGAACGTGCACGGGTTTCGTTTTTACAGAAACCACATGACGCGTGTGACATAGTGATTGTGGGCACTGAGGAGTGGGCACGTCTACTATGTAGTGCGCGTGATCGACTTGAGTCGCTTTTATAGGCGCGAGCCCTGTGTGAAGGGCTGTGCTTATATGCGGAGATGGGCACTGAGCAGTGGGCATCGTCACTACATTTATAGCACCATCGGCCATGGCCGGGACACCAGAAATTACACCTTTTTCGGGAAATATCTGGGTAGCCGTGATAACGGTTTTCGTGTGCAGGCAAGCGGGCAACCGTACAGGCTTGCGCATTGCAAACAACGCTGAAACAGTCACAATCTCTGGAAACTGAAACAGCGGCGCGCTTCGGTGACAGCCCGGCCGCAGCGGAACTCGTACACCGGCGCTTCGATGAAGCAGCCATCGTGTGTAGTGCCGACGCAGCGTCATGCAGCATGCGTAGATGGCTTTCCCAGGATGGCTTCGGGGCTCCCGGCCTCACCGTAATCCTCTGCCGCGGTCCCCGCAGCGCGGGGCGACGGCCAGTAGAGCGAGAACGGGGGTCTCGAGCTGCGTTGCTGAAGCTGTTGTGATAACGGCTTTTGTGTGCAGGCAAGCGGGCAACTGTGCAGGCTTGCGCATTGCAGAAAACGCTGAGACAGTCACAATTCCTGGAACTGAAACAGCGGCGCGCTTGGGTGAGAGCTCGGCCACAGCGGAACTCGTACACCTGCGCTTCGATGAAGCAGCCATCGTTAGTAGTGCCGACGCAGCGTCACACAGGAGGCTTTAGATGGCAACACCGCTTTTGCCGCCGTCCAGCAGAGGGCGGACAAAGGTGCGTCGCTATCGCCTGTTCCACCGGCGGAAGTGAGTGGTAGTTCCTGTTTTTAGCATCATCAGTGTGGATAATGCTAGTGAGACAGACGAACGAGTTCGTGCTGAATATGGAGCGTTCCAAGCCTTCGCCACCTCTTCGTGAAGCTCAGGAAGAAATGAGGCGGGCTTTGAGAAGTACGCTCATCCGAAAGGGAAATACCATCCAGCCGGGAACGAGAGGGGGGGGCGCTGGTGCAAACCACTCGCGGCCGAGACACATCGCGGCCAACACGAGCATTCGCCCCGGCTCCTTCTCGATGTCAGCTCGTCTGCTGGGCTTCTGAGCAGAAGGCGCGAGATCCTCGGAGCTCGCCCAGCCATCACTGCCCGAAGCCAGCAGAGAGAGCGTGTCCTCTTCCCCCGACGCGGCCCTGAGATCGACTTCCTCGGACGACGCGCCAGCAAACAGCGGGCGCTGCCCACCGGGAAGCGATGCAGGGGGGGGCCGGTGAAGCAGGGCGAACCGGCGAGCTCGGTTGAGCTGAAGACGGTTCCGGAATCCGCTGGAAGCGATGCTTTTACGGCGCCTCAGCGCAGCGGAGAATGCAGGCTCAGAGAAAAAGGCCAGGCGAGTCCTCAGAGTCACCATGGCAACAGCTCGCAGTGGGGGCATCCGCCGTCAGCGAGCGAGCGCTGCATGATCTTCACCCAGGCAGGAGACACAGATGACGTACCGGTCTCCCTCGCTGAGTGGGGCTCTGACGAGCCGCAGGAAGGCATCTTAAAAAAGACGCGAGCTCTTTTACGAGTGTGTGTCGCAGGGCGAACACACACACACACATAAAGAACAGCTTGTATATAACAGGATTGAAAGGATATAGGCGCCGGATAGCGCAGCAGGAACGGCAATGGAAGGCGGCGATGCCAGCAGCTTCAGAATGGCTCGTCCTGCTGATGTGCTTTCTCAGACGGCGCTTGCTTCCTCCGTGATCCAGCGATGCGTGAGCTTCGCTGAAGAGATGAAAAATCAGGTGAGTCAGCCTTTTCGAGCTCCTTTTATAGGTTGGGCCACACCCGTTTCGGCGGGAAGTGGCAAGAAGGGCGCGAAGCGCCCTTATTGGTCTGATGTTGCATCAGCCCGCGCTCGATAGGCTGTGCAGTTGCCGCAGAACAAGCCAATGAGCGAACGAGCCGTCTCGCCTATGGCTGTGTACTGCTGCAAATGCGCTTTACAAAAATACAAAATTAAGGATAATTTTTTGCTTCAGTATTTCGTGAAAAGAGACTTTTCCCGTAGCGTCTTAGCTAAGACGCAGTACGAGAGAGCTCTCGTAAGAGAACTGTATGTGTAGTTTCTTTTTCACGTTTGCTTTTCATTTTAATATTGGCAGTCTTGCCTCGAGACTCTATTGAAAATGAAATGTGAAATCAGCAATTGCATTTTATTTTTCAATTTGACAGGTATGTCACCGTGAAAATGAAATCATTTAATTTCATTCTCAATTTTGTCACATATTTTGCGTACAGTTTTCTGTAATGAAATCGTTAATCTGGTTTTAATTTTAATCATTTCATTTATTTATTTAAATTTGGCAGAACATGCCTTCCATAATTATAGTCTATAGTATATTTAACTGTTTATAAAGTTTTGTAAACTGTGTAGAAATTCATTATTCAGTATCTCATTTAACTAATTGTATGTAATGTTATATAGGCAGAAGGAGGAAAGTCAGAGCCTTACGAGAATCATTCGGCTCTGGAGATCGCAGAACAGCTCACCCTGCTGGACCACCTTGTTTTCAAAGTCATACCGTATGAGTGAGTGTGATTATGAATTCATTCTTTACTAGGGAGCAAACAGATAGTTCACCCAAAAATGAAAACTGTGTCATTAATGTTGCTTCAAACATTCATGCTGTTTGTCCATTGAACACAAAAAAAAAACATTTTGAAGAATCTTCACTCAGTGCATACCATATGATTGAAGTCTACTATTGAAGTCTTTTTAAAATCATACAATAGATTGTCAGTTCTGCACACAACTTTGATATGAATGACACAAGGGCGAATAGACTATTTTTCATTTTGGGTGAACTATACGTTTAACAAGATACCTTAATGACATTGTGTGATTAGATTCAACTTGATAATTGAATATTTATGTAGAAATGTGAAGTATATTATAACCTGTTTATGAAAATGCCATCATCCCTACGTTATCTGTGTGTTTTTCCATGAATAGGGAGTTTTTTGGTCAAGGATGGATGAAGAACGACAAAAATGAGAAGACACCTTACATCATGAAAACAACAAAACACTTCAATGATGTAAGTTTTCAGTGTGAAAACATCTGGTTCTAGTTAAGAACAAACTTGCTGCGGTGTA